>NC_044498.1:30613535-30933535 GCF_902362185.1 Chanos chanos | reverse complement strand
GTGAGGTTTGTGATTGGTTGGTGAGGTTTGTGATTGGCCAGTGAGGTTTGTATGTTTGACAGGAAGTCTTTGTGTTTGTCAGCATTTGATTGGTCTTTCAATGATCAGCCTGGTTAACTAATGAATTAAACTATCAGCAAGAGACAGACATTACAGACCCACATTCAGTAGTTCAACATTGATGTAATAGATTTCATAGATTTAACAGTTTTCTCTGGTTGGTCATCATATATATGATATATCCTAGCTTTGACTGGTCTGATGATTTGTAATGATTTGAGGAGAGGAGGTGGAGATTCTATGATCTTCTGATGTCACTGCAGGGCTGCGTGTGAGCTAAGAGCATACTGCCGCATTGTGTTTTCTTAATTGGGAGTTGTGGGTAAATACTGAGGTGTTTGCACAGTGTTGGCAATAACAGGTAAACTGATATGCAGAGCGAGAACAGCCATACTCTCAAAACAAACAGGAGACTGAGCGCACGCATACACTCAGACACAGACACACACACATAAACATGCACGCACGCACACACACATACGCGCGCGCACACGCATACACGCCTGCATGCACACGCACACACGTACGCACACACATACACACGCACGCACACACACACAAACACACACACACATACACACACACTATAACGAACCATGGTATTCACAGGCTGACTGGAGCTTTTCTGATAAAACAACTTATTCCTCAGAAGTGTGATGTGATATTGCTTAGGGTCTAGAAACACTGATTCGCTGACATCCAGGTTGTGAATCAGAATTATATGCCCTCCATTCATACAATATGTTATTGCATAGACACCGCACAGGGTCTTGTGGAGAGTCACAGAAAAGGATTTGAAAAACTACAGATCATTCATCTGGCTTTTATCCAATCAATGTGAATCCTGAGGGGTTGCCATGGTAATAGGACAGAGGTAAAGCAAAAAGGACATGGTGTACATTGAAGAAAATACTTGAGGGTATGGGGCAAGTTACCATGGAGACCTTAGTTCTGTATGCAGTTGATTTAATTTGTTTAATTTGCCATAGGCTTGTTTGTATGTGCGTGTGTGTGTGTGCAATTGATGGAGTGATTACTCAGTTTTTAGTGTGACCTTATCTGCTTTGATAGGGAGTGTGTGTGTGTGTGAGAGAAAGAGAGAGAGAGAGAGAGAGAGAGAAAGAATAGGCTAATTCACCACAAGGTGTCTAAAGTGTGACTCTTCTCTTCTCTTCTCTTCTCTTCTCTTCTCTTCTCTTCTCTTCTCTTCTCTTCTCTTCTCTTCTCTTCTCTTCTCTTCTCCTCTCAGAGTAGCTCTCAGAATAGAGCATTAATGAATGCCATTACATCATGAATATCAGGAGTATTTCTCTCTGAAGGCTTTGTAGTCACAGGAAAACCAAGAGGAGTGAATGTGCACTGGCAGACTGTGATGAGAGGAGTGAATGTACACTGGCAGACTGTGATGAGAGGAGTGAATGTACGCTGGCAGACTGTGATTAGAGGAGTGAATGTACTCTGGCAAACTGTGATGAGAGGAGTGAATGTACACTGGCAAACTGTGATGAAAGGAGTGAATGTACACTGGCAGACTGTGATGAGAGGAGTGAATGTACACTGGCAGACTGTGATTAGAGGAGTGAATGTACACTGGCAGACTGTGATTAGAGGAGTGAATGTAGACTGGCAGACTGTGAAGAGAGGAGTGAATTTATATTGGCAGACTATGATGAGAAGAGTGAATGTACACTAGCAGACTATGATGAGAGGAGTGAAATTGTATGCTGGCAGACTGTGAAGAGAGGAGTGAATGTACGCTGGCAGACTATGATGAGAAGAGTGAATGTATGCTGGCAGACTGTGATTAGAGGAGTGAATGTACACTGGCAGACTGTGATGAGAAGAGTGAATGTACACTGGCAGACTGTGATGAGAGGAGTGAATGTACACTGGCAGACTGTGATGAGAGGAGTGAATGTACACTGGCAGACTGTGATTAGAGGAGTGAATGTACATTATCAGACGCTGTGTAAGTTTTTCTCACAAGGCAAGACTCTCAGTCTCTCAGTGCTCACCAGATACTCTGAGCTGACGGTGAGAACATTTCCATTAATTTGTTACTGTTGTTTATTTAAATAATTAGTGATTGAATCATATGCATGGACATTTATAATTAATGCTGTTTATAAGAACCAGTCTGTTTAAAGAGTAAACTAAACTGATAGGGAAGTACGGTGCCTTGAAAAAGTAAACAGCCACTAAAACTATTTTTACATTTTATTGTCTCAGATTCTAAATTTAAAAAATACTGAAGTGAGATTTTCCTCAAATTGATCCACACAACATTGAACATCATATCAAATCTGAAAAAAGAGTCCAAAACCTCTCAACAATTTACTAACTGTACATCAAAGCACAGTGCAGTCCATCATAAAAAAGTGGAAAAAATTTTAAACTACAGCCACAGTGCCTAGGTCAAGCCGCCCCTCTAAACTTTGTCACTGAACAAAAATGGCACTGGTCAGAGAGGCTACTGTGACACCACTCTGAGTTGCACAAGTGAATGACTCCAACTGAGGGTGATGTTCATGGCTGAACAATCTCAAACGCATTTCATAAAAAGGGCCATTATGAACAGGACGCAAGAAAGAGGCTCTGGCTGAAAAAGAAAAAAAAATATCTTTGCCTGTGGAGAAACTGCAGAGCATCACTTGGAAGACACTGGAAAGATGTGGCAGAAGATCTTGTGGTCTGATGAGACTAAAGTGAAACCTTTTATGTTGGTGTTGGTATGTATGGTGTAAATCTAACACCTCAGACAGGTAACACCATCCTTGTACATCCCCTACTGTAGAATCTGGTGATGGCGGTATGTTATGTGGCCCCTATCAGCAGGGACTGGCAATGTGGTTAGGATTATTGGGAAGATGTATGGTGCATAAAACAGAGATCCTAGGCAAAAAAAGCTCTCCTCTGCCAGAAAGCTTAAACTGGGGAGGAAATTTGTCTTTAAACAGGACAACAGCCCAAAGCACACTGCTAGAGAAAAGCTGCAAGTGGGGGTGGGGGTTGAATACTTACGAATTGCTGGCATTTTATTTTTTGAATTTCTGTTTTTCAATGGTTTATAATTTTCCTTTTTTTTGGTGGCTGTACCATGTGTGGGATTCACAAATAAAAATTGGCCATAAAATTGATCAAAATTTTGCCAGGTTGCGACAATTACTTATGTGAAAAAAAGATTGGGGGCTGAAATCTTTTTCAAGGTACTATAAGTTTAAATTTGGAATAATTAAGGGATGAAGCAAGTTGTCAGGACTTTTAAGTTGTACAACTCTGCTTTGTCAGACCATGCTTGGTTGGAATATTTAATGCAATATTTTAAGTCGGAACAATAATGACTGATGATCATCACATGAATGAAGATACTGTGCTTACTGTATGAGAACAAACAAATCAGTAAAGTCCTATTAAATAAAATAAATACTCATATCAAGCAGAAACTAGTCCAGCAGCAAAGGCTACCAAACTAGTGAAATGAAATGAACAACTCTCTGATGTGGAGCTACTCTCTTAGTCACAGTGTTCTATACTGTTCAATGAAGTACTCTAACTACCTTTAGAAAAAAAAAAGTTATCAGAGGAACGAATGTGCAAGCCATATCATGCCAAATAGCATAGAGGAAAGGCGGGTTTAGACAGCCACACTCAGCTGATGAGGCCTGTCTTCTGTGCTTCTTTGGACAGGAGAAGTGAAGGAGTAAAGGTCTAAAACAACTAGCTCCTATGCAGGTTGGTTCCACACACATTTTACTTTTTGTGCTCAAAGTAGCTTTGTCTTAGGAAAAGTCTAAACTTAATGATGGATTGCACAAGAGGCATGAGGTTGGCTCCAAGTGTTGGTCATTTATCAGAGAGAACCATTACCACGTCCCACAGATTTCAGGTTCTTGAACACAGAGATCAATGTAGTGTCAGACTCAGTTGCAGCTGGAGAAAACCACAGGCTCTGAGGGACATCATATTGTACCCCACTGTGGTCAGAAGAAGACTCACCATTTACATAAGCAAACTGGTAACTGGTGTAGTGATCAGGTGGGTAGGATCAAAATCAGGGGTTGGCGTATAAGTTTAGGCCCACAAGGCTTTTTACCTGTGTGACAGTACAGTATGATCTATGGTATCAAATGTTGCTTTTAAATCATGTGTGTGTGTGTATGTGTGTGTGTATGTATGTGCATGTGTTTGTGTGTGTGTGTGTGTGTGTGTGTGTGTGTGTGTGTGTGTGCACGTGTGCATTTGTGTGTGTGTGAGAGAAACCGAGGTTAAATGAGAGGAACTAATCATTTTACACTTTAATCAGAGTACTCTCCATGCTATGGTTTAGTCTAAACACTGGTGGAATTACTTCAGAAAATGTTATTTCTCTTCAAAAACAAATGTAAATATTTAGCAACATCTTCCTCTAAGACTCAAGACATAAAAGGAAGATTTTGAAATACGCCAGAGGTTGACCAATTGACATGGATTGAGATTTGGTTTCTTAATCAGTGCTTTAATAACCACTGCTTTTTAAAGGTCAAAGGACATACCCAGTGTGACTTCATTAAGTTTAATGGTGCCATCCTGACATCCTCTGAAAAACTTTGTCTGGATGGGATCAAGCATGCAGGTAGAGGACGCAGAGGAGGTGATTAAAGTGGATCATGTGTGCAGGTAGAAGACGCAGAGGAGGTGATTAAAGGGGATCATGTGTGCAGGTAGAGGACGCAGAGGAGGTGATTAAAGGGGATCATGTGTGCAGGTAGAGGACATGGAGAGGGTGATTCAAGCATTGGCTTCTCAGGACTCTGAGTAGCATTCTATAGACTCTGTGACTCAGTAACGAGAACGCTATTACACTGAGACCTGTCACTGCTGAAACAAGGGGAGTCGACTGTGGGTTAATTCCTGAGTAGTTTTGGGACTGTATCAAATAGGAATTTGAGATTAGACTTTCAGAATTTTTCAGAGTTTCCTCTCAGGTTCAAATGTTAGAGTGAGACATTTTGGACTGGTCTCAAGGTTAAGGCAAGGAATTATCCATCAAGTGATTTACTGGAAAACTAAATCCATTTATTTTTACATAAAACACAGCTTTTTCTAAAAGAAAAGTATTTTCTTGACTGTATTAGTAGGACAGACCAGACTAGACTTGTCTAAAAGTGAGACAAATGTCATGTGAAGTGTATATTCTGCAGATGCAAGATACTGCTCAACAAATATGAAGTTGTTGGTTTTTCTACTGTTGCATGTCCTCGAGCTGATTTTTCCACTGTTACATATGATAGAGTGGCTCAGAGATCCTTTCATAGATATTTTCCATTCCATTCATGCCAATACTGCAAATACTCGTGAACAGAAGCTGTCTTCAGCAGGCCTCATAACTGCACTCATGGAAGATGCTAAATGCCATAAAGTGTTTGTATAATTTACAATTACCTCCCTTAGAGTTAATTTAACACTGAAAGATTTGCTGTGTATCGGGTTCATATAAGACCAAGTAAAATTTGAATTAGAATTGTAATTAGATTATTGAATTAGATTATGAATTAGACAGATTTGGTGGTAATCTGGCTGAGGAGCATCCTCTGTTGGGTTGACAGATAGTCAGAGAGCTTAGATTAATGTTAACTAACAGTAATGTTAACTTCATATGACCAGCATAGCATAGTTTTTAAACGTTTTCTTTTCTTGCCAATGAAAGAAATAGTTAGATCTGCGGATATGATAGTTCTTGTGAACATACAGTGTGATGAAAAGGTGTTTGCTAAAAATTTTGTGTCTGTAAATTTCAGTCTCATTTTCTATCCTCCTTCTGTCACCTCTCACCTTCTACTGTAATAGTTTTACTACTAACTGCATTTTTGAAACTGTGTGTTTGTGTGTGTGTGTGTGTGTGTGTGTGTGTATGTGTGCCTGTGTATATGTGCGTGTCTTTGCATTTCTGTGTCTCTGCGTTTGTGTATCTTTGCGTGTGTGTGTCTTTGTGTGTGTGTGTGTGTGTGTGTGTGTGTGTGTGTTTATGTGTGTATGTGTGCACGTGCGCAGTGAACAGCTATGGTAATGACGGCGACCAGACCAGTTCGTCGGACAGTGAGGATGAAATCCTGAAGCAGTTTGAGATTTCCGTTTCCCGCTCCCAAAGTTTTCGCTCTGGGGTCAACGAGGTCTGCACCCAGAGTGCTCCAGGAGGTCGTCACAAGTTCAAACGACTTCTGTCAGACCAGGAGGAGGGAAGCACAGAGCCTTCAGACTGTGAAGGTAAACAAATCCACTCACGTCAAGAGTCTAACCCAGAAAAAAAGAAATCAGAAATCACAGCATCTAGTAGGTTCTAAGAAGTGGTAAAACATCTCTGATATTTCATCTTCATTTTATTTCATTTTGCTTGTTTTTTTACGTAAAAAGGGAGGCCAGTTACCTCCTATGTGACCTTGGTGTCATTGAAGATGAACCATTTCTCTCAAGAGTAAAATGATGCAGTAGAGTCTGTTGGGCTATAACTTCAGCCCAGGCTTCAGTCTCCCAGCTCAACATACATGTCCACTGTGTATGGGTCACGG
This sequence comes from Chanos chanos, assembly GCF_902362185.1. NCBI lineage: Eukaryota > Metazoa > Chordata > Actinopteri > Gonorynchiformes > Chanidae > Chanos > Chanos chanos. The sequence goes on along the minus strand of NC_044498.1, from coordinate 30,926,930 downwards.
GCTGAGAATGAAAGGTCCCCACATGACTGAGGATGAGAGATCGAAAAGAGAGATTGTTACAAAAAGGCACACATTTTTAAGAGCTCCCTCTTGCTGTTGGCGACAGTGTCAGAGTTTGCTGTGGTGTAATTACATCACTTCCAAAGCTGATGATTGGTCAGATGTGCTGTTCTGTATGAAAGCTTTTTGTACAGCATCACACAAAAATGTTGTTAATGACAGCAGAAATTTAGTTGACCTTTGGTCAATGGTGTGATATTTGCAAAATGTTTTCACATGAAATCACATAGCAATTTATATATTTGTACTAATGCCTATTTCAAAATTTATCACCAGATATTTAGTCTTCTATTGCTGCCAAAGTCAACAGCCTCTGTATTATCCTATTATCTGTATTATCCTTGGTGTATTTACTACATGTGAATGTATATAAATGTGTTAACTGTAGTTTACACCATGATGGGTAACATCACATCAGACAAAAGCCCTGTGCAGTCCATGCAAATGTTCTCTTTCAACTGGAATTTAAAGAACAGTGATATGTTATAAGGTGTGAGTCAGCGTACCCTGTTGCCATGGCAAAGCATCTCTTGGCGGTAACCAAGGCAACAGTCAACCCCTCTCAAGTCCACTCAGTTGGAGTTAATTGGCCATTCCGGTTCATAGAATGGTCCATTCTCTCCCTCTCTCTCTCCCTCAAAAAAAGAAAAAAAGAGGACCCATTCAAACCAACCATGTCCTTGACAACTCAGACGCTAAGTGTAGTCACTTAAAACTCAAATTGGTGCTCTTTAAAATCAAATGGAGGAAAAATGCCATTCCCAGTGCACTGACATGTCAGATCGGATGCCATTCTCTTGCTCTAATTCCTTTGCTGTTAGGATTTCAAACTAGAAGCTGACTGGGCTTTGTGAGGCATGTTCTTTGTGAGGTATATTCACATCATTTTTGTGAATATGCAGATGGAAATTATTACGCTGTTTCAGTACAGTGATGGTAAAATGACATATCTCATGTTGTGTTGACTGGAGACTGTAAAAGGTCTATGGCTTGAGCTTTGCATAATCACTGATGATGAACTTTGTCTGGGAGTGTGTTGGAACCCGGTCACATACACTGTATTCACTCAGCGGCTCTAGCCAGACTTGTGTGTAATCACAAGTCACATACATGAAACAGACTTAGTAAAACATATTTGGTGTTTTTGAGTTTCACGTGATGTGGTCAGAGATGAATTCATTGTTGTGTGATTCTGCTCTACTGACAATATGGACCCTCAGTGTACCTGTGTGTTTATCTGTGTGTCTGTTTTCATGGCTTACCATTGGTAGACATGGATAGAGAAAGTCGCCAAAGCTATCAGAATCCACTGCGCTATGGGAGTTTTGAAGAGTCAGACCAGCTGGACCTGATCCCCTCTTCTAGAGACCCCCTGTCAGTCAGTGAGGACCAGGGACTCTTGGACAGACAGGAAGGGGAACAGGGTGCCCCTGGGACAAGCACACCAGAGAGGACAGAGGATACTCAGTCTGAGCACCTGGAGATGGAGACAGTGGTGGATAACGTGGGTCACATCAACGAGGTGACAGACAGCTCCTCCATCTGCAGCCCAGAGGTTGGTGTGAGTATGTATAAGAATGTGGGATGTGTTAAACTGTGTGAACATGTATCAGGGTTTCCACTTGGATTTTTTCTTGCCAGTCCTGTGTCTGGAAAGAATTTATTTTACCAGACAAATCTGAAACTCACCAGTCAATATGTTTCAATAAGTCTATGTTACAAACACATATATAAAGAAAACTGACTTTATTTGTCACACACACACTGAGCAGTGAAATAGACCCTCTGCATTTAACATGCACTATGAGCTAGGAGAAGTGGGCAGCCAGGGGACCAACTCCAGGTCTTTTTACCAGGAGTCTTACAAGTACTAATCCTAGCATGCATGTCTTTGTGGTGGGAGGAAACTGAAGCACTCAGAAGAAACCCACACAAACATGGGGAGAAAGGACCTGGGACTGGCAGGATTCAAACCCATTACCGTCTTGCTGTGACACGACAGCGCAAACCACTGAGCCACCGTGAACGTACAGCTAGGTTGATGAAAGAATGACAATGACCTCAAATCAGTTTGACTATTTAATGAACAGTAACGATTACGCAAAACGAACAGTAATAACTGATAAAACCACATTATCCGCTAAAATGTAGGCTATTAAGAAACATCTTTAACCTGTAACATCTGTAACCTGTTTTAAAAAAGGCTATGCCTACATGGCATCAAATGTAGCCCATAGGCTACCACGTGCCATTTGATTTTCTCCTTTTTTTCACTGTGGCAAAGTCCTCTGCAGCCAACTTGAAATCAAATGTATCCAATGTGTCTTTCAGCTTGCAATGTGCATAAGCCGCATCACTCTCTCCTCCTCCAGAACATGTATTAATTGTATGAGCGTTATGGGACATTCTGACTGGCAAGTTTTTAATTTAATTTATAATTTAATTCTTTTTATAAACTTTACCAGATAAAAACCAGTAATTACCGGCTAATGGAAACCCTGACATGTATATATGTGTGTGTGTGTGTTAAAAAGCCCCCTCCAAAAATAAGTGTTCAGAAAACTGCTTAAGGTGAAGAAGTGTTCTGTGTGTGTGGTGTGTGTGTGTGTGTGTGGTGTGTGTGTGTCCACATGTATTTCCACATGCTGGACTTATATGTGGGTATAGCTTTGGAGAGAGAAGTGAAAAGTAAAAAAAAAACACGAATAAATTCTGAGTTCCTTTTTAAATTGCCTGTTTGGAAAGGAAACAGCGTTCATTGTCAGCATCTGTTGGTATAAAAGGAGACAGTGAAAAGCCCACTGCATCAGAATAAAAACCACACAAAGTGTTTCACATTTGGAAGGTTGTGATAGTTTCAAACATAACACAGTTTTGTATCACGTGTTTTTCTGCCCTCAGGGCTGGTTGGTCCTGAAGCCTGCCTTAAAGCTTTAACTTAAAATCTAAAGTTAAAAGTCTTATTATCGCAAAGTCTAATTCTCATCATATATTACATATACTGTTCCCTGGGACTGAGAGAGCCCATACTCCTGATTCATTAGTGTGTCCATAAATGTCTGGTTTTGTTTCTGAGTGAAAACCTTGAGTGCCATAAGAGCATATGAAGAGTTCAGAATGTGACATTAGCGTAGCCAGTGGATGTGAGGTTCGGGTGATGTTGCTAATGGAAACGTTCTGTGTGAATGAGTTGGCGTGTCACAGGGACTTCTCAGACCATTTGGAAAGCTGCAAGGGTGTGGGAAAGTGTGAGAATAATGTGTGTACAAAATCTGTGTTTGGCTATGGAGAACATTAAAACAACCTCAGACATAAGACAGACAGATAGATAAATAGACAGACAGACCGACGGAGATAGATAGCTAGATAAGCAGACATAAAGACAGATAGACAGACACACACACAGACGGACAAACAGATAGACAGGCAGACATAAAGAAAGAAAGACAGACATACAGACAAGAGCACAATAGAATAGAATACTAGAATAGACTAGAATAGAACAGAATGCTAGTTTATTCTATTCTATTTTAGACTACACTAGAATAATGTAGAATAGGATAGATAGATAGATAGATAGATAGACAGATAGATAGATAGATAGATAGATATGCTACAGCAGACTCAGGTGACTTGCATAAGGCAATAATAATGAATTACTACAATGAAATACTATAATATAATGTATGTATTGTTAGATTCATTTATATCATTTAGTGGTGTCGCAATATACCGGTATTGATATCGTGTTAATAATACAAATACGATAATATCGCAAACTTGAGATGCATTTCCGCAAGAAAATGCGAATGTGGTTGCGCTGCAGCATCATCGACTCCTAACTGTAGATATACTCGAGCTGTCTCCAGGTGAAGTGTAGTAACGGAGCAAAAGACCGCTGAACTGAACTATCCACTGCCACTATGTGCAATCCCTCGTCGTAGCATTAGAGACCTAAAACTTTCCCCATTTATTTTCAGTGGGAGAATAAGCGATTACAAACGGCAATAAAAAAACGAGTGGACCGATCAAGCAAACAGCAGTCAACAATCTTAATATTTAAAAACGAGAGCAAATATTCCTATTAAAAGCTCTGTACCTTTTGCACAGAATCTAGGTGGGTTTGCATGGAGCCTAATATTCCGTTAATAATCGGATTCAAGCTCAGTCGGAATGAAAATGCATGTAAACACTTCGATCGGAATGAAATAGCCCAATCCGATCGACAATTCTATCAGATTGAAAGAGGTGGTGCAGATTTCTGATAATCCGTTCATCGGAAAATATTAACCGTGTTAACGCTCAATCGTCTTCTGCACTTGGAACTTTTCGCGCATGTTCAATACGCGAAGTAATGACGTATTGACGTTTCAATATGCATGACAGAGTTTAAAAAACATAGAGGACAGTGCGAGAAATTTAAATTTAATTAATAGATTTAAAGTTAATTAACACGTTTGTGTTAAACATTCTCAAAGAGTTCAGGATGGTCGAGCGGACGCGCGAAAATCCCGCAACAACGAGCTGTTTAAGAAAGTTTGGGAGAATATTCCATGCAGAGATTATGTAATTGTTATTATAATTATAAAGTTACAATTGTCTTAAGTAATTAACTGGTCAAATAACTGACCTGAGGTAAAGCTATCGCTGCCCTGGCTCTTTACAATACTTGAAAGTAAGCGTTCTTTTAACCACTCTATCATTATTTATTTCTGTGTATGACCGGCTTAGAGATTTTTATATAGTTTTCGACTAGGCTACATCGTACAGGTCGGCGCAAGGTAATTTCTTCGCATTTGCAATGAATTGCGATTGTACGCTTGTGACATGTAAACGCGCGCAAATTATCCGATTGCTTTCATGTAAACAGTACATTCGGAATCAGCAATCGGAATGATTTCGATCCGAATGATAAAAATGTGTACATGTAACCGTAGCTAGTGACTCTCTGCCATTAAAAACTAAAAAACAAATAGTATTGTTAAAACTGAAACACATTAAGAGAGTTCCATTACATTGGTTTAACAGTACATTACATCGCCTTGGGTGTGCTTGCCTGATGCTACAGCCTTCCTACAAAATACCGAACACGCACATCAACGAATCATTACTACAGGAGCTAAACAATGTCTTGCGTTTTGTTTTTCCGCTGGGTCCTAGTGGTCCCTGTATACATTCTCAATGGGAAATTAAGCGATTAAAAACGGCAATTAAAAAAAGACGAGTGGACCAATCGCTTAGCTGTATGCAAGCGCACTACTAGGCATTAGGACGGACAGTTCATCTGGATGCCTTTTCACTATCCATTAAGTAGTGTAATTGTTCTTTTCATACTATTTTGTACAGTTATGGTTACAGACTCCACCTCACTACACTTGTATTTTGAGTGTAATTCATTTGCCAGAAAAGAGACAAAACACACAATAAATGAATTTAAAGGTGAATTTGACTGATAGCATTATTATCATTATTTTGTTCAAATTTCCTATAGATGTCGCGATAATATGGTTATCATTAACTCTTTTGGTCGCGATAATCGTGTAGTGAAAATTTGATATTGTGACAGCCCTAATATCATTAACTTCTCTATCTCTGTCTCTACGTTTAGCCAGAGCAGGGCAGAGCAGAAGACTCCCCGTCTCGGGCTGCTTTCTCCAGCTGTGGCAGCCTCATGGCTGTCATTGACTACCAGGCCCATTCCCACAAACTGCTACTCACCGTCATGTCAGCCCGTGGCATCCCCGACAAAGCCCGGAGTGGCATGGATGCCTGGCAGGTGCACGTGATGCTGTTGCCGGGGAAACGGCAGCGGCATAAAACGGCCGTGCAGAGGGGCTCGGCGCCGCACTTTGGTGACACGTTCCGCTTTTCTCGCCTGGACCCAGCCGACCTGGGTTCCTCTGCCTTACGGTTCCGTCTCTATGCAATCGGCAGGATGAACAAGGAGAGGATGATGGGAGAGACCATATACAGACTTAACAGATTAAACCCAGAGGCCATCGAACCTACAGAAATAACACTAACGTTAGAACCACGCAGCAACTTAAAGGTACAATCCACTTTTACCGTTCATTCATCTCCCAGCCAACCACTGTTACTGTTAGTGTTACTGTTACTGTTACTGTTAGTGTTACTGTTACTGTTACTGTTAGTGTTACTGTTAGTGTTACTGTTACTGTTAGTGTTAGTGTTACTGTTACTGTTACTGTTAGTGTTACTGTTAGTGTTAGTGTTACTGTTACTGTTAGTGTTACTGTTAGTGTTAGTGTTACTGTTACTGTTACTGTTAGTGTTAGTGTTACTGTTACTGTTAGTGTTACTGTTAGTGTTACTGTTAGTGTTACTGTTACTGTTACTGTTAGTGTTACTGTTAGTGTTAGTGTTACTGTTAGTGTTACTGTTACTGTTAGTGTTACTGTTACTGTTACTGTTACTGTTAGTGTTACTGTTACTGTTACTGTTACTGTTAGTGTTACTGTTAGTCCAGGACTGAACAAAAAAAGACACAGCTGTGTGTGAACTCTCCACTTGTCTGTCTGTCCTGCAGTGTGCTGACTCCCCGCTGTCCCTGTCAGGACACAGTGACAGTGCCTCATCCAGCCAGTCTCTGACTCACGGCGGGGTCCCGGAGCTGCTGGTGGGATTGTCCTATAATGCCACCACTGGACGCTTATCTGTGGAACTCATCAAAGGAAGTCACTTCCGCAATCTCGCCTTCAACAGACCTCCAGGTAACACACTCAGAAACACACACACACACGCATGCATGCATGCACACACAAATATACTCAATCACACACACACACACACACAGTCACACAAATGCATGTGCAGTGACCATTAATATTGACCACTGATGTACCTTTTATAAAAGCTGTTTGATATTGATCCAGCTGTAATGCTCTGCAATAAAAGGCTTCCACTGGCAGCACCCATCATCATGTCACAAGACTGTAACAGGGGCGTTTCACACACATACACACACATATACGCAAACACACACACACACAATTTAACTCACAGCTGACCAGCCAGTGAACATCAGATAAAATCACTGAATGTTAAAAAATTATATATGAAGACTTTTATGTATTTTTAATGAGCCAGTAACAACCACACAAATGTGACAAATGATCTTAAGATGGCATTTGGCACCTTTGCTGTGGCTTGTCAACCAATGAGAGCATGTAGCACACTAACAAGCCATTTTTGGCATAATCTTATGAGCTTCATTCTCCCTCTGTTCGGCAAATTAGTGCTGTCGATGGCCAGTCACTAGTGTTGTTAGGGCAATAAATCAATCCCAGAACCTCAGCTCCTTCAACTGGACGCCTCCCTCCCTCTCTTCTCATCTCAGAGATCAATAATTCTCGCCTGGGCCCAACAGTCGTCTGCATGGTGAGCTCAGTTTTGACCGGGGGAAACAGAGAGTAGTTGGGTCAGGGTGAACAATACACTTTGTTACATAACATGCTTGTACAGTCTGTTGTTTTCTTGCACGCTTTTTTTCCCTCTGAATTAGTATTAAGATAAACAAGGGCTGCAGTTTCTGGATCTCTGGATTGTCATAAAAGGATGGTTGATGTTGCTATTTATCAGAGTTATTGCCCCTTAAGAAAAGTACACTTACAAAACAACAGCCGTCTAATTTACCTCCAAACTTGCTGCAAACTCCCAACAAAAAACTAATTTATTACGTTTTCAAGTAAAACATGTTGTTGAGTGCAGTACAGTCACCGGTCACAGTGGCACAGAGTCGTCTTGGATCACTTCTATCCCTGCTGCTGTAAACCTCACAGTTATTCTGCTCTATGGCTTTTGCTCATTGTAAGTAAACAGTGCCTGCAGACACAGCCTGGCATTAATCACAGTCAGAGAGCAGATGTGGCTGTCATTCTTGTACCTGTCCATCAGTATCTCCTATAAAACAAAGTACTCTGGAAAAAAAATTCTGTACAAACATTTGTTTCATACATATAACACACAGTGTAATTTGTCAGACAATCTGGTTCCTTTGGCTATCCAAAAGTGGGCATTACAGGACAACTGTCACATGACATGTGAGTTTGTGGCACATGCAATACACAGTGTTCAGTTTATGCCTCATTTAAACACTGAACACCCTGGAGTCTAAATAGCTCACTGTCGGTTGAGGCTTTCTTGCTAGCCATCAGTGTCTTTTTCCAAGGTTTCCTCTCCTGGGGTGTTTTGGAACTTAGAAGCATAGAGTTTAGTTGTCTCACTCCGATCACCATTAAGGGTTCCATTGTGTCCACCTCCAGGTCAGCCAAAAACCTTGGCATGACCCTGGATGACCAGCTGAACTCCTCAAGCCACATCACAGTGGTCACCCGGTCCTGCAGATTCTCCCTCTACAACATCAGGAAGATCCACCCTTTCCTTACGCAACAAGCAACCCAGCTCTTAGCTCAAACACTCGTCATCTCCAGCCTCAACTACTGCAATGCCTTACTGGCTTGCTTACTAGCCTGCGCTATCAGGCTACCTCATCTGGTTCAGAATGCTGCTGCACGCCTAGTATTCAACCTCCCAAAACACTCTCATGTCACTCCACTACTCACCGCACTTCGCTGGCTTCTAGTAGCAGCCTGCATCCAGTTCAAGACACTGGTGCTGGCTTACCAGGCAACAAAAGGCTCTGCCCCATCCTACTTTCAGTCTCTGATCACTCTTTACACCCCAGCCAGATCTCTCCGTTCAACCTCCTCTGGTCAGCTGGAGGTCCCCTCACTTCGGGAACCTGGCAGCCGTTGCTATTGGCAACGTCTTTTTTCTGCCCTTGTTCTGCAGTGGTGGAATGACCTTCAATCAGTTAGAACTGCGGAATCTCTTGCCATCTTCCGCAGGAGACTGAAAACCCACCTTTTCAGAATCCACCCATCCCCCAATGCATAACCTCTCTTTCTTTGTTGTGGTATTTAAAAACAAAAAAATGTACTAACTATGTACTAACCTTGTCTCTAAGTCACAGGTCTTGTTTATTGTTTTCCTGCTCTATCGTTGCAGAATATACAGAAGCGTGGTACTGACAATAATTAATTTGCATTCTTACCGTAATCTTTTGCTTATGAGGTAGCTAAACCTGACTGACGAACTTGTAAGTCGCTTTGTTCTAAAAGCGTCTGCTAAATGCCAAATTGTAAACTGTATATTGTAGAGGCATTGAAGTATATGTTGTATTATACATTACACAACAACACTGGTTGGGTTTTCAACCAATCAAGGTTTAAGTACCCCCCCCCCCCATGGTTAAAGCCATATATTTGCCATTCACTCTAACACTTGTAGCAGGAAGCTTCTTGTTCAGTGAGCCTTTTGGAAAGCCCATTTCTTCTTCTTCTTCTTCTTCTTCTTCTTCTTCTCTTTCTCTCTATTTCAGACACATATGGAAAACTGACTCTGCTGAACTCCATGGGCCAGGAGATCTCGCGCTGTAAGACATCAGTGCGCCGAGGCCAGCCCAATCCTGTCTACAAAGAGACGTTTGTTTTCCAGGTGGCTCTCTTCCAGCTGTCAGATGTCACGCTCATGGTGTCCATCTACAACCGCCAAAACATGAAACGCAAGGAGATGATTGGCTGGATCGCCCTGGGCCAAAACAGCAGCGGAGAGGAAGAGCTCCTGCACTGGCAGGACATGAAGGAGAGTGGCAGCCAGCAGGTCTGCAGGTGGCACACACTATTGGAGGCCTAGAGAACAGGAAATATGAGGGAGGGAAGGTTACAGCAAGTTTGGTTTACTGGAGTGATAATAAAGGAGATGCGATGTAAGGGAGAGAGAGGGAGAGAGAGAGTGTGAGAGTAAGGCAGAAACTTTATTTAAGTGTGACTAACTAAAACCAGTATGGAAGGAAAATGGTTTTACACTGGAGCATGAGGAATGTCCCTACTTTGTTTTTTTTTAAAGTTCTTATTGTGGCCTTACCACCCCCCCCCCCCCCCCCCCCCCCCAGAGGCCAGGAACTGGCCTGTCTGCTCTGTGGTCTTGTTGTCCTCAGGCCCATGTGTATGTCACGGAATGAACCACGTCCTCGGCCGCAGAGCTGGTTCCATTTCTCTTTTCTCCAAGCACCAAACCATCACTCTTCAACAAAAGACACTACATCTAAACTCACTACGGGAGGGCAAGCTAAACATAGAAATATGCACAAAAAACAAGAAATACCGTAATACATTACAAGCGTGAGACAAAAAAACCAACCAGTATACCGAATTAAAAGGTGTGCTGCAATCAACATGACTATGCCAATGTTAACATGTGTTTGATTTTATTTGGTGTTTAAAAGACACTCATTTCACACTTTTGACTCCCAGAGATGACCTTGTACACTGACTCACTCACTCACTGTAGGTAAAACTGTTGCTCTTCTGTCTCAGCCAATCAGCAGTTTTATTAATTAGTTTATTTTTTTTCAGGGTGCTTGCTGCACAGTGATTGCATGAAAAGAAACTTGATTCAAACCAGCCACTGAGTAACTGAGTAGCCACTACTTTAAAGCTATACAGTTTTCTTAGGATCAAGACTTAAGACTAATGCTGTCAAAGATACAAAGATTTTTTTTTAAAGAATTTCAGTTATATTTCAGTTCAATTATACTATTGAAGTTGTGGCTTGCACATAGACCAAAAGTAACATGATGTCCATTAAAACTTTAATGAATTAGAAATCTGTCTTAAAAGCCATTACATCAGATCTGGGTTTCTGTTAGCTGGCAATTACTGGCTTTAGCACCACAGAATCGATCAAAAGCTTGTAAGTAATAATGTTCCCAACTGAACTGTCTGAGACAGAGAGAGAGAAAAAAAACATTAATGTAAAATTATTCCTTTCATTCACCAGAAGGACTAGTCTGTGGGCCAGAACTTAAAAGGCAAATAGCCTGTACTTTGCCATTAATCCTCAAGCTCTGTAGAAATCGTAGAGCGTCTATTTTCCCCCCACATTTTCACCATACAAACGGGTCGCTGCTGGTTGAACATCTTAAACATGCTTCCACTTCTGAACCATGCTGAGACAGGTGTACAAGTAAAGAAAGAAAGAAACAGAAGAGAAAGGCAGTGGCTGTGTCCAAAATGGCATAATAGTGTACTGCATACTGCATACTGGCCCAGTATACACTCTGTACTGCACACTACTCCACATGCTAGTATACAGTATGGTACGCAATTATGAGAACTTTCGTGTAGTGTACTACACGTTTGCTATCGGTTGGGCTATCTGTTCTGCTAAAATCAAACAACACACGACTACCACAAATATTTATCAAAAGTAGCCCTATAAGAAACCGTATGAAGACTTATTACTCCAAAATATGCAACTGATACATTTATATTCGGAACTGCAGCTGCAGTTGAAGCCACTTCTGTCGCTCTCCGCCATGTTTTTTTAATTTTTTGACAGTTGGAAATCACTGCGTTGCTTCATGGGATGTAGTACCTGACGAAGTGAGCTCCGGTTGTATACTGCAAATTTTCGCCAGAGTAGTACATCATCCGGGTAACTGTCGTGTACTGCAAAATTTTTATTTTTCATGTACTGCATACTACTTACTACTTCAGTATGCGAGTAGTATGTTGTATGCCATTTCGGACACAGCCAGTGGGTTGAAGTGCTGCAAGGTGATTTGCTGTGGTTACACCTGATGCTACTGAGATCCAATCAAGCATGATTGAATAGAAATCCAACTGACATCCAGTCACGGCCATGCATTTCATGTCTTTTAAAAATGCATCTGTCATGGATCTGTCTTCACTACCTACATATACCTGCACTGTGGGACATATTTTAGTGAGAATCAGTGTGTCATGAAGGTCTCCTCAAACATATCAGTATTCTGTACAACCTAGGTTACATTGTTCTAATTCAGGTATCTGTTCTCAGATTTCCATGACTGGATATGTTGAAGCTACAAAGAGCACAAAGACCGTATTAAACACAGAGGCAAATCAGCTAATACAGGGGTTCTCTGGGTATCTCTGTGTTAGGTAATATTAGGAGCCTAAAAAGACACGGAGGCTGTGTCCAAGGTGGTACTTCGAAATTTGAATTTTGATCTTTCCCGGGCTAGCGATATGCGGAACGATACTCTCAGCTCCCACTTGGCATGTGAGAGTACTGTCCAGGGACTATTTTATGAGTACATCTACATGCGCAGTGATTAGGGGTATGCTATAGTGTTACATAGGATATGGGCAGTCGGTTCCGATCTGTCAAGCAGTGTAGCTGGTTGATGAGTTGCAGTTAAAAACGTCTCGAGTACGGAATAATGCCGTCCATGTTTATTCATCAAGTAGAAACTTGAACACCAATCAGCCACGCGATCATGAGGGTAAACAATCGATACTCTACAGTGTACTGTGTTGCCAGCATTTCTGAGCATGTGTAAGGTAGGCTAGGCTAAGCTATGATTTTTGGTAGGTTAGATGTACTGTACTAAATGCAGTTTTGGCTTACGATATTTTCAATTTACGATTGGTTTATCGGGACGTAACCCCATCCTATGTTGGGGAGCACCTGTATATAACATCGGACATACACTGAAAAGATCAGTTAAAATCAACTAACTGAACATCTAAACATAGTAAAGGCTGTTCTGTGAAGTAGCTTAGATGGATGTGGCCAAGCCATAAGTCTTGGCGATGTGATAGATACAATATTTTTATATTTATGTGTTCATCTCTTCATTATTAGTGTATTAAAATGTTAAGGTATCATTGTCTTCTGTGTTTAAATTACAATCTCTGGGTAGGCTGCAGATGATCACAGTTAGCAAAATTCACAGTTGTCATGCCAAACGCATTAAATACACATTTGGATCAGAACATTTTTGTCAGTCTGACGTGTTGAGGTCTGTCCCATCATGTCATTCAGAATGCATCCCTGGCCTTTTCAGTGTGTGTTTTTATCAAATCCCAGCACAGAGCATCCTACAAATGTCCCACATGTGATTCATATCTGACCCCGGATGTCACCTCAGATCCCAGTCCCAGACCACTCTTCATTACTGGGTACAAACAGGGGCCTAGAAAAATTGACTACTCTATTTATCAGCACCTATGTTTTGTTATTTATGTTCCTAACTGAGAAGTTCAAGCAATGTTATGTCAAATTGTTCAGTGTGAAATTATATACCTGCTAAAGTAAATTAGGGAGGCCATACAAATCTATTACGTTTTGATGAATTGACATAATGTGATTACAATGCAAGTGGATGAATTTATATACCTGAATGGTGAATTTATCAAATGTCTGGTAGATTACAGAGTTGCCACTCAGAGCTGCCTTGATGCACGATTTTGCCAGTGGAAATCCTTCCCTCAACCAGATCTTGAATAAACTTCAATCTTCTATATTTAACCTTGAGACATGTCGCCTGCTTTTACTACATCTCAGAAAGACTGGACTACACTGTTATAAATCCTTGTCACAGCCTATCATGAGCAGCTGTTGTAAATGAATTGACGTGAGAGATTCAGGACTGCTGTTGATCAGTTTGAACTCTGATTTAGTCTCTCAGATCCCTGCAGGTTTCACATAAGACAACTCTCCCTCAGCTGTAACATATCACTGCTATGAATGAGATGTGTACTTTACACTTGTTGTATCCTGTGACCTTGTGCATGCCCACGGATTCTAAACAAATCTGTTTTTTGTTTTTTTTTTCAAGACCCAACCCAAGGGTCCACTTGTCCTTGCAGTGAACTGCTCTACAATGCATGTATGTGCATTACTTTGATTATATGCATATGAAGTGCCTGTTAACCTCTGTGAATTTCCCTTGTTCTTTTGTAAGAGTTGCAATGTATAAATGAGTAAAATATAAGATGAGCATGAAAAAAAAAGACCTCTGATCTCTTGAAAAGCCTTTGGTTGCATGTGTAGATGTGTTCCTGTGTCCACTACACATTTTCAGGTGCCAGGGCAGGTACATGCTAATCACTGCTCAGCAGCATTTTGATACACATATTTTTGGTCTGTCAGTAAACACGCAGTCATCACTGCTGGGGCACTCCTGCTGATGAGTGCTAACAGGTGTTCTGCACCTTAAACACTTGAAAGGCAGTGAGATGTACTGAATTTAATGAGCAACGTTCAATTTGATGGTCATACAGGCAGTAAGATGTTCAGTATCTCATTAAATAATCTCATAATCTCGTTAAAAATGCTTGTGATCAAATGGAATTATCTACAACTTTAAATCAGGAGAGAGACCACACCCAATACGCCACCTACCCCAATATGTACACACCTGTTTTAATTTACATGAAACTACTCATCTGGCTTTTGATTAGCAGCGTAATTTCCTTATCCACTCTTGTAGTGTTGTCGCCACTAGGGTACTCTACTTGTAAGGTGGTAAAAGGTTTCCTTGCATGACTGGTCCTATGTGGAGATGAGAGTCCACAGAAGACTCTACCATACCTGTACACCATCACTGCTGGACTGCATCTCCACATCACCTGCCAGACCCCTTTGACAACTGTCTTCCCAGAGGTGGTAGCCTGAGGGTTCTCCTTGTTCTGCATCAAAATCAAGAGTCACTTCTAAATGAGCTGTTTTTTTTTTTAAGTTCAGTGTGTGATATACCTGTTCCTGCTCGTGCTCCTAGTCAGCCCAACTATTCACAGTCCAGACTTATTTACACAGCGGTGACGTCACTGCCTGACTCTGGAGTCATTTCAGTGACGTAACTGGTCCAGCTGCAGCCGCTGCTTCCCAGCCGCCTACCACAATGGATTCTTTTTCTGACGCTGCCATTGTTCCTGGCCCCCGGTCTGCGTTTCCTTTGTCTCGGTTGTCTGCTCTTTCTTACACTCTTTGCAGATGGACTGTTACCCTTTCTCCCTCTTCACCCTCATGTCATCTCATAATCCCTTACATTTTCCTCTCCTGCTTCCACTGTCTTCTCTCAAGTGTGCCCGCTCTTTCTGTTCAGGCAGCACCAACACCCCTTTCTCTGTTTACTCAACCACTACATGTCCTCCAGGTCTGTCTTAGCACTCCCCCAGGAGGTCATCCTCCCCTGTCTTTGATGGGAGGCCTCTGTCCTGACCATCCTCTTTGTCCATTGCCTCCTGCTAAGACTTATGTGTGGATTATGCCCACTTCCTCTTTTATCTGTAACAACAAATAGGTTGAGTAGGTTCTGTTCAGATTTCTCCCCGAGTCTACCTATCGCTTCTGTGCTCTCACAACCGCTATTTGCAAATATCTCAGAAAGAAGATAACCATCAACCTCTGCCCTACATGAATGGACTATTACCTCATCAAACTGGTGTGCTGCAGTTCCTTGCTCTTTCTGGCTCTGCTCCAAAGAGCCTTCCCATCCACCTAGACTTCTGGCACAGGCTTTTATTCCCTCTCAAATGGTAACCTTGCATCACCATTTCCAGAAACATAGACAACTGGCAGCATCCGGTTCCAGTTCCATGATTTCTGTGAATCATCTTTACCTGAGCCCTCTCTGATCAGCGGACTACTGGGAACATTTCCCAGTTTTTCCCGCACCACACCTTTGCCATTTTAAAACACACACCTTTCCCACACCTCACCCAGGCAATTTTAAAATATTTTATGGTTCATGTAACTCCTTAGAGCAATCAGCTTTTTCTACAAGTTCATCACCACAATGTTCCGCTCACCTTCAGGCCAGCCTCAGGTCTCCTCCTACCTCAGATTAGTATAAAGAAAAGAAACTTTATCATCTCCTTGCCACCTACCTGCCTAATATGCTGACCTCAGATGCTTCGCGTCAATTGTTCCACCTTCTTCCAGGCTTACTCTCAGGTTCATCTATTACTCAAAATTCATGGCACGTTCAAAACTCTCAACAGATCTTGATATTTCCACATCTTTAATCTCATGATCCTGGACACTGTTAAGCACTGTTATACACAGAGCAAAAAGGAAACACAACTCCTATATGTCTCTTCCAGTGCCAAACCCCTACCCTCAATGCCCTTTTTTCCAACATGATCCTATGGGAATGACTATTATTTCCCACTGGTTTCATGCCAAAGACAGCTTCATCTGCCTTCTCCCCCATCTTCATCTCTTTAAATAAATTTGAGACGTAATATTGCGAAGTATGGTCCGTCCTGATTAATTCGATTTTAGAAATAAAAAACAGTGTTGTGCTTGGAAACTGGTGATTCTGGTGACAGAGCAGGTGAGTAGCAGCTACTGAAGAGAGAACAGATTCTCTGTTATCTTGGCAGATGACTCTGTGCTGTTACCTCTAGAATGTGACTTGTCACCTCCAAAATTATTGGTAAAGCTGAAGCAGAAAAACTGTGTTGAGTTTCCCAGGGCATGAAATATACTCAAGAATTCAGTGATATAATCCAGTATAGTAATTAAGGAATGAATTTTACATATAACCTAATCACTCCACTTAGTTTGTAATACTAAAATGGCTAAATGAATATCAGACATAGATTTAATTTAATTTGATTTTTTATTTCATTTTTGTGAGCCTGTGATTTGACACCTGTCTCCTCAGAAAAAAGGGTGTTTCCAACACATTTTAAAAAATGTTTTCCATTTTCCAGACAGTATGTTGCATATAGATATCTGCGACAGAGAAAAAGGGAGAGAGAGAGAGAGAGAACGTGTGTGTGTGCGTGCGTGCGTGTGTGCTTGTGTGTGCGCGCGTAAGTGCGCAATAGTCGGGTGTAGGAGACCTAGGAGTACATAGGAGGATGCGAGAATAATTGAGCCTTATGATATAGCGTCATCATTGCCTAGTGACTCTCCTAGCAACAGGAAACATCTGTTTCGTCGAGGACCAATGAGGATGCGGTAGCCCAAGAATTGTGTTGTTAGTCGTTCCACAAAAAGGGGATATTTTAAGACCCAAGAGCGTGCAGTACGCAGAAGATATTATTAAAACGACGATAGGACATCTGTGTACGAAACTCAAACTGCGGTTGCAGTTCAAACGGTGACATTTGGCACGAGCGGTAACTTCGACTACATGTCGCAGCAGCGATGAGCCACTGATCTGGTTTCAAGCTCAGCAGAACAGTTTGCCACCTTTGCACACGTGAGAGGACTACTGATTGGGATATTGAGGTCGACTGTTGAGATCATTTCAAAAGGTAACTTAATTTTCATTTCATGCTTAATGGAAATTCAAAGGGCAAACTATTAGTTGTCAAACAGATATCATATACGGACTCTGACAACAGTTTCTTTTCTGGAGTTAGAACATCTGTTTTAAAAGACGCATATGCTTCATATTTGCAGTCGTTACTAGAATTGTAAGGTAAGTTGTGTTTCCGGCGGCCATTGCCGTTGCACAAATCCGAACCTGTTTACCTAACTAGTGTTTGATAAAAGTACGTTTCCCAGCAACGACTTTGCGGCTCCTCAGAAGACACCAGCGAAGTGAAGTAGCATATGTTACAATCTGTTGCTTAAATAAAATTTCAAGAAATTAAAGCTCGTGAAACATAACGAAATGATTACTACCTATAACAACAATGATGGAATAAATTTGTCATGAGAAAATATGTATTTATCCGCTCATCTCTCACCCTCCCTCATTCACACCCACTCATCACTCACGTGCGCCTCAATTTCCAATGGTGTAGCGGTACATATGTAGCCTACCCATTTAACACCAAATAATCAAATAAATCATTACAAAGTGACTCCTAAGGAGCTAAAACAAGTTTTCAACGTCTTCCATACATACACATCATTCGACCAACCTGTTTGCTCCGCGAAGACAAAATTTAATTACGACGTCAGATTCTGTCACTTACCAAAGCAACCGTAAATAGCCTAACCTACGGGCTACAGCGGTGAATCTCCAAGTCCTGGCAGCTGTGTTCGGAAGACAACAGCGAGAACTAATTTTCCGTTGTAAATGTGATTGTGTAAAAGTGATTAAGTTTTCACAAACATGTATGCGCATGTGAAACCGATCTGTGTTGCCGTGCCGTGAATCACGGTTTAATTTCCCTCCAGATTTAAAGACACCTTTTGCCTACATTACTTCATTAGCTCTACAATTGGAGCCAGTGTTGCATCCAAACTGGTTCTTTAAAAAAAGTTTAATTACGATGACAGAGCCAGCCTATATAATGACCAATCACGTTATTTAGCTTAGTAATAAATGTACTGATAAATAAACGCATGAAATATCTGGTTCGCAAAGACAGTTTTACTTTATTAAAGTGCAGTTCGCAGCTGATCATTGCAGAGTGATTCGCTGTACGAGTTTCCTTCCCGTGTACTCATCACACAATAAAAGGCAATTGTGCGGGGTTTTTTTTTTTCGTTTTTAGCCTACTTCAGACGGTTTTTCAATGGAATTTTATTTTTCACCACAAACACTCATTTTCCGCAACAGTCTAAAATAACTCAAAATTAAACTGATTCACCCCTTCATTAACAAACCCGGCTACACTGACAAGAAATTAAAATAAAAAATAATTTAAAAAATGCAATAATAAAAAACACCAACAAGGGAATGGACAGAAAGACCTGTCTGTTGCTAGGGCTTTCTGGATTATGTGTCCACGTCGCGATATCCTTCTCATTCGTTCTCACAGGAAGCGGGGTACTTATACCCTACGGTATCTTCTATGTAAAGCTGTGACTCACTGCATACATCAACACGTAAATAAAAAAAACGCTTATAAACAGTCATCTGATGAAATACCACATTACACTTAGAAATTACCAGAAGGCACTGGTGCATGTGTGAGTATATTTCACACACACACACAAAAAAAATCCTCTTTAATCTGACTTTCTTGCAGTCATTCAGATTACCTGTCATTGTCAGTGTCAGAGGTTTCAAAACTAAAGTTGTGAC
Organism: Chanos chanos; assembly: GCF_902362185.1. NCBI lineage: Eukaryota > Metazoa > Chordata > Actinopteri > Gonorynchiformes > Chanidae > Chanos > Chanos chanos. Next base: position 30,908,023 of record NC_044498.1, on the reverse strand, counting down.
TGAAGTGCTGTTCTTTTAATATAACTAGCCTAATTAATAGCATTAATTAATTTACACTGTTTCTGTTTTGTCCAAGCTATAGATATAGATACAATAGAGAATTGTACTGAAGGACTATGGGACAACAGTAGAGTAGTTACAGTGGAATAATCGAAATTACAGAATTTCGGACTGGGCAGCAGACACAATTTACTCAATCGCTGTAGTTAAGATTAACAGAAAAAACAATTTCATTCCAACCAAATTTGTATTTATTCTTATTTCACTCAAACCAAGTGTGTATTTACTCTGATTTTGCACTCTGCTACAACACATTATTTAACCACAAAGTCTGTGTATATATAAGAGAAACAGGATATAGACATAAATAAGACATAAATATATATGACATATATTTAATGTACTAAATAATGTACATTTAATTTTTTTGTTGTTAGAACAACCATTTGCTTCCTTTATATTAAAATAATTAGATGAAGTAAGGCCATGTGTTGGCTTATGAGTTTTAATAGTAGTTAAGTCAGTGAGGTTTTTATAAAGTAGTTAGCTGAGTAATGTTAGCTAACTAGCTGAAGTATCTCGCAGCCATTTACTGGGTGAATGCTTCATGACAATGCTGTTATAGAATTGTTAATTACAAACAATGTTTGCCTGGCTAACAGGCCTGTAACCATTGGTCTCATGCAAAACAGTTCAATAAAATATAATGAAGCTAGGCTGTTCCAAATGTGCTGCATATGATCCAGTTTTTACACTCTCAGAAGGCAGCTGCCTACGAAAGACAAAGGCACATGGCAGGGAATTAGTCCAAGAGGGTTCCACTGTGCGTAGGTTCCACATTTCTCCAGAAGGATGCTTTCCTGGTACATAAAGTAATAACCAAGATTTGCTCCAGATTAGAAAATTAAATGAAATAAGTTTGAATAAAAGAAACAGTCTAATTATAGTGTGTCATTTAAGATCTAACTTGCATGCTATGCAGGGAAATATCAACAAACATAAAACCCAAGTGCAGTCAGTATGGAGGTTGCAGCAGTAATTATAAATGACGTGTCTTTACTCTAAGAAAATCACAGCTGACCCGTGTAATGGGAGGCAGATGGGGCCACATGATGGAAAGCAGCTTTCCTGTGTTAGGGAAGATATTTTAGTAATATCTGTTAGAGCGCAGGTGGTTATGTGCTCCGCTCCAATTTAAAGCATTAGGAGGATTAGAGTTTAGTAAGATTGCCTGGAATTTGCCTGCATTCCAAGTAATCCACAATACATTTGTTTGTGTTGAGTTCCAGTACTTGCCCGTGCAGTCTAATCTTCATATTGCATGTCGACTTTCCTTGCTCTATCATTTCTGTGTCAACATTTCTGAATTGATAAAATGGAATCAGACGTTAGGAAGAGTCAAATATACAATTCTTTTTAAAATACAATTTAAAATCAGGTAGCAACTTCCATTTTAGGTGATAAACAAAACTTTTTAATTTGACTCACACTGTTTAAATTAAGTTATAAACATATCTACAACACAAACGGTAAAGAGCATAGGTTTATTATACAGTTACTGGTCAATTACTACCGTTTTTTCCACCTTTTCTTTTTGTAAGTACCCTTTCTATGACCTACCATAGAACCCTATCAAAGGAGGCACGGGGGGAAAAGACCTGTGCTTCTGTTCTCTGAAACATAAAGTCCGCTGATCCAGTTTTCTTGCATATGCATCATCAAAATCTATTTAGTTTGATTAAAATGTTTAAAGGCCTATACCCACTATGCTTTGATCAGTTATTTTAGAGGTACCCATAAATATAAGGATTGTTTTGAAGGTGATGATCCGTATATAACTGGAAGATTGAAGGGGAAACGCTAATACAAGAATGGAAACCTACTTAGAATAAGTATGGCCAGAAAGTTGTTTTCAGAGGAGCTCAGTAAGCTATCATGCCAAATGCTGTGGAGAAACTGTGCAGACCATTTTAGCTATAGGCATGCTGTGGTGGATGACTTCTGAGGGGCTCAGATCCAACACCATTGAAATGGCCAGTTCAAATAGGGGAATGTGGTTCACTTAGGTCCCATTCATTCTGTGTAGGGTCTCCACGAAAGAGGGGATAAGCACAGAGCATGAAAGGGTGAGGCTGACACTAAAAATACCCACAAGGTATCTTTGTTGGTTCTGCATGCACAAATGGAGATAACTGGAGGGAATGAGCTGAGAATGCCCCACTCCTCATGTGAATCCAAAGCCTGTGTAACTGCCAGAACATGTGTGGATATAAAGAAAGACTTGTTAGGATGGTGAATAAGCTGGAGACATGCTTTGGTTATGTCCTTCCACTGCTCTCACTGCTGGTGAAACGTCTCTTCGTTTTAAGTGAGGGGACAGCTGGAGTCAGTTCAACTGCTGAGAGAGATGCAGGTGAGAGGGGAGCTGACCTGTGGAACTGGCTGTAGTGCTGAGTTGAGGGCAGGCTGCAGGGTTTTTCTAGACGGCTGTCCATCGTACTGAAGCTGGGGCTTACCTGTATGATGTCAGGTGTAATCACCTCTCCTATGGTCCCAGTCCCGCAGAGATTGAGGTTGCAGGTTGATGTGGCTTCGTTGTAGCAGTGGAACCAGATTAGAACAGTCTGGCTCTGAATTCCATGACTTGTGTTCCACACACAAAGTGTGTTGTGTCTGAGATCAGTAAGAGACCTTTGAGGGAAGGTAAGGAAAAAGCTGTTCATAGGCTGTTGATGTTGTGAAGCGTGAGGAGAACATGCCCCCAACCCCCTCTCATTCATACCCTGGAGCTGATGATAGAATGAGGCCGCACATTTCCTTAATTTAAACATGAAAAATATCAGAAGTAACCAGTTAGGGTTAATACAACCTATTTAAAAGTCACGAAAGGCTTATTTCATAAAAATGACTCTAGTCATACTGCTGCAGTGTTGTTCCATGTTCTGGGGCCTGATGATGTCACTGTGTTTCCTGTGCTTGTGAACATGGAAATAATTCTATGGTAGAGCTTATCAAATGCGACATTTTTGTTTGTATAGTTATTTTAGAGAGTGAGGTGGTGGGAGAAGCATTTTGCTGACAATGTAACTCTGTCGTTAGAACCGTGGACGTGGTGGAACTGTGGTTTCATTCTTTGCTAGGATGGACATGACACTTTGCAGCAAAGCACTGATGTGTAGTTGACAGCTATTTCACATGGCCAGTGAAACTCTGGACAGCATCTGATGGAGATGCTGATGTGGTGTGGCTTGGTCTGTGGCCTACACCAGGAAGATCTGTTCACTGATTCATTTAGTGCATTACGGATGTGAAACTCTACAGATGATTTACAGAATCTGTTTTGTTGGACTCATAAACTGTCTCGGACTCCCCAGATGACGAACAGGTGTCCTTACAGGAAGCTAGATTACATACATTTTTTTGTTTTTTAAGACCATCCAGTCTTGTAATGCGGTACAGGTTTCCGAAGAGAAGCACTAGATTAACTTATTTGCTCCAGGCTGACAGTATGGTCCCGAGCCCAAGAATTTCATTGCTGATAATGATGTCTACATTGTTATCTAGTAAATGACAATAAAACTTGAAACTTAAAACTAATGAAACTAGCCCTGCCGCTAGCTAAGTCCTCTGAGGTTATTATAAACATCTGACTGCTTTCCTGGGCAACATGTTGACTGAACCATATTGCTTAGAAATCAAACAGTGGCAAGAAAACTTTGACACAAGAATTGAATGAATAATGAATGAATTGAATGAAAGAATAAGAATCAGCATAAATAAGCAAATTAGTTAAAAACTAAGTTTCAGTAAACAAATATGTTCACTGCTGAATTTAGTAAACAACCTATAATTAGGTAGCCATGCAATTTACATGTTTTGAATATTAGTTGGCCAGCAGGTTGTGAAAATTTTGTTTGTTCACTGATCCATATGCTGATTCATACCTCACCAACACTTTTAGTTCATAAGCTGTTTTGTGGCCAATGGGTGCTGGCCAAATGTGAGTGTGGGTCAACACAGATGTGTTTCAATTCCAAAGCTCAGCAACACTTTCGGATCTGGAGCTGGTTGCTGCGGATAACAGGAATGAACATGAGTATCACACCAGAGTTCAGGGATCCATTTATCTGAGGGTTCAAAGGTTGAAAATACCTCAAGGTGGGGGAGGAACTACTTACTTCCTCAGTTTGTTGCTCACAATAAAGAGATGATTATTTCGTTCACCTGAGAGAAAAAAAGAACAGACTGTTCTGAGATGATTCATCACTACAGGCAAACTTTCTGGCACACGACAACAGCTTTACTAATCTGCCAGTTTAGGAAATTATCCCAGTTTCCCTTGATAGGCCCAGTTTACTGTCAAGTATCAAGTTTACTGTTGACACACTAAAGCTTATACCCCTTACATGACTTCCTAATGATGATTTTGAAGGTTTTGGGCAAGACGCCTCTTTCCTATTTGTAAAATTCTGTTGTTTTGAAATTATAGCCTTCTGGCGGTTGATTTCAACCTCAGCGGTCGAAGACAGTGATTTAAGTATCTATGACAATCCTTTTGACATCTCCAGAAACTTTATCCAAACCTGGTCTGTATCAGACTGGGCCAATTATGTTTGCCCAAACCAGTGGCATCTCTGGCTAATTTTATTTATCCAAACCAGTGGCATCTCTGGCTAATTTTGTTATGACCTCAATGATGCCTTCAGGGATTAAGAGATGTGCAGTCAAAAATATTAGTAACAGAACAGGGAGAGGGTGCATGTGAATGAGAATGATTCTGCCATGAAAGACTCATTATTGAAAGCTCTGACCAGGGTTTTGCTGAACCAGCAGTTCATTGTGTTGATTTTATTGCCATCTATGGTTATGTGAGTGACCCACATAAAAATGTATGGTCACAAGTTCCTCAAATCCGTGAATAAATGAAAGCTATTAGTATTAGCTTTAACATCAGCAATCAATGATTGGTATTGGCCAAAAAACTTTTGGTATTAGCTAACAGACAAGAATGTGTGGGAATGTGTGGACAGTGTGGGACATCCCTAGTCATTACCTCTATACCATTTTTAGCCATTTCTGTATTCCCATAAACAATTTCCATTGTCTCTTTCCAAATCCAAGTCCAAATCACACTCTGATAACCCAGCAAACCATATCTTGAATTTTACAAATAACCACCAAACTCACATTACCCAGTAGCCTATATATTATATAAGTAAAGGTTTGCTATGAACACAGAAGTAGGTGGGTGGTTTTTGAAACAGGGATTGAAAACACTGAACCACTGGAGATGACATCAGGTAGTTATTTTGGTGAGTAGTAGAGTTTCTCAGTGAGAAACTGTGATCCTTATAAACTAGCCCCCCCCCCCCCCCCCCCAAACAGAATATAAGGCAATACAGTGGACAGTGCCACGAATGCAAACGGTAAACCAACGGTTTATCAGCTGTTGAGTTGTGATTGCTGTGTTCAACTGATAAAATGTCAGATAGCGGATTCAGATGTATTAGGCTAAATAACAAACTGTTTACTGGCTTCCCCCCAGGGAGTAAAGCAACTTTTCTTCCATAAAGTCATCTTTCACTTCCTCTCACTCTGTCTCTTGTCTCTGTAAGAATTGGAGGGCAATGTGTGAGAAGCAGAAGACAGAGGCCCAGGTGAACCGGCGATTTGTTCCAGAGCTGTGCGTGTGTCTCCGCGTCTGCTGGCCTTTAGGTAATATGAACAGAAAGCAGTGACATCCTCCTGTGTTGCACTAACTGTGAAAAGACTACTTCAGCCTGTTTCTCTCCTGCTTCATGTGATACACACAGGTTATTCCCTCTAAGAGCATCTCTAGCGGTCAACAACGTCGAAAGTTGCCTACTTCAAGCGCAAGTATGCGGAGGAAGAGGACATACATGGATATTTACAAAAAGTGAGCATACCCTTAAACGTTACAGTGCTACACATTTACCACAGTAATGTTTGTTCCTCCCTGGCCATGGACAACAGGCTGACACCTGTCTGCAGGCGTCATTCTCTTTTATGAGGTTCAGTGGCAGGTGTTATGGAGTACTGTTCATTAAGGTCTAAAATAAATTCAATCAGTTGAATGTGGACTGTGTGCTGTTTAGGAGCATTATGAGTTAGAAATCATTTGGTCTCTGAGTACTGCTTTTAATGTCTCCCCTAGAGCTGAAGCAAGATGACATATCACTCAGAAAACCCCATGCTTTTTGTTTTATCTGTTAGACAGTCAAAATTGTGTACTTGGTAATCATTGTTGTCCCAACCACCCATGTTCATGACATGGTAATTAGCAATGCTAATGCTGTTTTGAGTGGAAAAAAACCCTCACCAAAATACAAATAGTTTAGTTTGTTGTTCACACAGCAAATCAAACTAGCTGAATAAGCATTCAGCCTCAGCACTACCACCACTGATGATGCAGTGGGACAAAACATGATACAGGTTGAGCATCCAAATCCGAAACTTTTTGAGCGCCAACATGACGCCACAAGTGGTAAATTCTACACCTGACCTCACTTCCCCATGTGGGGTTCTGATGCTCTGTTGGTGCCAAGATATCTCATTATGTATATTACAATGTATATTACAGTATTCCAAAATCCGAAAAAATCCAAAATCCAAAACACCTCTGATCCCAGGCATTTCGGATAAGGGATCCTCAACCTGTACAAATATTTGTAACATTTTGAAAAGGCAGGGAGCTCCGATGCCCAGTTTGGCTTACACCCCATTTCTGCCGAAAGCCTGTTAGTCCCCAGTGTTTAGGCTGCTGCCACTGGCTTTTTTCCTGATGAGATAACAGAGACAAAAGATGACATTGCCTTTCTTCATTACGAGCGGAAAATAAGCGTCATGCCACTCGGTCAGGCAGTCTGTAGCACATCAGTAAACATGTTGTAATGTATGCTCCGTGTAACTGATGAAAGTACATTGGTGTGTACGGTAAAAGTCCCTTATTTTCCATACCTTCATTACATAGCAGCTGTGCAAACAAGCAACACGGTGCATTTCAGCTCAGGGCTGAGCTACAGCCCGGCAACGGGGCTTGTCGTCAGCGCTTTTTACAGTCTGACAGTTAGTTTAACGTTCCATTCAAAAGGGCCCTTAACACACAGTTCCTTTATGCTCAGCCATTATTAAAGAGAATTCATGTATGCCTGATTAATATTTTTCTTTTTGTTCTTTATAGTTTTTTTAATACTTAAAAAACAGTTTAACGTAAATGCATTATTTTTCACTTTAACACAGGACCACTCTCAGTAATACATAGGAAGATTGTTTTCTAGGCTTAACTATGCACATTTAGGGCTCAGCTTCAAGTTACAGCTTACTTATTTGGCCTTTTATTCATCATGTGCATTCTCCACACAGATAAACATAACCCCATACCATGAGACTGTTTTGTCACTAGTCACTAGCATCCAAAGCTCAGTTATTATATTTGCACATACATCAAAGCACTTCCCTTCTTTCTACTGTTCTAAGTCATGACATATAAATATCTAGCTGACAGAAGTCCTGGTCTAGATCGGTAAGGAAATGGGTTCTGCTTCTAAAGCAATGAGATGCTAGCAGTACAAATCTATCAGAAGATCAGATTCCAGTGAAATGTAATGTTTCGAGCACAGATTAATGCTACAACTGGAGCTCATGATTAGTGGTGAAACAAAGTGGTTACTCTCTGTCTGTATCTGTGAGCTCATATTTCAATCAGATCTTCTCCATTCATCTGTGTTTGTCTCAGTCCACACTGTCTGCCCCCTTTGTTCATGCCTGTTAATATTGTTAAGCTGCTATGGTCTGTTCATGCCACTGTCCATGTCTCCATGTCTCTCCTCAGCACTTGATTCTTCGTGAGGAACGGAGCTGCATCCTCCGCCTCTCAATGCAGAAGCTGCAGTTCCTGGAGGATCCCGAGGCCTACCTTCACCGCTCTGTCCTCATCAACAACCTTCTGAGGAAGATCCACCATGAAGACAGCCAGCGGCAGAAAGAGATGGAGGAAGAGGCCGCCCAGCGGCTGCTCTACTCAGGTCGGAAGAGGCTCAAGGTGATGATGACAGACTGCTGTTCTAAGAGCTTTGACCTCCAGGAGGTCCCACACTACAGGCTGGTGCCCTACCACTCTCCTGCCTCGTGCCTCTATGACCTGGACAACTGCCCTGCACTTCCCCCCAAATGCAGATCACCAGTCCTGGTGTACCAGCTGGATGACAATGGGTGACTGACTCTGAAAGATACCTGTGTATGTACCAAGGGAAACTGGCCGCCGTCAATTACAAACTCACACTAGTGCCAAACTGGCAGCGTTAAGTTAAGTGGATTATGGCTTTTTGCCACTTGTATTGCTAAGTGCTTATGTAGCCGGATGTAATGGGCAAACTGGGAAACTGTGGTTTAGCACTGGTAAGATTTCTCTCATGCAGAGTATCAGTCAAAATCAGGGTCTGCCTTTTAAGCCCTTCTGTTCTTTCCCTTTTTTGAAGAAAAAAGACTATGTTGTTCCAGCTTCACTGCCTTTCTGTATCAATTTTAACTTTTACAGAGAACTTACTTTACTTAAGAGAGCATAAAGCGTTTTCAGGGATAATATATGTTTAAGCCATGTATCTTGCATGTATGCTACAATTTAAGAACTTCAAAAACTGTGTCAGTGTCATAGAATTTTTTTGTTGTGCAAGATAAAGTGTGAGAAGGGTTTTATTAATGTGAATGATTGTGAAATTGCTTCATTGTGTGTTGACATATATAAAAAATATTGCCATAGATTCCTAATTTTATAAGCTGATTGAATTTCAAATTTGGATGATTGATTCCGAAACAGGAAAGACACTGGTTTTCTTTAGCATCACCGGGTAATGACCTTGGATCACAGAGTAAATGGACCATCATTTCAATTATAAATGAGGAAATACATTTGTGGGAGAGTTCAAATGCTAGAAGAGTTCGCTGCTATGTCTTTTAAACTGACATCCATAAGCAGTAAATCGACATCCATAAGTAGTAAAAGGTTTTGTTACATCTGAATATTGAGCGTTCTCTCAAAATTCACTTGTTCATGACCTGAGTTTCCATTAGTAGACACTTACCAGACAGTTAACTTTTGTCCGATAAAATAATGAAAAGGTGATAAATAAAATAGTTATAAACTGTGAAATTTGGCAGAAAACATACTAATGCACACTAATAGTTATAAACCAATTACTAGATAAATTTAATGTACAGTAGTGGATGTATGCCGATATAAAATGCATATACTTATGAGAGGGCTACTACGTTGCCTCTAGTACTGTATCTGTTCTCCCCATGTCAAAGGCTCCAAAGCTAAGCCTGTTGTCTGTTGATGAATTTTACCAATCAAGGTGTAGAAACAGCTATAACTTCAGAAGGTTTTTGCTTGTTTGTTTGTTCTAGGAATAACTTGCACAGGTGTATCCATTGGATTTGAAAGCAGTATCGATCTTTTGATGAAAACAGCCCAGCCTACGGCTCGTCTTGAAAGTAAAATCGGCATATTGTTTTGTTGTGAGGGAAGCTTGGCATTGAAGTCAAGACGTTCCCACAAATTTTTAAATGATGTTCATTTCTGATGCTTACACTTACTGCACTGCCAAAGATGCTCAGATCCTCCAGAGTATGTGTCAGGCTGATAAAGGACCCGTTATACAGCTTTAATTGCCACTCTTAGCAATGTCTATGACAGTAATGGCATTCAGTACAAATTTTACCAGTAACAATATCCAGTGCCATATTGCAAAAAATGGTAACAGTCTTTATTGACTTTTAATTTGATATATAGGCTACTCAGCAGGCTTTTTGCGACACATTGTTTTCGTCACGAACATAACTGGAGCGGTGAGACGCATTTATGATGGCTGTGCCTGTGAAGAGAGTCGTTGTTAAATTGTGAACATGCCTATTTCAAATTTGTGGAAGTTTCAGTTTTTTTACAACGAGGTTTCCACTCACCTCATCAGTGAATATTTTCATGTGTCATCTGCCGTGTAGGATGACAACGCTACAAAGGTTCAAATTTGGAGCGGTAGGCGCGGATATCAGCTCGGAGCCAACACTGGGCCTTCTTGGAGGTCGACAAAAACGATTCTTTTTAGTATTTGTTTCATTCAGTACACGAAACTGATTCGTATCTTTGAATCCACGATTCATTTTTTCCATATCCTCAGAAAACGCATCGCTTCAGCACCGCTTTTGTGCCGTTCAAATCAGGGCCCACACAAATCGATATCTGTGTTCTCACCAGCTGCAGCTCCGTAGAGGTCTCGTGCACGGGAGGTTTTTTTCCTCGAGTCTAAATTTCCGCGCCGCGCCCGTAGTTCAGTCGCGGATTTGCCGTTGAAAGAACATATAAATATACTATTTATTCAATAAATGAATGTTCTGTAAACAATTTATAGCCTCTAGCTAATACCCTTGGTGAGTCTGTTTCCTCAATCAGAAATTATTATCACGGCTACTTCATTTATTACATTCATCAGCAGAAAGTGTTCAAAACGCAGGCTATCGCTTACCTATCTGTAAACTTATAAAATTCTAATAAACCACACTGTCTACGCGCCTATTCAAACGTAGTGCTGCACAAGCAATATAAATGTCGAACCCCATGAGAATACGAGAGCAATGCAGATCCGTTCCACTTGCGCGCCCGTTCCACATTGCTTTGGATGTTAAAGGGTGCGCATTCCAAAGCAGCGACCACACGTCTACAACGTAGGCAAAAACACTGACAGTATTTCATTGTAAAATTTACCCCACATTCTTCTAAACATTATCTCCACTATAAATGTGCTGGGCAATGAAACATCACAAGTGAACCAAAATGTCATGAAATTTAATAAAAAATTAAAAATAACTCAGCTTCAATTCAATAATTCATAATATAAGTTGTGTTATACTGCAGCAGGCTATTTAAACCATATGAAATCTCCGGTAAAAAAAAAAAAAAGAGAGAGAGAAAAGAAATAATACTATATTTCGTGTTCAATAGATCAATGTTTCGACATGGTCAGCACATAGTCACATATCTTCATAGTCAGTGAGCCGACGTTATCAGCAGTTCCTCGGGTCAGTAGGGGGCGTTTCGAGTCTCAGTCAGAATAGTCACCAAGTTTTTTCTACTGGTGTACTGGAACCCTGTTAACAGTGTTGTAGGGGTCATTTGGGTGAGAACAAAACGTTGTACTGAAACAGCAGGTCAGTCCAGTACACATGCTGTAGTCCCTGGCCACCATAGTCAACAATATCACTGAGCCGCTGTAGAGAGGTGGCCAGTGGGTGCTTGAAGTGTTTTTTTAGGTAGTTGTCGCCATGAACATATTGCTGATACAGTAAGGCCGCTTCATGGAGAGACTGCATAGTTTATGGAGGGGTAGCAGCTAATCAGCGAAGTGGGTCTGTTCGTGAATTGGGCCCAACGAAGCTTTTAGACTACTGATTAATTGCGCTTGGTACACTTCAAAGATTCCCTCAAAGAAGATTCGCTCGTTCACGTGCATTCGCCGTACAGACTAGTTGGATTGCATACGAAGTGGGTGCTGCAGGTCCTTACGTCTACTCAGTTTGTTCTGTTTATCACTAGCACAGAACATACGGGAACTAATGATTCTTGATCAGAATTTGCCTTTGGCCGCACGTATTCCATTTTGACGCAGTTTGAAGCGAACCAAACATTTTGTTAAAGTGTGTCATGTCAGTTTCAAGGCAGTCTTCTGCTCACTTATTTTGACTTAATGAGTAATGAGAAGGTAGAGGTTCTCAGAACATGTTCGGTGTTCTTGTGAACCAGGTTTCAGTATTTATTTCATAAAGGTGTGTCTCTCTACTTCTTGTGTGCATAGTCTAATGTTTGTTGCTTTTTACATCAATATGCGAATGTTATTCGCTGAACGTCGGGCGGAAAGAGTCTTCATTTGAACACAGTTTTTGAATAGAAGAAATATAAAGAAAATACTAAATTACTTTTTGAGAACATGTCGTTGATGTTCTAAAAACTGAAATTAGTCTATTTTACCACTTTAAACGTAACATCTGGTATCTGTATATTTTTCAGTGACTGCAATCAAATAAAACATGTTAATGTTTTACTCCAGTCTCGCAGTCGCTCAGTAAATATCAGTTCAATTGCCTTTTTCGCAAGGAAAAAAATAACAGTGCACAGGCGCACTAACGTTTAATTTATGGCGGGTGTCCAGTGCGTCACCCATACGTGTACGTCACCGCTACTTCATGAAAGTGTCAGTGACCGGATACCCCAGACACAGCGCGGAATATTCAGGAGTTGTGGGCAGTGTACTCCTCAGTTCTACTTTTATTCTCAGCTCCACATTAAATAGTCAGAAATATAGATTTTGACTGAAAAGTGGAACGTTTCTGTCTGACATTGTTTTATTCACATGGGAAACTTCCTCACTAACGGAACTGGCTGCTCTCTGCCATGCTAAAGCCCTTGTTGAAGTGCGGCTAGCAGAAAAAGCTAGTAAGCAAACTGTTCAGCAGTTATTCGGTGAGTTAGTGTGCACTTTTGTACCGTTAGTGGCTTAAATGGCAAGCGATCTGAAAACGAGTTTGGTCCAATTATGTCAGTATCTACAGGATCCGCACCACGTAGCGCGATTTCAGAAGTTTTGTGGGGTGCGGGGGACTTTCTCGCGGAACCCTGCCGTCCCAAATGAACTGGAGTCGGCACGGTTGCTCAGTAATGGAGCTTGCACTAACCATTACCGCCAGGTAGAGAGTGACAACGGTACGGCATACGGAGAGGAAAAGACGGAGAAAACTGAGGACGTCCGGCATCGAAGAGGCACCTCCGCCGGAGGTAGCTTGAAATGGGACGTTTGTAAGAATGGGCCGTTGAACGGGGTAGCGAAAAGTCCGGCTGCGGGTGATACAGAAAAAGGCCAGAGTTGTGCGAGCAGTCGTCTCTTCGCTGGAGTTAGCGACTACGGACAGTCACCACAAACCTCATCAGAAAACCACCAAAGTAACCATTCTGTACTGGGCAGTTTTACTAATAAGGTACAGGTCAACGAGGACGCGAATGTAAGTGTGAGCACGGTGAAGCCTTTGCGTAAGAACTCCCTCACCGGAGATGCTGGGCAAGAGTTTTTAATCGAAAACAAGTTTTTATACTACTTGTTTACGGTGGGAACCGAGTTGGGAAATGAACTCTTTTACATCACCTTTTTCCCGTTCTTTATCTGGAACGTGGACGCGTATGTCAGTCGGCGCTTGATCGTGGTCTGGGTTTGGGTCATGTACCTCGGGCAGTGCACTAAAGACGTGATCCGCTGGTCCAGGCCTGCCTCACCTCCCGTGGTCAAAGTGGAGATGTTCTACAACTCGGAGTACAGCATGCCCTCCACACACGCCATGTCCGGCACAGCAATACCTTTCTCCCTCCTCATGCTTACCTGCGGTCGCTGGGAGGTAAGAAACTCTGTCGAACTAAGTTAAAGGCCAGTTTTCCGAAGCCGAGAAGAGTGAAATAGGCATTTTATTTCTTAAATAAACGCGTCCAGGAGAAATGTACGTGGCTCTAAAATAACACAGATTTTTTGCTTTAATCTTACCGTGCAGAAAATATTAGATGCAGCTTAGTGTCTGGTTTATTGATGTTTGTGCAAGAGTCCATTAAGAAATGAAAGGCCCGATAAATGGTGTGGAAATAGCTGACCAAGTCACACTGTAGTAGCACCTGTCTGCTGCTTATCTCTGCATGATAACAGCGCGATAACAAGCCCGTGTCTAAACCCTTTAGTTTTTACTTTTATTAGTGACTGGAAATGTTCTAAAAAGGGTGGAACGTTAAAATAAAAAAAAGAGCGACCTTCTCTGCGTGGACTCTACAAGCGGGTCTGCAGCGGTCAGTGGATTCTCAATAGCGTTCATTGTTCCACAGCGTGACCTCCGTGAACTGGACTGTGTCCAAATTTATGCGCACGCACATCTACAGCGATACAAGGCGTTAAGGGCCTGAATAAGCTACATTTTAGTAACACGCGCCTCTAGACCGTTTCAAAGGTCATTTGCAGGATGACGTTTGGTCTCTGCTGCGGCAGACCAAGGGTTTGTGGAGGGATTCACTGCTGCTGGTTCTCACAATCTGATTTACTGTGCTGTTAGGAGGGCAAGCATGAGAATGAACTTTGCTGCAATTTACGAGATTCCATTGTTTTTTCCCCATACCTGTCCTTCTGTTTTTTTTCCCATTTACTGAAATCTGTAAGCTCTCTGGTTTGTGCTCATATGGTACCTCACCGTGTCACTTTTGTTTTAGGCTTGCCCCCCCTCCTTTCGGAGACATCTGCATCACTCAGTGGATATCATTAGTTGGATTTCTGCTGCCTCCTATTTTCTTATATCTTATTACTAGTAAGAGCCCAGAATTTGTCCAGTAACAATGATCTCCCCTCAGACAAACTCCCTGAAACCACTGAAAAGCATAAACTGGACGGATCTTTTCATAGTGAAAAGCGGTTCCTTTATCAGGAAAAAACCCAGTGAGAAATTAGGCTTCGTGTCCCAGACAGTGCAGTCTTTGTTTTAAGACAGTGTTACTGCTTTAGTGAATATGGGTATGCTACTGGTGTGGGCTCAGTATTACTGCCCCATTAGCAAGAAGAGAGAGATTAGACTAGCAAGTCTGATGCTTTCTGTCTTTCTCTCCGGTCTGTCTCTCTCTCTCTCTCTCAGTCTGTCTGAGTGCTGGTATAATAATGCTATTAAGCTGTGATAACAGGTGCCATAGATAGTCTAAGGACTCATATCATTATGGCCTCTCAGATTCTTTTTTCCCTGAAGTGGAAATTCAAATATACATTCAGTATACATTTTCATAGAGAATTCTGGAATTTTATATTTTATTTTATTTTATTTTTCCCACCTATAATTCATCCCATGTCCCTTTTAGTTCCATTTAATAGGGGTCCTTTGCAGCCATATCATAGTAATAAAAATTGAGGGAAGGGGTGACTGTATGCACCTGACAAAGCTACAGTCGCTCCTCTGGCCTGCACACACGTTTCCCCAGAGTTTCTCTGCACGTGTCAGTTTCTAAGTTACATTGTTTGAGATAAATAAAACAATGACTTTTTGTCTTTTAGGTAATGTTTTATATGAAACAGGTATTGGAGGATACAGAGAGGAGATAGAAAACAGCTGAGAAGTAGAAAAATAAATAAATAATCATTTCAGAAAGGACACTCCACTTCCAAATAATGGCTTTGACATCTTAAGGGCCCCATACTGGTAATTACGGTATGGATAAGGCAGAGGAGGGGACCATCAGTAATACAGCACTAGATATTTGTGTCTTGACTTCCCTTTAAGGTGAGGACTGCAGTGTGACTCTGAGCTCTCTGGTCATGTAGTTTGTAGGATAGAAATCTATTTCACGCTATCTATATCTGTTTTCCTGTGCTGTGTAGAGCAGTCCCAGAAATGACATTCAAATATAACATTCATAACAAGCATTCAGATTGTGAATGTGGGCTGTTGTTTTTCAGTTTGCAGTAGGTTGCTGTGTCAGATCTCTGAGTCACTGGTGTGTGTTTTGCATCCACAACATGTTAAGACCTCATTAGAACTGCAGTGCTCTGTTTTGCCATAATATCAAGCAATCAGGAGAACTGCTAGTGAACATCTGAAAGAACACCTTATGGATGGGTGTGTCTGACCACATTTTAAACTCAGATACTGATAAAGGAGATGTGTGAGCGAGCAGATGCTCTGTGACTCCAACATGCAGCCTGGACTTTTTCATCTTTACCTGGCACGCGTCCACGTGAAGTCATATTAACGCTGATTTATTCAGGATCGGTGTGGATACGCCCTTTTGAAATGGCATAGGCCGTTTTCAAGGCCCTATTAGTTTAGCATGCACCAACGAACATGTGTTTGTTTGAACAAGGCTGTTTTGCGTTCTCCGGTCGGGAACGCCCTGAGCTTGTAATATTGAGCGGCAGGTAACTGTCTTAGCCGTCGGGTGTGAAGCTAATCCTGAGAGTGGAAAACTTAGTACAGCATGCCCTCCGTGATCGTGGTCCCTGGATGCGCGCCCCAAACTGCTGATACTCACTGAACTTCACATGAGAGATTATTTCTCATTATAACAGTTAAAATGAGACTATACAGAGAATAAATTACGTTTATATCGTTACCGAATGTGGAGCCTGCAACAGCCATGACAACAGTTTACATGGCGCGTATGCAACCCAAATGTACAAGTTATGAGTTGACGACAAGCTTACGCCAAATTGCATGCGACGCATTATTTCATTGCCTATTGTGAGTTGTTTTTATTTATCCCAGTGAACAAAGCAACAAAACAAACTTCCGAAATGGGGTTTGTTCAACCTAAAAATCTCACATGAGCAAGTCCAAGCGAAGTGTTTTTGCTGACTCTACAGTTTCGGTGTTTTCAAGCTCATGGGCGTGCTCAGGAGAACGACCGAGAAACCGTAAACATCGTGAAACACAGCACAAGCAATCCTTAAAAATTCAAATGGACATTTTTATGGGTGTCGGGTGTTTCGGTTCACGTCAAGGCTTCTCTGAAGTCTTCCGTAAATATCTCTGTATTGACTTGCCCAGTACCATTAGGAATTCAGTACGTGGTACTGACACATATTCATAGTGATCTGAGACCAAAAACATGCGCTGTTTTGAATTTTTTCGTTGATTATGGAGATGGCCAAAACTGATCAGCGCACGCACGCAATGGGTAATTGTTGTGTGTGTTTTGTGTGTACGTGTCATTAGCCCAGAAAGCATGAGATAAGACTTGCTATCAAATATTTTAAAAATTAGATTGTTATCATCAGAGTGTACATATACTGTTACAATATTTTCTGAAATTGGGAATTTATAAATGTATTTGGTTGTTATGCAGCACTGCTACCCTATTAATTTCTGCATAAATTGCAGCTCCACTGAATTTCATCTGTGGTTTTCATCTGTCTGTGTGGTCTGGCTTTTATCTGGTCACGTGACAGGCTGTGCCATAGTTAACAGGAACTGAGAATGAAGTGTAGAAAAACTTTGTCCTGCTGCTCTGAGGAGAGAGGGTTCTGTGACCATATAAGGCAGAAGGGAGAGGAAGTTGCTTTTCTTTTGCAGTGCAGGCAAGGACAAAAATGAGATTAAGTCTGTAATGTTCTTACCTTCACAAGGATGAAATGCCAAGGTTTCAAACAAGGCCTATGCATCATGCAGCACAGACTGGTTGAAAACAAGATTGAACTAAGATTTTTACACTGAGCCAACATTTCATAGAGGGACCTGGATGAGTGTCTTGTGAAGTGGGCGTCTCCTGTGGGAGCGGTCATACATATTCATAAGTATATTCATAACATTCCATTAAAAATGTTAAACCAGTGGTGCAGATCTATAAAGCATAGATTCAGATGCACAGAGTGGATGTGTGGAGAAAACTGTTTTTCTTTGTGGCTGTAAACGTATAGTTTTCGTATAGAGCCTTTATTCTTCTACACAGAGAAGAATAAAGGCTCACCTATGCTCACCTTGACCTTTGTCAAGTGTTTGTTCATCAGGGAACATGCCCCCATACATATTCACCTCTGTAAGCAGTACTGGTTTGGATGATACTCACAGGATTTAGATTTTAAATATCATTAAAGCATTGTTGTCATCCTGGGACCAGTGGAGAGAGTATGTTATAAGCAGTGTTCAGTTTGTCATGGACTGTGATCTGTGTGTGTGTGTGTGTACATTTGTGTGTGTGTGACAGTGAAGTAGAGGTGGAGTTAGACAGCTGTAAACAGCGCTGCTTGTCTCTCACCACTGTTCAGCCTGTATATTTATACACAGCCTCGGTATCACACATCATAGTACTGAGGCTAACACCTTCACACACACACACACACACACACACACACACACACACACACACACACACACACACACACACACACACATTTGTGCTCTGTAATCAAACTCACACATCACTCAGTGTGTAGCTGGCTGTGGTATCCATAAGAGCCTCATAGAGAGAGAGAGTGGAGAGATGTGTTTTCCTCCATAAAAGGCATTCAGTGTGTTCCCCAAGCCTGTCATGTGGTCCAGGCCCCTGTCATGTGGACGAAGGGCATTAGGTGTGGTCGCCTGAACCTGGCATAGCCCAAAAATGTGTGGATCTTGATTGTTTTTCTTTTTAACTCTCTTTGGTTTGGCATTCATTTAGAACATATGTGATGTCTAGCTGTATCCGAAGTGAATGTGAGACCAAACCCATTGGATGTGTGTGTGTGGGTACATCTATGTATTTGTGTGATTCTATCTGCTGGGGGAGTGTGCATATAGGCCTAGGTGTGACTTGGCCTGTTTGGGAGTGTGTGTGAGAGTGAGAGACAGAGAGAGGGACTCCAGTAGTGTAGGCGTGTGTGTGTGTGTGTGTGTGTGTGTGGGTGTGTGTGTGTTGCTGCAAGGTTATGGTGAAATCTGTGTTTTCACATGGTGAGATCTGAGATGCACTAACAGACACACCTAAATACTAAAGTCTTGTCTGGGATGTTAGAGGAATGTAGGGTCTGGTCTTTCTGTTACTTGGGAGATTTTCTAAGCTGTCTGTCAGCATTTCAATAGAATATACCTTGGAAAGCAACAATTGACTTTGAAGTTGATATCTATTACTTCCACTAATAATTAGCTTTAACATCTGTAAACAAACAAGTTTCTGCAGGTGTTTTCGTGAAACCTTAGCCTGTCTGCTGATGTGGTGTTTAAGTCAAGTCTCTCTCTGTCTTCCATTCTTTCAGCCTTTTAGCTGAACACAACGTGAAACCCCTTCAGAAACTTTGTCTGGCTGTAAGTCTGAGCTTGCATAGAGCTACTGTAATGTTATAATAACTCCATCTGAATAACATTTTCAACCAACGGAATAGACAAAGATCCTGTTTACATTTTCCTCCTTGGATCCGATCTAAAATCTGATCCAAACTTAGCAGCAGATCCAAATTGCTCTGGCCCTGCACAGAAAAACAGCACACATTGCTTACGTTTGTGTCAAAAACCCCACATTTTTTACTCAGGCCTGGATCCCATCTCTCTGTGGCAGGGCTAGGCAGAGGCCTTCTCATGTGGAGATTCACAGGCCTTTGCTTTAGCCAGGAGCGGACATACTTTTCCACTTAACACAGGTCCCGAGGGGCAGGAGAAAATTACATCCAGGTGCTGTAGATCTGGACCGAAGAGATGGAACTACTCAGTGTTACTCACTCTGTCAGAGTAAGGTAGCAGATATGAACAGCTCTGTTTCTCCACTTCATATCCTGGATACCCCAGAACAGTAATACAGCCAGTAATACAGCCATCCGAGGAGCCTGCTGTGGTTCAGTGGAAAGACTGGATCAGTAGTTTGTAATCAGTGCACCTGTTAAATCAGGTGTGGTGATGCCACGCTGGAGCAGAAGTGTCATGTCAGGTAGTTTCTTATTAAACAGTGCCCTAGTACAGTGCTTTTCAGCTCAAGTCCTGGTGACACATAGCACATTACAGCACAATTTTTGCTCTGTCCCAGAATGATCACACCTGATACAATTTCGATGGTGTTTATTGAGTTGGCCTCATGAGCTAAATGTGCTGGAGCTAAGCATGAGCTAAAATGACCTGTTATTGGAGACTCTGGGGCTGGGGTTGAGATGCATAGTGAAAAAAATGCATTTACATCCCAGCGCCGTGCAAGTGAATGTATTGTCAGTAGAGCCCGACGCATAAGTCGGCATGCCGATATTATCGGCTGACATGAGCTAATTGCAGATAAATCGGTATCTGCGGCTAATAAATGACAATTAAAAAAGAGACGGAAAATGGATCCTTCAACCTTGTTATGACATTCACGTCAGCCATGCCTGGTTTTGCTGCAGTAAAGTGAAAGCAGGTACAGTTAGTCAAACATCAAAATTGTGTTTAATGTTATGGTAGTTGAGTGGTGTAGACTAAGCTGTTGACAAACTTGATTGTAATTTTATTTATGAAACAGCGTGGTAGTTCTAGCCAGTAAACAAACAACGGTCCCATCATTTCTCCCTCTTCTGAAAATTGTCTCTGCCAACATCGCCTACAGCAGCTTAGAGTGCTGTCCATTGCTAAGTTAGGTTACCGACAAAGCAAGCTAATGTCACGTTTATCATGTTGTGAGTGGAAGACCACTAACTTCAATGAGCGATTACACTGTAGGGTTTAACTTATCCTGCCTAAATTAAGAAATGGTAAATATATCTGCGACTCGCATGTCTGTAGGTACAGTCAGTGCGTTGGAAATTATTAAACCAGAGGGGACACGTAAATAAATGTGAGCTGGACAAGTATCTAACATGGCTTGGTAGCCAAACAAAGTTAACTACTTTCTCTTTCAAATGTGTAGTGTGAAATCCCAAATATTGCATTCAGCAGCAGCTTTTACTCTAGCTCACTGCATCAGTTTACTGCGGTTATTTATCAAATCTTTAATACATTTTGTTGTACTTTTGTTCAAAATGCTACTTATGACAATAAAACAAGTTTATTATATATATATATAGCCGATATATCATTATTGGATTTTTAAATCATCAAATATCGAAATTGGTATTGGTCTGAAAAATCCTGTATCGGTCGAGCTCTAATTGTCAGTACTTGTCTGTGTGTTTATATGGTCTGTAGTGTGTTCTGATTACTGGCTCTGTGGTGTGTTCTTAATCGAGGATGAGCCTTTTACTGGCTTTTGTATGTGTTCTTATTGGAGGATGAGCCTGTTACTGACTTTTTTATGTGTTCTGATTGGAGGATGAGCCTGTTACTGGCTCTGCAGTGTGTTCCGATTGGATGATTAGCCTGTTGCTGGGTCTGTATTGTGTTCTAATTGGAGGATGAGCCGGTTACTGGCTCTGCGGTGTGTTCTGATTGGAGGATTAGCCTCTTACTGGCTCTGTAATGTGTTCTGATTGGAGGATGAGCCTCTTACTGGCTCTGTAGTGTGTGGTTTGGCCTTGTTTGGTTGTTATGGGGATAGCTATGAGTAATGGCGGTGGTTATGTGATGAGTGGGTTATGAGCTTTTATTAACCTCCCCAGAGGTCTGGGCATGTGTATGAACTCATATAAGAGACCCACACACACACACACATGTTCACATTCTTCAGTCACAACTCTCATAAAAGTATGTTAAGAGTTTGTGCCTACAAGAGTATTGTGAGCCTACGGACACAGCCTGTGTGTTTGTGTGTGTATTGTGCATAAGTGTTCAGTTGCCTCACTGCTCATAAGTTGAGTGAGATGATGTGAGAGAGTGAATATGAATTTTGGTGGGTATTTGAGGGGGTATAATGTTGTGTTGCGTTTACCTCGGAAGTCTGGAGTCGGAGCTAGGAATGACGCCACACCTGAGTTGACCGCGTTCCAGTACAACAAGTCCTAGCCAGGTTAGCCATTTTTGAGATCGGGGTTGGTGAAGTTCGCCTGACCTTCCAAGTCGGAAATCCGACTTCAGGGAGCCTTCCATTTGAAATTTCCCGCCCGGGAACTTGGAAATTCCGACTCACCATTTCAAATGGAACACACCTTATGGCATCTTCAGTGTAGTGGGCTTCTGGGGGAAGTGAAAGCAGCTGTGAGAGAGTGAAGGAGGAAATGTAAGTGTAGGGTGGAGGAAGAAAGAGAAAGAGAGTGGGGGAGGATGGAGCAGGAAAGAGGTTAAACAGAATCTGAGTGGCAATCCGAGCTCTCTAGATAATCCATTCACACAGAGAGAATGTTGGACAGAGCAAGAGAGAGTATAAAAGGCTTGGGCATCATTCATGTGCTAATCTCATCTCTCTCTCTCTCTTACTCTCTTTTACTCTGCCTGTCTCTCTCTCTTCCCTCTCTTTTGCATACAGTGTCCGTGTGTCAGAGTACAAACTAACTAACTTCCATATTGTGTGTGTGTGTGTTTGTGTTTCTTTACAGTACCCTTTCATACTGGGTCTGCTGCTGGCCCTGAGCTGGTGTGTGTTGGTGTGTTTGAGCCGAATTTACATGGGCATGCATTCTATTCTGGTAAGTATGTTAAGCATGCACACACACACACACACCACCCAGGCACTGAACGCACAATTCTCACATTTCTGATTTTTTTATTCATAAGTATTCAGTATATGCAAATATTGTCTACAGCAAAATGCCAGAGATGCAGATTTTCTCTCCCACTGTCACAGAGTTAAACAGTAGAATGAAGATTCTCAGTCTCTCTGAGTCAAACAGTGGATTTGATGGTTTGACAAAAGAGGTGCAGTGGTCTAGGGCTTATTGCCTGCATTATATGTACAGTAAATCTGCCTGGATAATTGCAGAATGGCCGCCTATATGCAACTTACCCGTTTCAAGTGGTTTGCCATGTTCAATGTTGTTGAATGATAAGCGAATTTTTGCATACAGAATTTGCATTTAACTTAAGGGTTGTCTTTCAAAAGTTCAAAATGCCGCCATACTTTAGACTTCTTCTGAGACATGCATCCTCATCGTTAGAGTGATCCATAAAGTGAAATTTAACAGGGTGGGGTTCGAATTGGCTTTTAGCCTCTGCATTGCTCTGCTCATACGTGGCTTGGCTGTCATGAGTGAGTTAGAGGCATAAGTCTTTGGATGGATAATTCACTGTTCCTCAGATCTCAGAGTTCTGCAGATTCCCTCTGAGTCTCTCTCTCTCTCTCTCTCTCTCTCTCTCTCTCTGTCCTTTTCTTAAGCTGTGTGGCACTCTGTTTAAGCCTCCTCACTGTAGGTTTCTTAAGATTTAATGGATTTAAGATGTCCGCTATAGATATCCTAAAACGTCTTCCCTGGAAACTCTCTCTCTCTCTCTCTCTCTCTCTCTCTCTCTCTCTCTCTCTCTCTCTCTCTCTCTCTCTGTTCTGTTTGTCTAACCTTAATAGTTTTGTGAACATAGGCAGTGTTTTACCAGTGTTAGTGTTTGTTAATGAGTTGTTATTAGAACATTGACATCTTGGATGGTGCAGCAGACGGCTGTTCTGTTAGAAGCCCAGAGGGTTTACACACATCATGGCTAAACCTTTCAAACCTGCAGAAAATCATCTCTGGAAACCTTGCTTTTAGACTGATGGTGTGTGTCCCATCCCCTCACATCACAAATGTTATAAATTCATAATAGAAAATAAACCAGCGTGTTTAGTTTTGCAAAACTGTGTGGTGGTTTGCATTGCATTGCTTTGACTGCAACAAATTTGCTCTGACTTACTCTGGCTGTAATGTGTTGGGGAAAAAAAAGGGAAAATGTGAGAAATTAGCCAACAAGCCTAGTGAGGGAAAAAAGAGTAAAGAGGAGAATATGCTGAGCCCACTTCTCTCACTGAGATAATAGCACTCCAGAAATATTCCTCACAAAGGACCTGAAACACTGTCTCAAAGTCAAGATGTCAGATGTTTGTGTATCTGAGGTGTACAAGTCTGACTTTTATTCAGTTAAGCATTGGGGTTGGTTCGCATTTTAATGTGATTTCATTTGAATCTGTCTGTGCTGTAAAACAGCAGACATGACATTTGTAGTTTAAGAATTATAGGCATTTTTAGCATTTCCTAAAAATAAAGCCAGTAAGAGCAATTAGACCAATAAAAGATATCCATACTTTGTTAAACTGTTGTGAAGGTTGGCCAGGCTACTTCATGCCCATGTGTAAATCAGTCTTAATGTATTACTGTTTTCTTTTACTATTCCATAAACTGTGATCAAATGCATGTGCTTTGTTACATAGCCCAATGGCTCTGGAGTGCTAGTAGATTATGGCACATGGACTTTGTGCTGACTGGACTTATGCCTCTGATGAAGCTTTGGGTTAATTGTACCGTTTGCTCAGATCAAATGTGAAAACATGACATTTTTGGAGAATGCTTGATCTGTTTTGTAAACAAGAGCAATGTTAAAGGATTTAAAGCAATCAGAGGAAAGTTGTTTGTGGCATTCTGATTTTCTCTCTCTCTGTCTTTTTTTTTTTTTTTTTGGTGAAAAGCAGTAATAGGTTAATGTGCCACCTTTTTCTTTTTTTCAGCAGAGTTCAGCTCAGCCCTGTCTCTTTTAACTCATAACAAATACATTTATAATCTCCCCACAGAGCAAATCACACAGGTGAGTAGTACTGTACCACACTAAGGTCTACTGGGACAAGAGCAGTACCAGTGTAGTGCAGGTGTACTGTGTGTAAAGGACCAGGCTCGTGTAAGAGGTCTCTTTATGTGAGAGTGACTGGAGTTTCTGGAGAACAGAGCTGATAAGTCGTGTTAGTGCAGCAGGCCATAGCAGTACTGGTGTTTTACCTCAGTGTGTTAATGACCTGAATGGTGTGTCAGGACACGTGATCTGCAGAAATGTGGAAACACACTTGGATGAGTTAGTCGTGCTGACTGTGTGTTTTTCTCTCCTGATTGTGCTTGTCTTAGATTTACCTGAGGTTAAGCTGAGATAATGCCATTGATGTTTCATTAGGCAGATGGTGTGTGTGTGTGTGTGTGTTTGTGTTTATAGCTCTCGTATACAGATATGATAGAGTGAAACAGACTTTCCCACATGTCTGATGGACACTCCGCAGGTAAGCCCTGCAGGCTGTTGACGGCAGGAAGGACTTCAAGTCCGATCCAAAGCCGTTAAAACTGTGGAGTCCGGTCCTGGCTTCTGCCCGGGCAAACATGTATTGGCACCGGACTGTGGGACTGTGACGTGTAGAGTGGCGGTACAGTGCAGAACTGCAGGAGTTATGACATAACCCTCACACAGACACTGCATGCTGATATCAGCCAGTCTTCACTCTCTCATTCTCTTTCCTCTGCATCTGATCCCTCTTTTCATTTACTCTTTATCTTGCTCTCTGATATTCAGATGGCAGTGAATTGAAATGGAAAGCAAATTGAACTAACTGATAGTTCACTTAAAAGTCACCCATAAGCACTATCGTTTATTACAGCATTCTCATGAGGTGTTTTTTTTCTTTCTCATATGACTGTAACCCTGCCTGTACCTGTACAACAATGGTTAATAAGTTATAGATACAGAGTTGACCTCTCTCTGTGTGCGTGTGAGTGTGTGTGTGTGTGTGTGTGTGTGTGTGCGTGTGTGTAAATGTGGATGAGATTTTGCATTCAACTGTTGTCTGGCCAATGTCAGTGATCCATAAAGAGGTGTTCTACCATGACACCGATTGTATTGTTAGGGTAAAAACTTGGCTATCTGATGCATTATATCACACGCACACGTAAACACAGGAGGATATGACTGCACGTAATCATTTGTTGTTGTGTGTGTGTGTGTGTGTGTGTGTGTGTGTGTGTGTGTGAGGCATGCTGAGTGTCCTGTGGTGTCTGTGGCAGACTTACTCTTTTATTTTTAATTGTGTGATACTGTCAGTGAATCGCTGTCACTTTCCTATGGGTGTATGTGGGGGTTTTGTGTGAAGGGAAACAACTGAATTATAAAGAGTGCATTAAAAATTCATTGTCAGTGTAACAAGTTTGTCATCTGCTGTCCACTGAAGTCTCATTTAAATATATGTGTGTATATATATAAACACACACACACACACACATAAATATTTGTGTATATATACGTGTGTGTGTGTGTGTGTGTGTGTGCGTGTGTGTGTGTGTGTGTGTATATATATATATATATATATATATATATATATATATATATACACATGCACACACACATATATATATGTGTGTGTGTGTATGTGTGTGTGTGTGTGTGTGTACTTATTTGTTTATTCAGCCTTAAACTTGCTCTTCTACCAAATGTTCTTGTGTATTCACGGTGTGTGTGCCCATGTATGACTCTGCATTTATTTTCTCCTGTGTGTGTGTGTTTTGCAGTGTGTGTAGTTTTTGGTGCGTGCAGTGTGTGTCTTTATATGTGTATAGGGTGTATGTGTAGCTTGTGTGATTTGTAGTGTGTGTGTATTTGAGTGTGTGTGTAGTGTATGTATGTGTATTTGTTTGTGTCTGTAGGCGCACATCCATGTGTATGTACTCCTGAACATCAAAAGCAACAATACAAATTGTCATCACAGAATTGTCTTTTATTTTCTTTGTGTTTATCTCTCTCAGGATATCATTGCTGGCTTCCTCTACAGCATCCTGATCCTGTTGGTGTTTGGCCCAGCTTTGGACCCGATTGACAATTTTAACCTGTCATACCCCTATGCTCCTCTCCTCATTGTCTCCCTGCATGTGGCCATGGGCCTCTTCTCCTTCACGTTGGACACCTGGAGCACGTCACGCGGTGACACTGCCCAGATCCTTGGCACCGGTGCGGGCGTAGCCTTAGCCTCCCACCTCAACCACCGATTGGGCCTCATCCCAGACCCGCCCGCCTCCCTGCTGCCTCTCCGGCCCCCGCCCCTCAGCGCCGCCCTGTTGGGCGTGGCCCTGCTGCGTTTCGGCCTGGGTGTTTTGGTGCTGCTGGCCACACGGGCGCTGATGAAGGCACTGACCATCCCGCTGGTGTGCCGTCTGTTCGACATCCCGTCGGATGACGTGCGGAAGGCCCGCCAGCACATGGAGGTGGAATTGCCCTACCGATACATCGTCTACGGTACGGTGGGGTTCAACGCCCTCTTCCTCGTGCCTATTCTCTTCAGCTGCGTGGGCCTGTCCTGATTGGATGGGACAAAAACCTGTGGAGCGCTGTATTGGATCAGGTTCTGGTTCTGAAGTGGCCCCTGTGATATCACTCCTTTGGATGGTTTTGGACGGCTTGGTCCGACAGGAGGGAGATAACGGTCACTTAGCACAACGCTGCTAACATTCAGAGTATTTCTTAAATAGTACTTTTCCGCTATTGAACTTATTTCTTGTGCTTTGTTTATGTGTGGCACTGTAAACCAGAGATTTGGCTGTTTAGAATAATCTTAAAAAGTTTTCAGAGATGCATAATTTGTCTCACTCTGACATCATCTTTATCCATGTTTTATTTTTTTCCTGTTTGTCTTAAATGATTGTGTCATTAGGTGTTCATTAACTTCTCATTTTCAGTCTCATTTTCAGTTCTCATATTCTAAAGGGCTGCCCGGTACAATCTCAAAAATGAATTTGTGAACAGAAGGCTTTTATTCTTTTTTGTTGTTTGTTTTTTTTGTTTTTTTCCCAAAGGTTCAGCAGTTATGTGTGTCCTCACCTTAACATAACTCTGTGGGTGATGCTAATCTTAGCCCCTTGGAAAACAGTTGTTGACGGCCAGTGGAAAGAACCAGCCCCTCTCTGTGGGTTTGTTGTGTATGTTACGTGGTAGGGGACTAAAAGGAAAGAAAAATGATTTAACTGTTGAAATGTTTTAAATAAATAGATGTTTATAGGCTGTAATAACTATCAGTGATGGCCAGTGTGAGTAATTGGGCACATATAACTGTAGTGTTTCACTGATGCGAAATAAACTTAGTCAACTACTTATCACCATCCCATCTCTGAGACCAGATGATTAAGTCACTTCTTGTTCATCAGCTTTACCACACGTTCATCTGGCGGGGTCACTTCTTTTCACGGCTGCTTTTTGGGATTTTTTTTTTATTTAGTTGGGAGACTCTCATCTTCAATTCCACCTCCAAATTATTTGTCCAAAACATAAGCCCACACCTCAGACGGAGTGAGGAGTTCAGCAGTCTTGTCACCTTCGGCCACAGTTCTGTCTGAGAGAGAAGAGCAGGGGCTTGTTGTGTCAGTTGATGTCTGGTGATAAACAGAACTGACATTACCGTGAAAAGATAATGAGGTGTGAGAAAGTGGAGCCTTGTTGTGACTGAGCTGAATCAAACAGCCCATTGCCTTGTTCTGTGTCACTGAGTTTAAATCACAGAAATGAAGTGCTTTTTTGCGCAGTGAAAGCCATTGACTGCGATGTGACTGTCACACCTGTTTTACAGTGGAATAAACCCACCCCCAGGCGTACATCAGACTGTGGCCATCCATGGCTTCCTGTGTCAGGGCAGGGGTATAAAATGGATCTGACATGCATTTAGGATCCATTTGCCATCTATCACCAGTAAGGATAAGAGTACTGGCCAGTGAAGAGACCGCAGGTTGTTAGTCTTTGTGAAAAGGCAGGCAGCTGGTGCTAAAACTAGATGAATACTGAATGTACCACATTAAGATTTTTAAGGCAATGACTAAGACATTGAAACCAGTGGAATGGTGATGCACCTGACAGGTAGCAGTTTTGTTTTGCTCCCACACGTGGTGAAGGAGATTCAGGTTCAAAAGGGGAAAATCTAAAGCCCACGGTTAGAGAAGTATGTTTAGAGAAAATTCTGTTGCACTAAGTCTCCAGGTCTCTCATATAAGACCACCTTCATTGCTGGAGACTGTTTGGAAAGGTTACCAGAGACTTTAAAAAAATCTTTAACTGAATGAATCTAGCAGTAGTTTGGAGTTGGATGAATTGGCATTTGGATTGTATCCATGTGGTTTGGTCAGATGAGTTTAAAATAGACATCATGCAGTAGAGGTGAGCTCTTCACTGTGAAATGTGGGACGTAGGGAAAGTAACCACCTGTCTTCTGTAAAATGCTGTGGTGAATCTTTAATGTTCGGGGTTAGTTTTGTTCCTGTCAGTCCTCAGGTCCTGACCATTATGAAGTGGTTCAGAAATGCCCACTGGGACATTTTAGCCAAAACGCCTGGCTGTGTCTTCCCAGAATCTGAAAAGTATCTGCATCTGGATCTAAAACCAACCGAGCAAGCTTAAGCATGTGTCAGAATCCATGATGAACTGGCCCCCACAACACATCGAACAGTGATTTTTTTCATTGTCAGTCTCTAGCCTTAAACTCAGCTAAAAATGAGTGATTTGAATTGAATAAGACAGTTCCTGCAGCTATCTGGGACCTGTAAAGCTTCTGTGAGGACAACCAGTGTGTTCTCCAGTCTCGCCAAACATCACAGGAAAACTATCTGTGCTCTTTTACTTGCATGCAAGTACTGACAATATTGGGTGACAAAAAGGACTTATTGTGGGAGACGGCACACTGGCAGATTATCAGGACAGTTTTAATGTTTTGAAGAGATTTTATGGGTCTGTGTAGTCCTCATGGGGCAAAGTGTGGTGGTGTAGGAGTGGTCATGGACCTTTGTCTGTAGAGTACACTGGCCCTGTTCTCAGGCCTGTCAGGGCTTACTCCTCACATTGCACGTCCAAACAGCTGCTGTTCTCAGGCCTGTCAGGGCTCAGTCCTCATATTGCATGTCCAAACAGCTGCTGCTGAACTCTCAGAAGAGCTCATTGATAAAGTGAGAGAGATTTGCTGCTTTTCTACATCCACGTGGCTTCAGTTCGAACATGATAATAATCGCTGCTGATTACACATGGTACATACATATACTCCCTCATAGCAGTGTTTGTTTTGTGTTTTTTTTGTTTGTTTTTGTTGTTTTGGTAAAATAAAAACAGCACAAGGCCCCCTAAAAGACTATAGGGTGCTGATGGTACGATTTGAGCAGTATCCATAGACACAGAGCCTAGAGATCTCCGTGTCTGTTCATTTAACAGACTCTTCTCTGTGGTGTCCAGGTAATCATTACCACCAAGTTTATGTGACTGCAGTTGGTTATGTGGTTATCAGGGTTAACGCACTGACACCTGACGCTTAAAATGTGTCTGTAACATGCTACATGTGCACGAGCATGTGAATGTAGTCTGAGAGCACACACTCTGACTGTGCAGCTCTTCACCTGTGGCCTTTCCTGTCAGCATTCCAAACTCTTATCTCCTGTGCCTCAACCCGATAAACGAAAGACTCGCTGATGCTCCCATAATGCCTGTGTGTCAAGGTCCGCCATGGCGACCTTTTGATAGGTCAAGCTTCCATGACCTGTGTGTGTGTTTAGAGAGAGATATAGACAGAGTGTGCTTTCATTGTAACCATCTACTATGTCATATTTTTGAGTGTTTTTCTGTGAGAAGAGTGACTTTTGTGTGGTGCAGAAAGTTGTGGGGTTTAGATTCCAAGAATGATGAGAAGAGAGATGTACATTTTTTTTGTGCAAGAATTTTGGATGGAAGTAGAATGGTTTATTGTTTTAAGCTGCAGTACTTTTGGATGGACGTGGAACGGTTCATTGTTTTAAGCTGCAGTATATTGACCATAGCTGTTAAGAGTGATGAGTGTTCAGAATGATTTGCTTGAAATAAAATCTCGTATGAAAAGTGGTTTGTTTCAAAGTTAAAAACACTTTGTCTGTAGAAAGGTCCGTTTTCTGGAGGAATTGCTGTGCCCCGCCCCACTCATTTCTCTGATTTCATCTGAGGTTTTTTTGTTGTTGTTGTTTTTGTTTTTGTTTTTGGAATCCAGACCCTACAGCACTGATGTGCTTTATGTGTGTAGTGTGAAATATATGTTTTTAATATTTGGTCTCCTGCACTGCGTAAAGCAGTAAAACACATAGCACAGACTCAAAGCACTTCCTCTTAACACTTTGAGAATATCTCAACTTTCCAATCTGATGATGACTGGTTTGTAAGTACACTCTTGTTTACCAAATACAGGCCTTTGCTTTAGATTGTAATGTTGAGACAATCTTGAATTTGCTCTGATTCTCTGAACATATGCAGTGTATCCAGCAATTCTGATCCTGATCTCCATTCATCAAACGTTTTCAGGCTTTTTCTTTTCCTCTGCTTTGTAAAACTCCGTACGGGGTGGACACAGGTAATGTTCCGTCTCTCTGTGCAGGTGTGTATCCTGTCTGTGGGATTTAGCATTGATGTGGGTGGGGCACATTGACCAGGGTTGGCCACGCTTATTCTCTTGTTCACTACAGTGACTCGTGACCAGTCAGTGAGCTGAGTGAGTGTTGACCAATGGGGGTGGTCGCATTGGGGTGTAGTCCTGTTCTGAAACGGCTGCAGTGTATGCAGACTTGAGCTCTAACCCTGCGCAGACATGCCTAACCCAGTTCCCCAGCAGCTCAGAGTGTTTGGTTCAGTTGTGATACATGAGTGTTGGAGCATTGCTGGCTGTAGGTGTGATAGATTAAACAGAAGTTCAGAGGGAATGTTGCCCTACAGGAGAACTGCCCAGCCAGGTTGGAGCATGTCGCGGTCGCTCAGCGCTGCTTGGCAATTACCAGTGTGGAAAAACACAGCGATTTGTTCTGTTCTTGTCAGATGGAAACTGTGGTGGGGTCCATCCACTGCCGAGGCTCAAAAACGGTTCATGCTGGAGTGAAAAATACAGGAGGGGACCAATTTTTCATAGTGTGCATCAGAGTTCACAAATGTGTCCTTATTATTTTAATGTAAAATTAACAAACAGGCATTACGCTCTGTTGACTTTGCACTTGTTCCAATAAACCTGTTTTTTGTTTTGTTTTGTTTTCAGGAACTGTTTTGATTAACAGAAATTTAAATCAAATCTGTGAAGCTGTATCTTTACCTTTATTTTTTATTGATTATTTTTTAAATGAAATCTGACTTTAAATGAAGAGCTGAATTGCTTGGCAAACAGTAGCCTACTAGCAGCTCATTTATGCAGAAAGTTGCCTTTTCCAAAATGCTGAAAACTCAAAACTGAAAAGTGTATATTCCACCCTGTTTTTTATGGCTCTTCAACATTTTTCTCTGCTCAAGGATTGGCCAACATAATTTTCCCACATAATTTCTTTGTTTCTCCTTCTTCTTTTTCTTTTTTTATTATTATTATTTTTTTGCTTGTTTTTTCATCCTAGCTAGCATTTAGATGCTACTCACTTGAATCATGTGATGAAATTTTCCTTTGTATTTATTTGAAATTAAGTAATGTATTTTGACTAAATTTACTGACTTTTCAACCAGCAAATAGTATTAACGTAATTCAGTATGTACTAGTCAAACTCAGCAAACACAGTTTGAGTTTAATAGTAGAGCTTATAATAGAGTACGTGAAGACCTTTTTGCGTACCCTTTAAATGGTTTTGCCCTGATGCTTGTCCACTCTCAGTTTGTGTAAGTGCAGTAGGCTGGTTTGGTTTATCTTAACAGACGTGTGTTTGTCTTGTCTGTTCGGATACATTAATCACTTTTTATTCAGGTCTTAATTCAATTTGCTTTCTTTTTCTTTGTCTTTAAAGCCAAATAGCTCTGGAGCACTGATTTCCTTGTGGAATTAGACCTGTCTGTGGTAATGATATGGTTTGAGAGAAAGAAAATCACTTGAGTTTAGCACTCAGACTGTAGCTTTGGCTCTGTGTCAACATGATTGTTTTGTAATGGTGAGTTTAAAAGGAGATATGAGAATGTCCAGAAATCCTGTGTAATTGTTATAAATGCTGTGTTCCATGCTTTTAAATGGATCAGTAGTCTACTGGTTCACTTATCAAACATAAAAAATAATTTTAATATTTGATTTCATTTGATTATAAGATGAATGAATGACTCAGTCAACACTGTCCTCTCAAATGTATCTTTTTTTTAATGACAAAATAAATATTAAAGTAATGTTGGTGTCTTGTCCTGTTGATTACTTTAAGATCCTCAACACAACAATGCTAAAATATATTTTTAGAATCTGTCAAGCTGCAGAGACCATGCTTAAATGTGGCAAAACTCTATGTCATTCGCTATGTAAACGTACATCTAATCTTTTGGAGAGGAAGTTTACAAAAGCCAGGTCAGAGTAACTGAAATGTATTATAACATCAGTGCCAACCACAAAACCATTTTGCCTTTGTCACATCATTTCCTCTGAAAACCCCCTCAGTCAGATCTCAGACAAATGGAAGATATCTATGAAGTAGGTTCATGATGACGGGTTCTGTTGGACCCAGCGACACAAAGACGCCCATGGTGGTGGAATCTAAGACTGCACTGATGTGACTATTGTACCAGCCCCATAGTTCTCAGACATTTCAGACTAAGTACCAGCTCTGACCAAACAAAACCATCCAGGTACCATCTACCAGCCACCATCTCACAGAGGCCACAGACAATAATGGCCCACAAAATGGCGGTTCCAATCAACCCACACGTACATCATGCATGGCTCCTCTTGTGCTGGGAGAGTACCCACCCTGAAGTAGGAGCTAAAAAAGCCCCTCAAAACAGCGTTCTATGATTGTTCTCAATTCCTGTGGTGCAAGCACGCAAAAAAGGGGGTACTTCTCCAACAAAGCACCTAATCTTACTGACCAATGGAGCCTGTATGTACACAAGTTTGGCTGTTAAAGTTTTGTTTATTTATGCATTTAAATTTGTTCTTTAGGCTGTGGACAGTAGCATATTACACAATTTCACTAGAAACACAAGATAAATAGAAAAAAAGTTATAAAGTTGGCAATTAACATTTTTTTCATATTACTCACCTTAAACCAAACAAAGAAATAAGTAGTCCCAGCTCTAAGATTGCGGCAGTAACCTGTCTGTTGTGGTACGCTACAGAAAAAAAAAATCAGAATCAGTTTAATAAGGAAATAAGTTAAGGAATTTCAGTTGCATATGCAAAGTACATTACTTCAGCTCAATCTTCTCTCTCACAAACATGAATGTGACTAGCACTGTGAATATGCTGCTGAATGTTAACATAAGGGAACAAGCCCTCATTTGCATTGTATGAAGTCACACAAACATATTTCATTAAATTTGTAAGATGGAAAATGTTAAAAGTTTTCAGTAGTTTTGGTTGGGATTTCCGAGTCAGTTTTTCAGTGCAGACAAATTTTCATTGTCATCTGGTGTACCACCATGGCTTGCCTATGTGCTAGTGTTTGAGAAATGCTGACTGAGGCCATTTTTAGCCCTATCCCCATATTACAGGTGATGTTTAGAGGGCAATAAAAGCTTTCTCTGTTCTCCTCACAGCGACAGGCCTGTCACTCCATCTTCCTCCACTCTTTCTCCTGCATCTGGGAAACTCATCGG
Source organism: Chanos chanos (assembly GCF_902362185.1). Classification (NCBI taxonomy): domain Eukaryota; kingdom Metazoa; phylum Chordata; class Actinopteri; order Gonorynchiformes; family Chanidae; genus Chanos; species Chanos chanos. The sequence goes on along the minus strand of NC_044498.1, from coordinate 30,874,135 downwards.
ACCTCCCTCTCTCTCTCTCTCTCTCTCTCTCTCTCCCTCTCCCTCTCTTTCTCTCTCTCTCTGTCTGTCTCTCTTCACTGGTCTCGCCAAACATATCCCTTTTCAGTCATTCAGTAAGCTAAATGATTATCCAAATGAGTCCCGTGAAACAGGCTAATTTTTACTGAGGTTTACTTGGATAAATATGACACTGTAAAATACAGAACACAAAGTGTTTTGGTACTTTTTTAAGTAAACTATAACAAAGGAAGTTAGCTGTCTATTTTATGTTGCATAACAGTAAACAAACATTATTTTTGTCAGAGAGTGCATTGAAAGGATAAACATAAAAGAAGAGATAACCATAAAAGAGGAGATGTTGTAGATGGTGCCTTTTTACTGAGCTGATGACAGAAGGACTAGAGTGTCACTGAAAACTCTGCCGCTCATGCTGGATAAGAAACGTGGAGTAAACAACCAAACCCTGCATTATCACACCGGCCATTAGAAGCTGCCACAACTCTCTCTCTCTCTCTCCCTCTCCTTTCTCTCTCTCTCTTGAATTACATTTGAAGGCTATTGTCCTGTAGATGTAAAATTTAATGTTTTAGTAGTGTGACACCTGTCATAGATTCTCACCCAAAACCCATTAGATTGTTTGAAAGGGAAATGAAGGAGACTCAGAAAAGAAATTGTAACAATAAACTTTTGAAAGCTTGAGCAAGCGTTTACTGTTGTTTCCAATGGTGCCCACATGCTCTGGAGCAGAGTGCTCTGTTTTTTTTTTTGTTTTTTTTTTTGGGGTGGATCACACTGTGTGCATCCACCAGAAAAAGATTCAACCAGCCATCCATTCAAGAAGATGAAGAAGAAGAAGAAGAAGAATGGAAGAAGAAAAAGAAAAGGCAATAAATAAGCAGACATTCTGGAATCTTAGAGTCGCGTGAGATTTTAAATACTAACTGGTTCAATATTCTTGGGCAGTAAAAAAAACTCACCGTAAATGAAGCTAAAGCTGAATAGCTTAGGTGAAGATAATGGTTTGAATCTGAGGAGGTGAAACAGGGTGGACACAGGTTTTGAGGAAGAGTTGAGAGGGGAGAGATGGTGATGAGTTGAGAGAGGCAGTAGTGCTGAAAAACAGTGTTAACAGGGTAAAGATTGATGAGCAATCTGAGTGGAAACTGAGGAGTGAAAGACCATGTGGAAAACTACCTACTGTTAGCAGATGTCACTGAAAAAGAGTGAGCGGTAATGAAGCATGGCAGACTTCCTTCTTCTGACAGGTTTGGAATTAAAAACTGGTTTGTGTACACACAAATGTGTAGAGAATGAATACTTTGCTTAAAGCTGATTTTCTTGTTTTTACAGTTAAGGCTGCTCATGTGACTTCCAAGGAGACAGAGAAAAGATTCATTATTGATGAGGCCACACTTCAATTCCTCTGAATATTAGAAGTAACCATTAAGCTAATTCACAGCATACCAATGAATGGAGGTGGACAGACTCAGACGAGTGATTAAATGTATTCCTAATACTCCAGCGAAATATCAGAGACGACGTTGCTAATGGACAGGAACCTCAAAAATGTGGATGAGTTGAATTTTCAATCAGATGCCATTTGTATTCAAGAAACCTGGTCAGAAAAGGCTTTCCAAAAGAGTGTCTAGTAAAACTTTAATAAATATTACATCAACCCAGACGGCAGCAATCTGATAAACATTACATATAATGCTGATAAGTAATTCCAGTGAGTCTGTACTGCAGGGGAGAGTTCAGAGATATCCATTATAGGCTGTTTATAACGGAAAGTATGATTTCTCCAGGAAATACCACTGGTCTGATTATGTCCACTGCAATGATTAAAGGAACATAAACATATAAACCTTAGAAGAGATAAAAGTACTTATCAATATGCTGATAGTGCTGTAATATGAGAAGGTTAAAAGGTGACTGTTTACATTGTTGCGTGTGATTATATACATGCAGAAAACTCCTGTAAAGGCAGAATAATGGACGTTTCAATGGGGCTCAGGTTAACAGTTTTTCACCAGAAGAGGAATGCCCCAAGGAACTTGAACTATACCCACAGAAACAGTTTCAGTTTTGAAATATGCAGGACTTTGGTTTAAGAAACATGGAGGACACACATGTGAAGAACAGTGAGCTCTGTAGCTCTTTGAACATTGCTACATTTTTTTTTCTTTTTTTGTTCTTTTCTTCCAGGACTTGAGATGAGGATTTGAGATGACACAAGGTGACTGAGCTGGTTGAAGTGCAGATCTTGATTCTGGGTTTTGGGTTCACCCTTGGAGATTCTTGCTGAGTAACATAAGGATCAAAGAAGCGTCAGTACAAGTGCCATGGATCAGTTAACAGAATCTTCACTATGACACCAAGTAAAACAAGTAAGGTACACGATGCCATGAACTACAGACGCCGGTACAGTAGGTGGCGGAATGTACCTCATAAAGCTTGGAAGATGCCCAACAGAGTGAAGAAGGAGGAGAATTGGGAGACGACATAGCGGTAGTGGTAACAGCATGGCTGAGACTATGACAGACGTAATCGGTTCACAGTGAATATCTATTGCTCTTAATATCTTTTTGTTTCTGTACTGTTGTTGTGCAGAGACCACCCTCGACAGCGTGTTGTCGGAGGCTTAGAGCTGTCCACACTGCATGGGTGATGACACGAACCGTGTGCTCTTAAAGTAATATACTGTAATGGAGCCTTCGATAACTTTCTCTTGGTATTTCATCTTTACATTTAGCAAAGGCATGTGTTCATGTGATTGAAATTTCAATAGCTTGTATCCTTATTAAAATCAAAGTGAGAACGACTGAAGTGCGTTTGAATTTGTTATTCATATGGTTGACATTGCTGTGCTATATTTTCTTGTTTGCTCTTTCCAGAATTATTCACCTCTCTTTTGGCGTCAAACGTTTATTTATTTGTTTTTGTACTAACAGGCTCGAGTGTTGACCAAGACTTTTGTTTTCATCTCTGTCTTTAGAGACGCTCAATAATCTGTAACCATGGAGACGCTCGAAGACACTTTCAAGGCCCTGTCAATCGCCAGACGACTGCAACATGATGACCCGACATATATTCTGGACCTAGCCTTCCCTGCTAACTCACAGGCGGAGGTGGTCGCAGTGTGCTGCTCAGACCGTTCTGTGCGTTTGTATACCGCTAACACGCTCTGTTTGCAGAGGGAATACCAGGGTCACACAGGCGCGCTGTGCGGAGTGCGGTTTGCGCATAACTCCTCTGACCTGCTCTTTTCAGGCTCCGCTGACGGAACACTGCGCTGCTGGGATGTCCGGCAGCCCTGTTCCGAAGCCGTGCAGGTTTTCCAGAGTGACCCGGCGCACTCCTACTGCTCGTTTGATGCGAGTTGTAGTGATACGGTCCTGTGTGCAGGCACTGAGAAGGTGAACGAGGACAGCTTCCTCGTGTTCTGGGACGCGCGCATGGTCAGGAATGGTGAGGAGAGCCTGAAAAAAGACGGACTGCTGGGGGTGTACTCAGAGTCACACAGCGACGACATTACGTCGGTTTGCTTTCATCCGCGACAGGCAGATCGGTTGGCAACTGGGGCGACGGACGGCCTGGTCAACGTGTTTGATCTGAGCCAGGGGTCGGAGGATGACGCCCTGTTCACCACTTGCAACAGTGACTCATCCGTCAGCTCCATATGCTGGGCAGGTTAGAATGGGCTTGATCGTATTCTGAATTTTTGGTGCCACAGTTCTTAGATGGAAAGTGATACTGTGACTGTTACTATGAATTACCCTTCTCCCAAATCGACCCACCAGTCAATCAGGCCATTTTGTTATGTGTGTTCCCTTTCACCCAGTTTTGCAGAGCAGTTCCACTAAATTTTTATGTTTATCTGAATGCTTAAAAGTGAACTCGGACCATTCCAAAGCGAGCCAAACTTAGGCTGTCACAGGAGGTGACCTTAAGTCAGTTTGTTTTAAGTTTGTGGTACAGTTCTCTTTATACCCACACCAGGAACACAGAGCTCTGTCTTTGACCTTTCAGACCCATGTTGGTAATGCAGTACTTAAGTGTGCCTCACACAAGTGGTCTGAGTTCCAATGAAAGATGGTAGTGTGAATGGAAAATGAATTGACTCCTCATAAGAACTGAGGTGCACCAGCAGTAGGTCTGAATCCTCTTTTAAATGGATGGGCAGTGTAGCAGAATCTAAGGTGTTGGAAACAATATAGCTAGCGTGCACTTAAATGCTCCTGGCAGTTTGGTAATTTTAAGATGTTTATCCTCCTAGCCTTTGTAAATTCTTACCCTGCCATGAGGGCTGCTGTGTTTGTTTCTCAGTGTCAGAGCCAATCTCAGTCAGGCCTCATTCACATTTCAGAACTGCTCTTACTGGGGTGTTTCCAGTCTATGAGATCAGCATTGTTTTGAGTATTTAAGAAATCCCCAGATGTCAAACTGCATGACCTGGCAGATACAGAATGAGGTTGGGGTGAATAAACTAAAGTTAAGTAAAGTTAAGCTTATTTAAGCAGTTAACTGGTTACAGGTTAGAAGTATACCAAGCTTTTCTACGCATATTGTGAAATGAGATAGTGAATAGTACATACTTTGTACATGCAGTAGGGTCAGAACAGAGAAAGTACTGCTAAGCAAAACAATTCCTACATCACCTTTGTGTGGTGACAGTGTGCCCTGTTTCCACTACAACAGTAAGCTAAGTTTCTGTTTGTGTGTGGTGATGATGGCAACACAGGTATATTTCAGATTAATTATATCTGTCTGTCCTTAGGCTGTGTCCATTTTGTTTATAGAGTTTCGTCAAGTTTTGCTGATGTCCTGTCAGGATTTTTTTCCTTGTCTAGCAGTTCCTATATTCAGCTCTGCTTGAGTCATACATAATGCGTAATACATAATATATAATATTTCTTCTCTTCTTAAGCCAGTACCCATTTTTATCCAAGGCAAATAACCAAAGCTGGGTTGTAGTAAGCCAGCATAGTCTCCATGGCAACATGGAAATGCTTGTAAACTCGACAGGTGAAAAGAAGCGCTCGCTGACTTTGCATGTTCCTGAGTGTACATGCATTACTCACCCTCTTGGACTGATATCTTGTTCATGCCAAGGCAAGGAATTATGGGAACCGGTGATTTCAAGTTGGGAGAATGGTGTTTAAAAATAATAAACACTATGTTGGGAGGGAGGGGGATAGTAGTGTGATGCATGGAACAGCTGTAAGGGCTCTTTTGATTCTAATGCTGTTAGTACACTTCAGTCTGTTCCACAAGTTAATGTCACCCTTAAAACATTTTTGCATTGTTACACATGAGTAGGGAACAGCAGGGCAAAATATAACACAGGTTATATTCGTTCTTACAGCTGAGATACCAGCCAGTGCTAATGAGGTAAAGTTTCTACTGAGCCCTTATGTCAGAGGTGGTGATCTCTCTTTTCATTCAGCATTTCTAGTGAGAAACAATAGGCTGTCTGCAGTGCAACCTGAAAGCACCCGTTATATTTATCTTATTATGTTATAAAACTAATGTTCTTAAAGCTGTTCTTATTTGAGTTTTGAAGAAGTACTTTCTATGTTTGACAGGTAAAGATCTTCAGCAGCTGTTGTGTCTAAGCCATGATGAGGGTCTGCACCTGTGGGACGTGGGACAGCTGGACAGTACAGACCCGCTGACGCTGCTCAGCGCCAACGATGCCCGCACCCTGGCTGCCCTGCCTGAGGGGAAGTCTCTGGACTACTTTATAGGTGGCACATGGCTAGAGGACGGAGGGCATCTGCTGGTGGCTGGCGGCACCAATGATGGAGAGCTCCACCTCCTGGACTGCAGTGGGAGTGGTCTGAGGCTGATAAGGTCATTGGTGGGTGGGCACTCGGCCACGGTGAGATGCTCCCACTGGAGCCCAGTCAGGAGCACTCTGTTCACGGGCGGAGAGGATGGCCTCCTGCTGCAGTGGAGGCCGGATGCTGAGGATGCTGGCGAGGGGAAACGAGACATGCTGAAGACCATCTCCGCCATGCAGCTCAAATCCAGATCATACAGACACCACCCAACAAAGAGAGAGAAAAAACAGCAAGCGTGACACTACATCTCTAGCTTTTACACCTAATGGACAGGCCAGCAGGAGTGTGTCTATGTGCCAAGTGTACATTTCATTTTAGATGTTTTATGACACCAGACACCTACATGTATATGAATCCTATTCTTTACATTTACACATACACAGCAGTGCCTTTATATGTCTGTACTCCCGATGAAGGTCTTTCTTTATCATTTATACATAGCTGTACTGGACTGTATTTCATTTTATTACAACATCCATTCATCCACATCTTGCTCAACCATGTAAAAGTTTGGGACAGACCAAGGGGTGGAGCTGTGGATACTATTGGCTAATAAGCCCAATTACTAAGTCCATGTAATCATGCTGGGGCATATTAGCTTAATCACTTCACACTCTTTATGAAGCGTTTTTCCTTTTTAATAGAATTGACAGTGCATAGTAGGAAAGGGACTCTGTTAGAACCACAGTTTCAGCTGAAGTTATATGATGAAGAGTTTAGCCAACATTAGCTCATTTGGTTGCCTTCCCTGGATTATGGCAAAATAAAAGTCTTTTTTTTTCCCCCACCACCCTCTCGCCTGCTGTCTGTGACCTGCTTAGACTCTCCTGCCCTGAGGCAGTATACTGCTCTGCCCCACACAGGAAAGCATCCCAAAAGATTTATTGCAAAAAATTATACATTCACAATACAGCTGTCTGAACACCAAAGTGTATCTCTTCTTCCTTTATATCTCCACCTCTTGTAAGTTTCACAAATCTGTTTTCTATAAATGTTAGAATGGTTTATCAAGCTTTTTTTAGATTGCTAACTGACAAGAGTTCTCAGGTCATGACACACATGCTTTTGAGTGATTTTAGGTCAGAGCACTGATTGGGTCACTTAGAGACATTTTGTGTTCCTTACCCTAGTAGACCAGCAGTTCTCCTGCACCAGACCCCACACATGCCTGCTTCACTCAGCTCATCATGTGCCAGAGCAGGCTCCGAACACTACATCTGCCCCAGATTTCCTTTTCAAAATAATCTCCAGATTGAATATAGTGTTTGTTTCTCAGATCGATGTATTTCAGTTACAAATGATAGTGTCAAAGTCATAAACCACTGAAATGTTTAAGAATGCAGTGGATAATATCTTTTTAAAGGTCATATTGTAAGGGAAAAGAATACAGGCACCAGAACAACAAAAAAGTCATTCCCAAAGTATATAGTGCTAAGCTCATATAAGGCTGCAGAAAACATTTTTTTGATCTGCCCTTTTTATATATAAAATTGATCATTTAGACTGGAAGTGCAAGACAATGATAATTTCTTCAGAGCAGAGGGTGTGAGGCTATTGTGAGCTCTAGATTCTGAAACAAAGAGGTCGACCGTGTGTAACCCTTTTTTGACACCAGTTTATAAAATAATTTACACTCTGAACCATGATATTAATCCAGCACTGAAAAAAAAAAAACCCTTGTCTTGTATCTATGTTTGTCTAAGAATTCCAGGGCGCAATACGAAGGAGTAAATTGACGCTCAGTATTTTTAGCGATGTACGCTCATGAGGTATTAGGAATCCGACTGATGCACTGATTGTAAGTCGCTTTGGCTAAAAGCGTCTGCTAAATGCTAAATTGTAATTGTAAATTTCACTGTAATCCACTACTCACTGTAAAGCACAAGTGCCATACAAACGTATCACGGCCCCTCTTAATACTAACTTACATCAGCCAAAAAATAATTGTTTTCACAATTTGTATAATTTTAACTCCATATGTAGCAGGTATGCAAAAGCTCTGCTACACTGCTCTGAGTGTAACCAAAGCGTTTCTCACATGTCTCAGGTAATGGAAATTTTGTAGTTTTCAGAGGCTCATGGAGAGCCCCTGTAGTACCAGATAATACAAATCTATGAATTGACAAGAAAAAAATGAGGGATACTGAAAAAAGAAGTACTTCAGGTTAACTATGAAAAGAAAACGACATTCAGTCAGTAGCACTTCACAATGAAAAACACACTAGGCTAGTTAACCAGAGAGAAAGAAATGGGACATACATAAAAGCATAGAGAAAAGCGTAGTCCCATTGAATGATTTTTCCCATTTTATACCCACACTCCAAAGAACCAGCCCAATACATCAGATGAGGCACCAGTACCAACGAACCTGAAACAAAACAAAGCATGCTTACAAAAGACTAACCATAAAGAAAAAAATGACAGAGAGAGAATAAGGAAGGATAAAATAAAACTTTTTTTTCTTCATCAGACTGAGAATTCTTGCATGAGCAACAAGCCAAATACTCTTGGCCAGAAGTCATGGGAGGGAAAATACAGATAGGAAAGATAACATCTTTATGGAAGTCGTTTAGGAGTCAATGTATTTATACTGAAACTATCAGCACCTCACTTACACCACACAAACAGATGTGGACCTGTGTCACTGGGTTTCTTTTACAAGCTCAGTGTTTGTGACATTTACTGTCACATTTCTGACTGCTTTAGGATCTCACAAACCTCACAAAGGCAAATGTCACTGAGCTGTCGAAGTTCTCCACGTAAGTTTTGTTTCCTGCATATTTTTGGGCAGGAAAAATAACTGCTCCAAAAGTGGTATTTCATTGTTAGGACTGTCTCGATGGGTAAGTCTTAATCTCTTAAGCAAGAACAACATTTCTCTCGGATTGAAGGGCACGGGATGGTATGAGATACTGAGGTGACTGTCATGTGTTAGCTACAACTTTGATCTATGGACCATCAAAGTCATATTCTGACCTGCTGGCTCTTTGACCCTCTCTCTGGACTAACCAGACCAGCAGAGAGAAAGGTTTTCTGCAAATCACTATCCAGCCCTCCCTAGCTGCCCAAACAGCCTAGGGGTAAAGGAGAAGAGCAGTTCCACTACTCTTTATGAACATGCAGATTGAGACCCCCCGAAACACTGCATCTTATTTTTTATTTTTCCCATATTCATTGCCTTTGTTTTACCTTACTTTTGAAATTCTAGCATCTATGAGTATGTAGCATGCACCAGACCTTGAACAGGTTTAGCCTCATTCCATACGAGGAAGAGTCCATCTTCACCTCCTACCCAATCTCCTTCCCAGTAACACAACCTTCAACCGAGCTTTTCACTCATACATGTAGGCGCGTCCTTTGACTGACAACTAGAACTACCCAATCATATGCAAAAAAATCTTCAAATTGACCAATAGTCCTGCAGTAGGCCCCTAACCAACCAACCAGCAGGCTAGAGTGTATTTGTGTTATGTGTGCCATGGACTCAGCCCTGTAATATTGACAATAGGTTGAAAAGAGATTGTCCCAATTTTAAACTTATTCTAAAGAATTAATAACCCAGAAAACATAGGGGTGCGCGACAAGCAAGCAGTTTCATCACCAATCAGGGAATGTGATTATTTCTTTCTGTATCTCTTGTAGACATCAGTATTTCACTCTTAATGGGACACGGAGGATTATTTCGGTAGAAGGTAAAAGGTAGCTCTACTGGGGTGAGGGTTTGGTAGTTTCAAAAGGCCAGGATAGTGTTCCGTGTTGGTTTTACCACTGAATGAAAAGGAACACTCGTACGGGATCGAAAACATCTTAGTGCCGATAGTTTTGAAACCGGGTTCACTCCTTTGCACCATCTTCGCTTCCCGTATTACAGAGGATCAAGGTAAAGTATGTCAGCTAGCTTGTAGCTGTGATCTGTCCGCTCCGCCTGCCCTCGGCTACTCTGATTGGAGAGAGGCTAATTTAGCCATGCTAGCTTTCGAATAAAAATACTGAAATTCTTTTAAATTGCTCGCGTGCAGCGAAATCTTTCTCTGTGGGTTTTAACTGCATTTTGTTCATAATTTGTTTTTCCTCTGAGTTCAGAAGGGAATTGGTGAAAACCTTTTTAAACGTTTAGCCACAAACGCCTTGCTAACTGTGCTACGATAATCTTTGGGCAGCTTGCTAACGTTAGGCATCTCAAACTTCGCTGGCCTGCTCGCACATAATCTAAATCATGCACAGCGAAGTCAGCCTTTTGACGTATGTATCGATGCACTAATCATTGGTAAAATCATGCACTAGTATGACGTTTAAGAGCCTGTTAGTTGGGGGAGTATGTGGTTTCGCTGTAATTTCGGTTAGTGCATGGTAACGCGTAGGCCCGTAAGTAGATAGGATCCTAACTCAAGGGGTAATAAATGTCTTGGTAGATGCTGTCCTCTGAATTATTGTCAGATCGAGAAAAGAAACCTCTCTTTTATTTAGAAAGGTTACTTTACTCTGGTTGACAATTAACCTTAACTCAAAATACCACACTGAAATGCAGCTGAGTTAAGTTCTTTCCTACATGGCTGCATTGCTCTACTACATAGTGTCGTCTATCAGTGATCGCGTTTCCTCCTCCGTTAGAGATGGTTTTCCATGACTGTCTAGCTATGTATACACTCTTGTAAAATGGATGAGCGATTTAGAGATGGTTAATCGTCTAGCCAACCTTTGGAATACTACTATAGAAACACCGAGGTCTTGTGAAATTAAAACATTGTAGAGTAAGATCCCCCTAGATGGTGATAATGCAGTGATCCGTTCAGCTGGATGCTTACTCTGCAGACATGTCTTTTTAGGTCTCGGAGGTAAATCTTCCAAATTCTTATTATTCTTGAGAAACATTTTCTCTGGAAGAACTAGTATGTGTTTGTTGTTTCTTTGCCTCCCTCTGCAGATTATCAGTATATGAGAAGTTGTACGATGTCGTGGCGAAGTTCGAGTGTTTTTTACAGTGTGGTTTATACGGGCTTTACTTGAACTTAGTGCTCTGTGAGTTTTGAATCTCAGCTCCGCGGCCCGTGATTCCTACATAAGCTCGAATTTTTTTAGTGAGACCCCACAGGGCAGAGATGATTGGCAGTCTCCTGCATTAGTGATACAGATGCAATGATTTACAACTTTTGTGCTGTGTTATTAAGTTTCCTTATTAATACACATATCATATTCTTCACACAGCTGTGTTATTTCATGGGTTTTGAACAAACCATGACTTTGTTTCAAGTGTTTTACCTTTGTTTTGGTAAAGAGCAATGAATTTGGGCATTGCAGAGCAGGAAATGCCCTGTGAAAAGCATTCTATGTATCCACACTGAGTTTCTCAAAGGATACAGTAAAACATCTGGGCTTTTTAAGAACACCTCACTTTCTACAGTGTTATCATACAGTACTGCATGCTAATTAAATCTATTCATTAGTATGGAAGTGTGTCATTTCAGACGCAGCGTCCTCTAGATCTGGTCTAATCCACATATTCTTGTGAACTGCTCAACTTTCTCCCCACATTTTCCTTGATTTTTCCTTGTGTGGTGGACAGCGGTCTCACTTGGGAGCATAATTCGTCAAGGTGAAAGACTGCCAGGGTAAGAGATGATATTGGAGGCGTTTATATGTGTGTATGGAGAGATGGTATAAAGTGTTCATCTCTGGGCCTTGTGAATGCTAAAATACCATGAACTGTCTCAACCCATTTTCTCACATTCGATTTTAACAAAGCACTTATTATATTACAAATGTTGTGTTACAAACCCTGACTTGTATTTGAATGTGTCCCATTTAGTCAGAAATAGACAAACTAATTGTTGTAGTTTTTTTAATCTTTCTTTGTGGAAAGTTTGGCTGCTTCGATCGGGTTACACTTAAGATATTTACAACTTATGTAATCTAATATTGTATACTTTTATTATAAACAAGCAAAGACTGTGACTGTCTTGTCTTACAGTGACAGGTATTCTGTGTGTGAAACACTGTTTGCTGGATGAGTTTGGCTCACTGATGCAGTGACTGTCTTAGGGTTAGAATAGTGTTGAGAATTCTGGTTATGGCTGCAGATTCCCAGGTTAAACAGCAGTGTAGGAACAGATAAGTCTGGACTGACGCCAAAGTGAGTGAAAATGCTAACTTAGTAAGTACAGTGACCCAGGTGCTCTATACCAGCCATGTGTACTCAGGTCTGGAGAACAAATGAGGCTTATCCAGTGGAGAAAAGGCACTACCACAGTCCACAGAGTTCCCCAAAACTGCTTTTAAAAGAGTACACATGGAAATCTCAGTGAGAAACACGCATGCATACATGTGTTTGTGTGCGTGTTTCTCACTGAGGTTTCTGTGTGTCCTCATGGCCAGTGCAGCCAAAATTGAAATGTTACTGTGGAGCTTGTGTTATTGTCACATCATGGCTGTCACCCACTGTTAAGGAATTGACGCAAATGAATGGAAAGTGATGAAGTACAGGACATGAATGAATGTTAGTGTTGTTTAGAAAATATTTTTCACACTTAGGTGTTTATTTGCCAGTACAGTCAGACCAAAGCAAACTGGTCACACAGCAAATGTGAACCAGGCTTTGGCTCATCAGACCTCAAGTGAAAATTTTGAATTATGTTGAACTGAAACAAATTAGTCATAAATTCAAGTAAACCAGTAAGCACCTAGGTTATCAGCTAAGTAGTTTTGATTACATGGTAAGTTTATTATTAATATTCTTGTTGTTATTGTTGTTCTCATTAAAAATGAGGATAATGGCTATAACACCTGTGCTAAGAGCATGACACAACTACTTATTGCAGGTTTTTTTTTTTTTTCATTTACTTAACTGAACCTCTTGCCTCTTTCATGTATCAGAGGCTTCTATTTGGTTGCCCAATCCCACAATTCTTTTTGCCTGTGTCAGGACTTGCCACTGTGCCTGTAGACTTCCTGTGAAGCACCTGCTAGCTCTTCTGTGTGTATGTGTATTCTCTGTCTGTCTGTCTGCCCCATCCTCCTCTCTTAATCCTCGTACACGTGTGTTGGTTTGAACAGGGCTCTTATGTAACGACTCTAGTGTAATAGGAGTATTAGTGTAACTTTGTTTGTTTAGTTTGGACAGATCATCTCGCTCATGATACGAATGAGTGTGTGATCTGAGCACTAAAGAACCCATTTAGATCAGAATTGTTCAGTTCACATTAAAACGTCAGTGGCACAGCAGCAGATGGTGTGATACAAGGGCACAGGAACAGACAGTGTGATACAATGGGACAGGAACAGACAGTGTGATACAACAGGACTGAAACAGACAGTGTGATACCACAGGACTGAAACAGACAGTGTGATACCACAGGACTGAAACAGACAGTGTGATACAGCAGGACTGAAACAGACAGTGTGATACAACGGGAGAGAAACAGACAGTGTGATACAACGGGAGAGAAACAGACAGTGTGATACAACGGGACTGAAACAGACAGTGTGATACAACGGGAGAGAAACAGACAGTGTGATACAACGGGAGAGAAACAGACAGTGTGATACAACGGGACTGAAACAGACAGTGTGATACAACGGGACTGAAACAGACAGTGTGATACAACGGGACTGAAACAGACAGTGTGATACAACGGGACTGAAACAGACATTGGTGATACTATAGGGCTGAAACAGACAGTGTAATACAACAGGACGGGGACAGACAGTCTAATATAACAGAACGGAAACAGACAGCTCCATTCATTCAGGTCCATGTAGCCTACAGCTCTCTGCTCCTCTGGCAGATTGGTGCAGATTTGCATTGTTTTGGTCTGTGGTCTTTGGTTTTTGTCTTCCTCCTCTAGTGATTTGAATACAGACTAATAAACTGTATGATGACAGTGGAGGATTCCTCTGTAGGAAGTTCCCAGTTGAATGTAGTCAGGCTCTTCTGGTTGTTTCTCTGTTTTGTTATGGTGGTTTCAGGAGGCTAGCCGTTAGACCGGTCCTGTTTAGTAAGTCAGTGTTCTCTGTGTCAGGTCTGTGTTTTGTGTTGGGGTTTTTGGGGTTGTTGTTGAGTCATGTGAAATGTTGTCAATGAAAGGGGAATTAAAACCATAGAACCAAGTCAACAGTGACTCAGTGGACAGCCAGAACCAGACAGCTTCCCAGTTTGACAGCCCTGGTTCCTCTGAAGATAAATACCCGCTACACTAGTTGTAATTGTCAGTCACTAACTGTAATGGTTTTTATGCTCTGTTACTGCTTCTGCTGCTCTTCTGCTCTTTTTGTATTGTTGTGGCCGAGGGAACCACAGTGGAGTCCTGAATAAATTTAATTCTGATTTTAATTGTGATTTAGTCAAATGGAGGTTTTGTTTTTCTGCCCTGGGAGGCCTGAGGCACTGATCTGGGATCAGGTGTGTGACCCACAGCTCTGTCTGTCTGCTAGCTGACACTGTTTATTGTGAAAGCACTGCTCAAATAAAGGTGAACAGGATTGGACTCATTCTGCATTAACAGTTCAGTAGAGTGTTTGTGTGGAAAAAAATCAATATCATTACGAATTTCCAATAGGCAGTTTATGGGTCCTCTCTGTCAAAACGCTGGTTACATTTGGATCTTATGCTAAACATCTTAATGTCCACAGATATTGACTGTCTCAGCTCAGACTTCCCTCACACAGAGGGGAAAAGCTTTGAGAAGCAGAGTGTGAGTGGGGTTTCACTGAGTGTTTGTTCTGTCTTGTGAAGGGGCTCTGAGAGGGAGCATGGATGGGCCAGGATTTGACCCGCAGACTGAATCCTGCGTGTGTGGGATTAGGTTTGTGGAAGATAGAAGAGCAGTTAAATGCAGGGCTGTCTTTACGCTGGTAATGACTATTACCATGGCAACCTGCCACGCCAAAATCCTGAGCAACACATGAGAAAACTCACATGGATAGCAGATATAAAAATCACACTGTAGTAGGCTAATGATGTCTGTGAGTCTCGTTAGTGAAGAACGTCTAGAGCCACAGTAATACATATATTTGTATTAAAGTGTCTTATAACCGCTCCGCCTCCAAAGAGATTCAGACACGTCACGATTTCACAAAACACATTCTCTCTCTGTCTCTCTCTCTCTCTCTCTCTCTGTGCCCCCCCCCCCCTCTCTCAGGGCTATGTCCTCAGCAGCCGCCACACCTCCATCAGTGGACAAAGTGGACGGATTTTCCCGGAAATCTGTCAGGAAGGCCAAGCAGAAGCGTTCCCAGAGCTCCTCCCAGTTCCGTTCTCAGGGCAAACCCATTGAGCTAGCACCCCTACCCCTGCTCAAAGGTAACTCTTGCCCTCCTCACGCACACACTCACACACACACACATGCACACACACTCTGCTCTGTCAGATGCAGAGGACACTTCTGTGTGTGAGTTAAAATGTTAACTTGGTTACTTACAGAACTAAATTTGGCTTAAGAACTACATCTCTCTCTCTCTCTCTCTCTCTCTCTCTCTCTCTCTCTCTATCTCTATCTCTCTCGCTCTCGCTGCTCAAGTAGCAGATAGCTTTGTAAGCTTTTCCTCCACTCGTGACTTTTCCTATGGCTAACTTTAGCTGTGGGTTCATTCATTGTAAATAGGACCCCCAGTCTGTTATTGCAGATACTCTGGACACTCCTAGAACTGGGTGTTTGAACATGTTATGCCAACTTCCTAATACATAAGAAAAGGTTTTGGCTACACACACACACACACACACACACACCCACACCACCCTCTGATGGTGTGTGCGGGAACTGGTCTTAATTTCCTGTCCCCGCACCAGTTCTGTTCATTATGTCTCAGTGACTAAGGCAAAAATCTGTTGAATTTGTATCAGTGATTTTGACGTGCTGTCAGTAATGTTGAATGGCATATTGAGATTGTTATTACAGTAGCTGTTTCCTGGCTTTGCAGTCCTGTTCTTAGTGAGAGTTGTTCCAGCTGGTTCAGTAGATTAGAGCTGACTTTTAACCTGGATCTGTTACTTTCTGAATATACCAGTGTTGAATGTTCTGCCTGGTCGTTGATTTTAAACTGGCAGCAAAAAAGTTGGTGGGTGGCATGATGGTGCAGTGGGTAGTGCTTTCGCCACACAGCAAGAAGGTCTCGGGTTCGGTTCCCGGCTGGGCGGCCAGAGTCCTTTCTGTGTGGAGCCTGCATGTTCTCCCCGTGTCTGCATGGGTTTTCTCCAGGAGCTCCGGTTTCCTCCCACAGTCCAAAGACATGCAGGTTAGGCGAATTGGAGATACTAAATTGCCACTAGGTATGAATGTGTGTGTGAGTGTGTTTGTCTGTGTGTCTGCCCTGCGATGGACTGGCGACCTGTCCAGGATGTTTGCCTGCCTTTCGCCCTATGGGCGCTGGGATAGGCTCCAGCACCCCTGCGACCCTAATTGGGATAAGCGGCTTAGATAATGAGTGAGTAAAAAAGTTGATGGTGAGTAATTAACTCAGTGGTCTTTGTATTAGAAACTGAGCAGTTTTTCTGTTGTGTTTTATGTGGGATGGTTCTCTCTCTAAGTGACTTTTTAATGTTAGCCTTTCATGTCTGTCGAGTATTTTTTGTGTGGAGTGATCAGAACTTTTGTTTGATGACCGTTTTTCTTTCCTGTTGTGTCATTTGTGACAGGGAAGGAAGATGGAGACTGGGTTAGTGTAGTAATGGCTCATCTCATTGTTTTTAAGCACAAGTATCATTTAGCTTTCTAATCTTAATCTTAAATAAAAGTCAGTTTCACTGCTGAATGTGGGATGTGCTGTGACTGGAGAGAAGGCCGGCATTGTAGACGCTGAAATGTACTGCTTCACTTGTCCAGTGCTTGTTTTGAAACTTTGCTCTTCAGAAACTGCTGAGGTGTTTCTGTGTGTGTTTACAGTCAGGTGCCTGGTTTTCATCCATTGGTCTGTAAGAAATAATGTTTTCCCGGGGCTGTTGACTTATGCGAGGACACACCTCAACTTCTATGCAAAACGCAAAGGCTGACAATACCAGGAGAGCCTATTCAAAATTAAAATAAAAAAAAAAAGAAAGAAGAGAAAAACTTTGTTTAGAAAAAGCTAGAAGCTTTGCATTGGTAACTGTAATATTTCCATCTATCTTGGCTTGATAGTCAGAGCTGATTGTCTGCAGCCAGTTGATTATTGATTGGATGAACGGTGTATATAAGATTTTGTACTGTGGATAGTCAATTGACACACAGGGGACTGGTTACTCAGGTTAAGTCCTCCAAATTTATAGTACTCACCTAGGTAACTGGTCCCTCCCTTCCTGCTATTGCCTGCTGGTACACTTTGACTTAATATAATGATTATTTATGAATCTATGATCTATTCATGAGTAAAGATATAGATAAGTCCGCCAACTTTAGTCATTCCATTCATCTGTCGTATTTTTTTGTAAACATTCTTTATTCTGCACATCAACACAATAAAGACATAACCTAAGTATGTTGTTTTATTCGGTTATATTTATTCTGTAAAATAATTAAAATAAAGTAAAATAATCAAGGAGTAAAATAGCTCTCCTGCTTTGGTCTTTTCCAAATAGAAACAAATTTGACCTGTGCTAACTAGTGAAGTTTGTTTGATTAATTACTGTCTTTGAATGGAAGGCAGATGAAAAGGGTAATCAGTCTGTTGTTTTGGCCAAGCTAAGCTCAGTGAAGCAGAAAGCAACTTCACAACATAGCGCTTGCATTGTTTTAGAGGTCTGACTCACTTCAGTTAAGGCAAGGATAACTGTTGGCCATTTGACTATCCTTCCTTACTTAACTCTGCACAATTTATGACATTTGGACACAAAAAAGGTGTGGCCCACTGTCCACATGCTCTATATGACATTTTCCTTTCGTGTGCTGGTTGTCTTGTCTACATGTTTTAATCAACAGTCATGGTTTCACCTGTTTTGATATTGTTGTGAAGTGCATCGGCTAGGAGAACAGCTAGTGTAGTTTTTTGACACTTGGATTGGTTAGCCAATGAGCAAGTTGGCTTGTACAACATTTTGAGAATATTTTGGATGCAGATGTTGTATTGATTTTTCCTTCTGTGAAAACCAAAATTCTGCCCAAATTTAGATTCTATATTTAGCAGTTCATTGAAAATCTCGTTCCCAGTCTCTGTCCAGGCTTGGCTGATAAAACTTGCTCCCGTAGCTCTTTTGCTTTAGGTCCCATTAGCTGCGTGTTGTCAGTAATTAGTCACCGCTTTGAATGTCAGTGTGCTGCCTGTGGAGACACGTGAGTGGAGCCTGTGTACGCCCTGAAGGTAAAGACAGACATGTTCTCTCATTGTGTGCTGTAAATGAATGATGAATCATTGAGTGCATGAAAGGCCAGATCTGGGGCTGTGTCACTGTTTTCAATCACAGCCGGTGAAAAGAAAAGCTCTTAATACAGTTGTACCTTTCTCCACAGCGCGATAAAGAACCCTGTCGAATGTATGCTGAACACAAAAGCAACCCACAAATATTGGTAATAGGGTATTGGTGAGGAATGAAATGATTTAAACAAAATCACCATGCTTAAAAACGGTCTTCCTCTGCCTCGTGTCCTTGTGTCGACCCCTCATCATCCAGCACACACAGATGTAATCATCACCTGATTATCTATCTGAAGGAAAGGATTTAACTGAATTTAATTTATCAAAATGTGCACATTAGAGTTGGGTCATATGCTTTATTATTATTATTATTATTATTATTATTATTATTATTATTATTATTATTATAATGTTGTTGTTGTTGTTGTTATTGATTTATTTACTTTTTTTTAAGCTAAATCCAGCATTACATAGCTACCTTCCTGTAGGGCTGGCGCAATTAGTCGAGGTAATCGATGACGTTGGCAATGAAAATGCGTGGACTGTAGTATTTTAAACCGATGCATTATTTTTTTTTTATTTTTATGAATTTACCTATTTGACTTCTAAAACACTTCAGTTTATTATAACAAATGTTTTTCTTGAGTATTCCTACGTAATTGCTGCTAGGACTGCCACTACCAACTATTTTTCTATAGATTAATCTACCGACTAGTCGAACCAACAGTCATCTTTCGACGAGTCCAGTAGTGGATTAATCTTTCAACTACTTGACTCAACTAGTTAGTAGATTAATCTATAGCAATTACATAGTGATATTGAAGAAGAACATTTGTTATAATGAATTGAAGCTTTTAGAAGTCAAAAAAGGTAAATTAATAAAAAAACAAACAAAAAAAACCCGATGTCGGTTTCAAAATACTGTTGTCGACACATTTTACATCGTTGACGTCATCAGTAGAGCCCGACCAATACAGGATTTTTAAGACCAATACCGATTTCGATATTTGAGGATTTAAAAAAACAATGATGATATATCGGCCGATATTCTTTTTTTTTGTCCTCAGAAACCCATAACATAAAGATTTACCCTAACATTTGTTATGTGTAGTTATTTAAGAGTCCTCACCAAAATAATGAGACATAATGCAGTTAAAAAATAAACTTGTTTTATTGGCATAAATAGTACTTTGAACAAAGGTACAACAGAATATACTGAAGTTTTGATAAATAAATGTCAAATGTATAAAAATACCAGAAGTTTTATATATATATATATATATATATATATATATATATATATATATATATATATATATAAATATATATAATTCTGTCCATTGCAGGCTACACGAAACCATTTTTCAATGACCATTTGGTGCCGTCTAAAACATGCCATCTCAGACTATGCAGTAAACGGATAGTGACCTAGAATGCTGCTGTTGAGTGCATCTAATACTACAACACAGTCTGCGACGAGGACTTGCGACTTTGGGATTTCACGCTACACGTTTGAAAGAGAAGCTTGATAACCTTGGTCACCAAGCCATGTTAGATACTTGTGCAACTCATGTTTATTTACGTGTCCCCTCTGGTTTAGTAACTTCCAATGCACCAACTGTAACTACAGATATACGAGTCGCGGATATATTTACGATTGTTTAATCTAGGCAGAATAAGATAGACGCTATAGCTGAACCGCGCATTAACGTTAGTGGTCTTCCACCGATAAATATGGCATTAGTTAGTTTGGTGGGTAACCTCATTTAGCAGTAGATAGCGTTATAAGCCGCTGTTGCCAGAAATTTTTAGAACGGACACATTGCTGCAGCAAAACCAGGCATGGCTGGCATAAATGTTGTCAAGCTCATTTGGGTTAACAGGAGCAGTGACAGGGGATATTTATTATTATTTGAGTAATGTATTTCACGTGACAATTATCAACTTACCATGAACACAGATCATGTCCGTCGTGAGCTACTCTGCTGAACCCTGCTTGGGTCAGCCGATTGTTGTCTTTTGTTGTGTTTGGTACGTGTTTTGCCAACAGTGGAGTTGAAGTGTGCCTTCTAGAGGACAAACTATGCAGCGACAACATTCATAACATCTTCCACCTCTCCCTTTCTTTTTTAATTTTCATTTATCGGTCGCTGTAACGCCGATCGGCCGTTGTAAGCGCTGATACCGATTTATCGGCAAGTAGCTCATATCGGCCGATAATATCGGCACGCCGGTGGCACAGCTGTTGTCACTGCTGTAGTTTAGTCATGCATTTTAAAAGAGAGCTTAAGACCTCTCTTAAGAACTCCTCATCACCAACAGAACCAGAGGAAGTTGTCTGGGTGTTTGTTCTCCTGTCTGCAATATCACGGCAGTTACGCAGCCCCTGATATAGTTAGTAAAATGTAGATTGATTTTGGAAGATTAGATATCATCTGTAAATAATCAGTGTAGTTTTGGACATTTCTAAGTGATTGTTTATGATTGTTGTGAAATTGTTTAAACTTGAGATATAGAGCTGTGTTGGCCCAAAGCCGTGGATTACGCCGTGCAGCATCCCTTTGTTTCTGCATGTCTGTAGATGTGGCCAAGCTCTCTCCTGCTGGAGGAAGAGAAATCAAAACCGCAGTTTTAGTTTGCACTGTGTGGCAGAGGCCTCTCTGAACAGACACATGACGGCTCGCTAGAGCAGCCAGAAAATTCTGACGCAGGAGTGACAGCCTGGATGTGTCACCATTCATTTGCATTATTTCCCTATTATGCTTGCGTTGAAGTCATAAAAAGAAAAGCTCTCTATTGACTCTCCTCACGGTTTCAGTGAAAGCTGACCTTAACTAGGCTACTGAGCCAACTATTTTGAGTCACTCTACCAGCCAAACCAGCTAATCCTGTCTCCATTTTGGCGGGTTAGCTATTCATTCAGGAGAGACAGTAATAAAAAAAGAGAGAGAGAGAGAGAGACAGAATGAGGAAGACGGCTGCTCAAGTGCACGAGTGCTGAATCAAGCCGCTGTGTGTCTGACCTTGTGAGCCGGAGGTAAAAAAAGAAGAGAGCAGAAATAGACTGAGAGAGAGAGTGAAGGAGGGGTAAAAGGGGGCACATTTCTGTACTTTGAGCCTATCCCCCGCTCCTGTGCGTCCCCTCACTCTTTCCGTTTGGTCAGCTCTGCTCCCGCTCGGTAACTGGATCCTCTTTCTCCAAAACTCTGCCCCCCTCCCTGCTTTACATCCACAACAAGCAAGGAAGTGGCACAAGGTTACAAATGGTGCCCTTTTTTCAGTATACTTTTCTTTCTGTGTTTTTTTTTTTCTTTTAATAATTGGTTTCGTTGCAGCTGTCGGCAGAGGGAGAGACGTGGAGACAGAGAGAGACCTGACTGAGTGAGTGCTAGCAGAGAGTCTTAATTGGAGAGGGACGGTCAGTGAGACAGGGCTAACAGGGTTAGCAGTTAGCCGTTTGAGTTCCTATGCTCTGTCTCAGTGTTTGTGTGTCTGTCTCTAAAGCCCAGTGCACACAATGTTGCAGATTTTCACCAAATGTCTTTAAAAATGTAACCTGTTCTTGTAGAATGATTATGGTAGCAGGAAAGAGGACTCACTCCCAGTCCAAAAATAAGATAAAAGTCTAATTTAGTTTGGCTGTTGTGTGACAGCTGAGAGAAAGCGTCCTGTTGATTATGTAAACATCTTCATGTTGGACTTGTTTGACACACTGGATTGTTTTCTTCAGCCGGCCACTATAAAGATTGGAAAAAACAAAACAATATACGAATGGTTTTGTTGTTTATCATGAATTAATAAATGATTATTTAATATATGGTCAGAGTAAAATAACTTTTACAGGAATTCTGTTTCTGTTCCACTCTGTAAAGGGGTACGAGGGATGTTGTCCTGTACATTCTGTTTGTATTGAGATGTTGTCCTGTACATTCTGTTTGTATTGAGATGTTGTCCTGTACATTCTGTTTGTATTGAGATGTTGTCCTGTACATTCTGTTTGTATTGAGTCTCTTTACAGTCTCCTGTGATTTTCTACATCATGTGCAGAAGTGTTGCACAACTGCAGTGTGCATAAGGCCTCTCTCTTTCTCTCTCTCTCTCTCTCTCTCTCTCTCGTCTGTGTGTATGGAGAGGGTAATGGCAGGTTGTAGTAAGGACAGAAAAACCACTTTTGAACAGTCATGTGCTTTTTATAGACTAATATGCAGTTTTAGATGGCTAAATATTGGTGTGTATGGGTCCAGATTGGGACTACGTTTTATGAGGAAGTTAGAGCATTGGTAATGACCTCGTCTTACGCATGTAATGCTAGCAGTTTGGTGTGTTTCCAGCAGTCTGAGAAGACAGAAATGCCAAATGTTCATTCAGTTGTCCATGTGACATTATGACACCACAGGCAGTCCTTGTGCAGGTTTGTGCTGGACATTAACTCTCACCCAGTGAAACAGCATTTAGCTCTCAGTAGCTTGTGTTTTAATGGACAGGTCCTAGGCCACATGTCTGAGTGAGATCATATGGAAAGTGACATTCCCACCTGTTCTCTGTCTGGTTCTCCATTAACTAAATGATGGTTAACACACACTCAATGTCAGAAGCACCTTCCCTGCCTCGATCTTAAAAATGTTTTTGGGTTTTAATATGTATTTGCCTTTTATGAGAGGCGTGTTTTCCTTGAGTAGAATTTATGGGACTTTTTAATAAATCTGTGTGTCACGGTAAGCTGTGAAATGTTGAATTGGCGTGTGTTTGAGGTGTGTGACTGGCTGGTTGTGCATGTGTGTGCGTGCGCGTGTGAGTGTGTGCGGGATCTTTTTCACTGTTGCACTGGTGTGTGTTAGTGGATGTTGTGAAGTGATCTCTGGTCTCTGCTCTGACCAACATTAATCATGTGTACATCCTCAGCAGCTGACTGTCCTTTGGCCAGTCAGGGGGAGTGGACCACACAACTCCCAAACTCTGTCACAGTGTTACAGGGTCTCCTTTACAATAACACTCTGCCTGGTTTACGGGTTTATCAGGTTACTGCTGTGAGCAAAGGCACTGTCTTGATTCAGTCATAGTTACAGGTGCATTTCTCAGCATCGTGTCCTGATCAGTGTTTTGACAGTTTTCATGTTGTGTGTGTGTCTTTGTGTGTGTTACTGATGTCATCTTTATACATGGCTGATAACTTCCACATCTCTCTTCTTTTCCTTCACTGCCTACTACACACACACACACACTCAGTTTCTCTGGTGCTTTGGCTCAGTCCCTCAGACACACACATTAAAACACTCACTTACATACAGTAACCCAAAACCACTCTTCCATTTATAGAGTGGGGTTTTCCCCTCTGGCTTGTGTGTGTGTGTGTGTGTGTGTGTGTGAGTGAGAGAGAGAGAGAGAGAGTGTGAGTGTGTATGCTTTACTCCTGTCATCTATATATATGGCTGGCAACTTCCTGGAGATCTGTTTTCACAGAACCGGTAGCATTTTAGTAAAATAAACTTTAACATTTGTAACATGCTATATTTAAATTCAGCTGTGTGTGAGTGAGAAGGGGTGACTGGGTGAGTTTGATGTGGACTAGGAGTGACTGTACGATCTCTGGATGGGCACCAGCTCCACGGACATGTCCCAGACTGTGCTGGTTTTACTTCAGAAACTTGGGGTCAGGCTGCACCCCTGGCTTTTTTTGTCGGGCTGCTTCCGTAGGGTTACACGAATAGTGCAGTGTTGTACTCTGTGTAGGGGTGCCTCAGCCCCGTGTCCTGTGGTCTGTGCCCTCACACAGGCCGTCCTCAACTCATTTACTCACTGATCAGCCCTGTGTCCTGTGGTCTGTGCCCTCACACAGGCCTTCCTCAACTCATTTACTCACCGATCAGCCCTGTGTCCTGTGGTCTGTGCCCTCACACAGGCCGTCCTCAACTCATTTACTCACTGATCAGCCCTGTGTCCTGTGGTCTGTGCCCTCACACAGGCCGTCCTCAACTCATTTACTCACTGATCAGCCCTGTGTCCTGTGGTCTGTGCCCTCACACAGGCCGTCCTCAACTCATTTACTCACCGATCAGCCCTGTGTCCTGTGGTCTGTGCCCTCACACAGGCCGTCCTCAACTCATTTACTCACTGATCAGCCCTGTGTCCTGTGGTCTGTGCCCTCACACAGGCCGTCCTCAACTCATTTACTCACCGATCAGCCCTGTGTCCTGTGGTCTGTGCCCTCACACAGGCCGTCCTCAACTCATTTACTCACCGATCAGCCCTGTGTCCTGTGGTCTGTGCCCTCACACAGGCCGTCCTCAACTCATTTACTCACCGATCAGCCCTGTGTCCTGTGGTCTGTGCCCTCACACAGGCCGTCCTCAACTCATTTACTCACTGATCAGCCCTGCTGGGTGTTCATGTGGCCTAGGGGTGTAACGGTACGCAAAAGTCACAGCTCGGTATCTACCCCGGTTTTGAAGTCACGGTTTGGTACGGTTTCGATAAAGTGGAAAAAGACGTGCAAAACATGAAATCTCTTTTTATTTATTATGAATTTACTTGTAAACTTATAAACTTGCACAAACTTGTAAACAGTGGCAAACTGGCCATAATTTGCAGTTTGCTCTCCACTCTGTTTTCTTCTTGTACCAGTGATATTCACATTTGGATGGTGCTGTCTTAAATGAGCAATCATTTGAGACGGCATCATCCAGCAACATACCTGATTTCAGTGGAACAATGCCGGCATGCTGCCTTCGTCATATCCAATTGTCTTTGCCCATTGCTACTGTAGTTCACTGGAGAACCAAAATGTTCCCAAACAAGAGACTTGAAGGATTTGGGAGGGTCTTCAAGCTCTGGCTTTGAGGCAGCCATACTTACGATGCTGCATTGTTGAACATATGCTAATTCAGTTGCCAAGTTATGGCTCCGTTATGGAATCGGAGACGAAACTGAGTTTTTAATTTAGTTCTGCATATAGAGATGTAGAAGAGAGGGCACACTGTATCTTGTCAAGTATCACTTTATTCACTGACGTTTCAGTTGACTGACCATCAGAGCAGAAAAGAGTTGTGCTGGTAAGGTACGTGGTTAAAGCTAGACTATATTCACTGGGATCAGGACGCGCACCCAACCGGACGCCCTGTACCAAATGTGTGTACTGTTACAACCCTCACACAAAATATACAGCTTGCCCTAACTTTAAATGGGATAATAATTTCATGATTTACATATGTTATAGTGTTAATTGTGTAAATGTGTATTGTGTATAGTATAAATGAGTTTTGTTACATTAGTAACGTAATGAGAGCTCAACAGGCTGCATCTGCAGCAGTGGCAGCGGGTTGGGGGTCAGTCGTGGGGATAACGCGGTTCCGTGTTCTGGAACTGCGACACGAGACCTTGGACATTTCTATCGCGGTTTCGGTCTCGGTTTCAGAACTGTTGCACCCTTAATTTTGGCCTGTATCTCTGTTTGTTTTATATTTGGCTTTTACTGTTTCACTGGTGGGACCTTTTTCAGCAGAACTAGAGCTATCGTCATTTACACAGCTCATGGAGAGGAGCTGACAGGCTCTTTATCAGATTTAGGAAGGGGAGAATACCAGGATGAAAGGGAATTCCGCTCCCATGTTGTGCCATCTTACATACTTTGAATTATTCATCAAATATTGGTATCTGTATATATCATATGCCCAGATTTACTAAGTCTAAGGCATTGTTGATAAAGCTGTTTTCAGAAACAAAAATGACAGGTGGGCATGTTTTCACACTCTGGACACACAAATGTAGTCTTGCTCCGCTGGTGTCTTGGTCAGACACACACCATGCTGTATGAAGCACTTTACCTGCCAATCCCAACACAGTACTAGCTGCCTTTGACAGGTCATTTACAGCCTACACTCAGAGCTGAAGACTAACACAGACGGGTGAGGTTAAGACTACAAAAAAAAGAAGAGAGTGAGAATGAAATTGGGGCTGATAAAAAAAATGTGTCAAAGAGGCTATGATCTTGGCCTGTCATTTCAAACAGGTCTGGAACGTCTGACCTTACACATCAAGCCACAGTTTGGATGCAGGTTTGGATTACAAACATCTGACCCTAGACACGAAGCCAGAGTTTGGGAGCTGTGTGAGTTAAGTGTTATGGCAGATTTATATTTGTATGTAGGCTCCACACAGAGCCTACGCCTTAGCACATGCTGTTGTGAGCATGTCTATGTCTGCGTCTCTCTGCAGTTACATCGCCAAAACACTAGGAAAAGGTGTAGGAGGAAATGCGATGCTACCAAGCGGACCAATCAGTTGCGATCTGCGTCGCCGCAACGTGTAGTTGCGCATCAGGCTTTTTTCTCTCGCGGCACACTAACTATGAAAAAATCTCACAGGACACCACCATGACATAAAACATACAAAATCCCCACAAACAAGGAGCAGAGGAATCTCCTGTGAATGTGAACCCATAGCTCAAGAATTGATCATTGTATTGTCTCTTGCTCAGTGGTTTAATTTTCTTTTTCTGTTCAGCGCTACGAGAGGGGAATGGGTCAGGTTGATGGTCAGACATCCTTTTTAAGTAACTGTCCATTTTCTTTCTGTACCTTTTGGCTATACAGCATGGCAGTTATTAGCGGACAACTGTAGGCTATATTTGCTGCTATTGAATGCAGCTATGTTGGTGTGCTGCGTGCGAGGCTGTAATATCCTAGGATTGACTAATAAAGACTGTATCAAGATGGATGAGGTGCAAACATGCAGTTTTTTAAAATTAGAATAGTCAGTTAAGTTTAGAAATAATGACATGAAATTTGATTTGATTAGCTTGCAATTTCAGTCATTTAAATTATTATTAACACCAAAAAAAAAAACTGAATATGGATTTTTCCTGTAGCAAACTAGGGCAGCTCTTATGGCACTCCAGTGTGCCACATCACATGTTTTGGGAAACACTGGCGTAGGATACGAGGCTATGCCATGCCTGTGCTGTACCTACAGCTTAGATTCTACGCAGAAGTATAAACCAGCCTGTAGTGTTCAGAAATGGGAGTGGCAGGAAGGAAAGGCCTTACTGCCCAGCCCTGGTCCTGTCACTATGTGACACATCAGACATGCTTTATCACAGGACCTGTACACAGAGACATTAACAGTGGCACTTCTTCATTTGAAACATGCCTTTATCCACAGCCAATTACAGAACAAACACAAACCACATGTGCATCACCCAGCTGACAGCGCTAGAGATGCAAAATTACTCCCTTGTTTAGTGCCGTTTACAAAGGCGCTGTCTTGGTTCAGCCATAGTCACTGCTGCATTCATCAATATTGTATAGTAATCAGCCTTTTTTGACACTTTTCATGCTGTGTGTGGAAGCAGTTCACATTTTCCGCTGCAGTTTATTACAGCTCTGTCTGAGATGTCCTTGTCAAACTGATACGTCCAAAGTGCCTGGGTACACAGGTGTGAGGGGCAGTTGTGTGAAGTTTGATGACTGTTGAGATTGTTAGATTTGTCCACGGGTTGGCCTGTTCAGCACCCAGAGTGCATGTGGCTTTTTACAGAGCTTATTTGTATCATGTTGTGGTTTGTGAAACATTTTATTATTAGTAAGCAGAAGTAATGCTCACCATGTGGATTTTGGGTTTGTGGGTTTCTGGGGTCGGGTGGGAGGTCAGGTTGTTGAAAGGTATTTTTATTTGTAAGTTGACGAGCTCTAGGGTTTGTAGAATAAGAGTGTGGGGAGAGTAAAATGTCAGTACATGCAGATGGAAATCTCCGTCAGCTGGGTCCATCACATTCTCTATCAGCCTTATGGAAGCATTTGATTATTACCAACCAAAACACATCAGCCATTGATTTTTACATGTTGGGTTGGGCCAGGCGACGGGCAGAACATTTAAAAAAAAAAAAGCATAATAAAACCTGCCACTGGTAAAGGATAAATTAATTCTTTTCACTGTCAGAAACAGCAACCCCAAGAGAACTGTTCTGAACTCTACCCATAGAATCTGTCCTGAGTGAAGAGCAACAAAGACTTGGTTTGTGACCAAGAGTGTCCTGAAACACTCCACAAATCCAAACCAGCCATAAAACAAATCCAAACCTGCTATTAAACTAAAGCTTCAAGTGCGTCACAGGGGAAGCTAAGGAAGGAGTAATTCAGTGACAGACAGAACACAGCACATTCACAGACTAATTCATCACAGTCCAGGAGAGCAGCTCTCCTCTCCTCTCCTCTTGACTGTGACCACATGGCTCAGTGAAGGTCGGCAGCAGGTGTCTTGCATAGGCGCTCAGGACAGAGAGGGAGAGACATATGAGAGAGAGAGAGAGAGAGAGAGAGAACACAAAACCAGGACAGCATGTAGGAAAAACAGAACTAGGCCATATAAGATGGGCCAGAATGGCTTAAGCCTTCAGAACGATGGGTATGGATCCCAGCCGGTCACTGTGCCAAGGTTGGGAAGCAGACCACTCCAGCCCAGGTGGTCTAAGGGATCATGCATCGTGGTCAGGGCTGTATGACACTGTGCTGAGCCATTTGACTCTGTGCCCTGTGTTTTCTCTGCAGGCGTGTGGCCTTAGTCATGTGAGGGATAGTGGTTTCTGACTTTAAACCAGGGCAGAGTTAGATGGATATGGAGATAAACATGTGAAAAGCAGTGTGTTGAGGTTTGGCTGAGGTGAGGTTTGGTTAGAGAATGGCACTTATTTCTGTCAGTATACATGTGTAATGTGACTTGTAATAAGATTTTTCAGTGTACATAGGGCTCTGCATCCCAAAACAGGTCTCTCCTGAGTGAACTGAACTATTTCAGAGTTGAATTAGACTTTTCTATCCTTTTCTCCTGAGCTCGCTTAATTATCCTATTATCCTAATCGCCTAATTATTCATATTATTTGATCATGTGTGTGTGTGTGTGTGTGTGTGTGTGTGCGTGTGTGCAGACGTTCCTACCCCGGAGCAGCCGGAGTTGTTCTTGCAGAAGCTGCAGCAGTGCTGTACAGTCTTTGACTTCATGGACACACTGTCTGACCTCAAAATGAAGGAGTACAAACGCTCCACCCTCAATGAACTGGTGGACTACGTCACCGTAAGCCGCGGTTACCTGACGGAACAGGCCTACCCAGAGGTTGTCAAAATGGTGAGTATACACACACACACACACGTTTTACTTGTATTTCCATTCACAACATTACGATGTGCATTTAGAGAGGAGCGTGGATGGATTTTGTCTGCGTCAGAAATAACTTGTTTATACAAGCAACACGGCAGGTCTAGTCTGGTCAAGGCTGTACCATTCAAACACAAACAGACGCTGTCATGGTCAGAAATACCCCGGCCTTTACCTCTCTCCACAACCAAACTCTCCATTTAAACACACACACACAGGCACATATGTACTGAATCTGTGCTGGGATGGGCCGAATATGATTGGTTGGTGTTTTTCAGGTGTCGTATAACATATTCAGAACCCTTCCACCCAGTGAGAGTAACGAGTTTGATCCTGAGGAGGATGAGCCCACTCTGGAGGCCTCTTGGCCCCACTTACAGGTACACACACACTCAGACACACGCACACAGACAAACACACACACATACAAACTCTTACACGCATGCACACACGCAGACGCGCACACACGTAGACTGACACACACACACACACACACACAGAGTCACACGCGCACACATGCTTGCTCCCGAACCCTTTTTACCTCCATTACTGTAGTAACAACCCTACATCATAGTGGTTTTTGTACTGTGTTTTGTTGCTGTAGGTGACCTTTGACCTCTCACGCCCTTTGAGCCCTTTGTCCTACTGACCTGTCTAATTTTGTCTTTCTCTCTCAGCTTGTGTATGAATTCTTCATCCGGTTCTTGGAGAGTCAGGAATTCCAGCCCAGCATTGCCAAAAAGTACATAGACCAGAAATTTGTTTTACAGGTTAGTTCTATTTGAAGTTCCCTACATTTCTTGAATGCTATTCTAAGAGCTCTCTAAACACAATGTAACGTTTGGTTGACTTTTCAAGACTGCCAGTGTTTACAGCTGTGTGCTCTCTCTGCTACTGTCTCTCTCTGTTTCTGTCTCCTCTCCCTGTAGCTCTTGGAGCTCTTTGACAGTGAGGATCCTCGTGAGAGAGACTACCTGAAGACAGTCTTACACAGAATCTACGGAAAATTCCTAGGGCTGAGGGCTTTTATACGAAAACAGATAAATAATATTTTTCTACGGTGAGAAAAGATTACTCTGTGCTTCATTATGTAATGTTTCAAACAAATGTCCACAGTCAGCTAACCTTCTCTCTCTCACCCTGTCACAATAACTAAATTGTAAATTGTCTGTCTCTCACTTCTCCTGTGTCTCTCTCTCTCACCCCATCTCCTGTATTTCCATCTCTCTCCTCTCTCCCTCTGCCTGTCTCCCTCTCTCTGTTTCATTCGTTCCTCCTTTAGTTTTGTTTATGAAACCGAGCACTTCAATGGAGTAGCCGAGTTGTTGGAGATTTTGGGCAGGTAAGTGTTCAGTTGGTGAAGTTTCCCCAGTTAAATCCTGCTGGTTTGCAATATAGATATCACCCAGCATTTCCCACGCGCTGTGCCGCGGCAGCTTTTTAAAATGAATGTCTCACACTGGGTACACTCTGTAATGCACAGTGACTCAGTTCACACACACTTCAATTCTTCACTGTCTGACTCATATTGTCCATTTTAGCATTTTACTGGTCCTGTCTGGCTCTTTGATCCTCTGTTTTCACAGAGACCACCCTAACTAAACTTTCCCTTTCTACCTTTCTTCTCTCTCCCTCAGCATTATCAATGGCTTTGCTCTTCCGTTGAAAGCAGAGCATAAACAGTTCTTGGTTAAAGTGTTGATCCCCCTCCACACAGTGAGAAGTCTGTCTCTCTTCCATGCACAGGTAACTTCTCTCTTTCTCTTTCTCTCTCTCTCTGTGTGCGTGTGTGTAAGAATCTCAGGTACTTGTCTTTAACTGTGGGAAAGGAAGAGAAGATGACTTGTTTACTTCACCCCCAGTATTCAATTCCGTTTCTCACAAAGCTTTTTACACGCACACACGAGGGAATTATTTTAGGATATTGTGTTTTCACAAGAAGATATTTGTGTGTGTGTGTGTGTGCGCGCGCGCATGAAATGAGTACATTTCTGTGTGTGCATGTGTGCGTGCGTGTAATGAAACTGCATTTGAACACTGCTTGTGTATGTTTTTGTTTTACAGTTGGCCTATTGTATTGTACAGTTCCTAGAGAAAGATCCAACATTAACAGAACCAGTGAGTAATTTGGATACTTAAAATTAATGAATTTACTGGCATTCACAGTTTCTTTCTCTCTGACTCAGTAAGCTTCCTTCATTACCTTTATTGCTCTTTCCTTTTAACCCTTTTCTGTCCTCCTTTATCACACACGCAGAATCACACCCTGACTGTAGTAATGTCTGACCACTGAATTCTTCTCTCTCTCTGTCCTCTGTTTCTCCAGGTCATTAGGGGCTTGCTGAAATTCTGGCCAAAAACCTGCAGTCAAAAAGAGGTGATTGACCTTTTACTTCAAATGAAAATAAAAAAAAAACATCTCTGTGCGAGTTAATTTGGCAATTTTAAGGTGTGGAATCGTGCACATTGTACATCTGTCATGCCAATTTTCTGCAAAACATTTTTTCTCAGTCCTTTGTACTGAATACGTGATGCACTGAGCTGCTATTTAAACCTCGTTACAAAGGCTGTGTAGCAGAAGCGCCAGACAAGTATGTTCCATTATACGCTAACAGGAGGGGAGGTTTCTGAGCTACCTTCATTTAATTCTAAAGAAATTACCCTTTGCCTACTTGACATGAAAGGCCAGTTTATCATTGGATTTGTGTTGTGGTCACATGACATTGCAGATGTGCACAGGTTTTAAGTTGAATTGTGCAGCTTGGCTCCATGTGTGCTGATCATCTAAACAAGTGGAAATGTTTAAAAAGATAGTAAAAGGACCAAGAATAGAACCTTGTGGGACACTGCGGAGATTTTTTTTTTAATATTGTTACCAAGATTAACAGAATATAGCGTGCCAGCTGAGTACTGAAAGCACTAGGAGACAGGTCCAGGTAGTTGAATACAGCAGTTAACTCTTGCAATGTAAGAGCCAAAACACCGTACTCATTAGGGTCGGATTCTTCTCCGCTTTCACTAACGCTGTCTCAGTACACTGGCCAGACATGCAGCCCAGGTTCAGAGTGTTCGACAATGCTTTTGCTTGAGCTGTTTAACCTCTTTAACCTTGACCTTTGTAGAAACACATTTAAGTAGTTTTAGTAAGGAGTAAACTGAGATGAGAACTCACTGTCGTGTGCAATGGCCTGACCTAACAGAATGCTCTGTTTCTGTTTGGCAGATGAGTTCGTTTTAATACAATGTTTTAGTGACCTATGTTTCGGTGTGGTTGCCTAGGTGATGTTCCTTGGCGAGCTGGAGGAGATCCTGGACGTGATCGAGCCCACGCAGTTTGTGAAGATCCAGGAGCCTCTTTTCAAACAGATCTCCCGATGTGTGTCCAGCCCGCACTTCCAGGTCAGAACCAGGACTGGTCATCCTATCACAGCCATTTCTTCTCAACCCATTATTTCTTCTCAACGTGTCGTTTCTTCTCAAAGTCACATATACAAGTTCACCTGAGTTAGCCGGATAACAGTGTATTGAAAGTTTTTTTTAATTTGGGAATTTAATGTAGTTAAGTAGGAAAGCAATATGAAATAAATCTTTGAATACACGTAAAGCATGGAATAAGACATCTGCTCTGTCTATGTGGAGCTGATGTGTCACTGGCACTGAAATTTAGAGAGGAGCTGCAGTCTCTGTACTTTGAGCAGTTTTATCAAATAGTGTTTTTGTTTTGTAGGGAATTGTTTGCACAGGCTATGTTGTGTAAGTGATGGTGTTAAGCTGAAGTTGTGTGTGGGGGGGTGTTTTGCAGGTTGCAGAGAGAGCTCTGTATTACTGGAATAATGAGTACATTATGAGTCTAATAGAGGAGAACTCCAGTGTCATCCTGCCCATTATGTTTGCCAGTCTGTACCGCATCTCCAAAGAGCACTGGAACCCGTAAGTCACTGCTCCAGGGACTCCTCCACTCTCCACAACCGTCACCTCTGTGTTTGCTTTCATTCACAGTCAGAACTCCTCCTGAATACTGTCCTGTTTTCCTCCCCAGGGCGATAGTAGCTTTAGTGTACAACGTTCTCAAAGCCTTCATGGAAATGAATAGCACTTTGTTTGACGAACTCACAGCCACTTATAAGTCAGATCGCCAGAGGTGAGAATGGATTCACATGCTTAAACACACACACACACCCCTACCTGCTTACACATAGACAAGCTGCTTTGTCACACTCCGGCACAAAAAGACACATCCAATATCTCTCTTATCATTTAGTATTTCCTCTCATTTCTGCCAGGGAGAAAAAGAAGGAGAAAGAGAGAGAAGAGCTTTGGAAAAAGCTTGAGGACCTGGAACTGAAGAGGGGCCTTCGGAGTGATGGGATTATTCCTACTTAACAATGCGCCATACCCTGCTCTCCCGCTTCGGAATGTTTCCGGAACGTCGCCGAGCCTCCCTTCGTTTTTTGTTGTTTTTTTTCCTCCTTTCTGTATTGTGCGACTTACTTTAAAAGTAGATTCACGTCTGTTTCATTATTTCAACAGCACTGTAAATAACTTTTATTTCTCTTTTTTTTCCCTTAAAAATATTACGCTGCAAAGAAAATATCAAAAAAAAGGACGAAAAAAATGACAAAAAGAGAACTTTGTCTGGACATTGAGTGGACTTGAAATGAACTACTACTATGGAGAAACAACAAACAAACAAACAAAAAAAATAGACTATTTTCCCCTCTCCTCTCCCCTCCATACCTCCTCCTGTAGGAGAAGGCCCTTCGTCCCAAGTCCACCCAAGACTGTCCTCAGTTGCCTGCTCTCTCCTGTCTTTTGTTCTTTCTCCTTCACTCTCTGGTGTGGTGTTTTCATCCTATGAGTGGAATGATTGAACTGTGGGTGCTTTTGTCCCCTCGCTGGTTCCTCTGGTGCCCAAAAATGGAGGGTCTGTTCTGGACCCCTAGCATGAGGAGAGCAAGACTCATCCCTCACTGTGAATGTCTCCCATTTAAATTCTCATTGTGGTACAATGCTAATAAAACCTGAAGAAGCAAGGAAGTCTAAGTAGCAGAGGGAAAGGAAATGGAAAGTGTTGGTACACACGCATACAGCAAGTCTCATTAGCTCCACTTCCAAAAAAAAAAAACACACGCACCACACTGATGGACATAAGTGTAAGCTTCAGTTCTTGTATTTGGTGGTTTCTGTGTTCAGTGGCTCATTAGATTTGGTTCAGTCTTGGTTTGGATTTTTGCATATCTTTATACAACACCAAGAGGTACCAGTCTGACCCTGGCACAAACAGGAGACCCTCCCAAACACTCAAAAACCCATCAGAACAGCACCAGAGTCCTGGTCCAGCCACTCAGAAACAAACAAACAAACAGGACAGTTCAGGGGACTTTCCCAGACATTCTGTGTGACACAAGCTCCTGTCATTTTTACATACCTGTGTATTGTAACTGAATGCAGTACATCAATATCTTGTCTCTATCAAAAGCCGTAGTGTCTATTTTCGTAGGAACGGTTGGCTAGTCCCGGTCAATGAAGTGGTATTAAGGAACACAAACTCCTGGTTTTTACTACAGCGTTTTTCTTTTTCACCAGTCCTTTTGTTTGTTTGTATTTGTTTTTGTTTTTTCAATTTTCACTTTTTTTTCGTAATCAAATTGTTCTGATCAGAGTGGGTTTTTTTGTCGTTGTTGTTCCGGAGAGTTCCGGGGTGTGGGGAGTAGGGCCAGTGGTGGGGCTGAGGACAGAGAGATGAAGAGCGAGGATGATGAGACGGCAAAGAACTCTGCTGCAGCAAACCCCTTACAGAATTAACGCGCTTTAGAATGGCCCACCTGTGAAATGATTACTTAAAAAACAAAAGGGTTGGACAAATACAAATGTTTAATTATTTTAAGAAATAAAAGAGAGATTAAATTAAACCTGTTTTGTGATAAAAGCTGTCGACAGGAATTGCTTTATTTCGTGTGTGTGTGTGTGTGTGTGTGTGATTATAAAAAAGACGTGCTCATGCTGACACAGGTGTGGTTCTCTGCTATTTTAAGTCATGTGACCACATTGAACCCTTTAGGTAATGGTTTTGTATTTACATACCTCAGGTTTCTTCTGACAAGTCTCCTACACCAAGTTCAAACCCCCACTGCCTCCACGCATCACATAATAAACATTGTTAGGTATTTTATAATCCTTTAAATGTCCTGACACCTGCCAGAAAAAGCACATTATTACAGTATTAGATATTTCACAGCTCCTAAACAAGATATTTTACATATATGCATAGTGTAACTCTTTATGGTTTACTAAGGGCAGATAATCTCCCCAAGAAAGTCAGTAACACACATTTTTTGGAACTAATGTAGAATTTCTCAAGTGGTTTGTGGCAACCACACTGAAAGGGATTTTAACACTACACAATGCTCTGTTATACTCTGAGATTCCACACAGACACAATTTTGAAAAACTGAGGTCATCACTTTTAGAACGTTGGAAATGGTTTGCCACCCAAATAGTGTACCATCAACAGCAGTCCTGGGGCAGGAAACTGGCCACTGATAAGCAGAGTAGAGTGGCGAGTAGAGTAGAGTGACAAACTGATAACTGACGGTTTACTGTCTGTACCTGTTCACCTGTACAGTGTACCTTTAAGGAAGGTATACCTCTTAGTGTCCAGTGAGTGTAGTTTCAATGTAGGCATTTTGATAAAGTGGATGTGTTCTACTGGTCTCAGACAACAGTTTGTTACAATGACCAGTAAGATCTGCTTTTAATTTTTTTCTTAGTCTTGAAAGTGATGGAAATTTAGTCAACTCCCTGTTGTCTTCATCCACTGAAATATTTTCACATACTTAGGCCAGTGCTACCACACAGTGTGTCCCGGAGAGTACCATCTTGTCTCTCCCTCATACATGACAGGTTAGAGCACTACTCTGGATTTCTGTAAGGAATACAAGTATATAAATAAAAATAATGAATTGGCATAAGAATGTTTTATCTCCTCTATATCTGTGTGCTTTCTGTGTCAAGCCATGGTCACATGATCCACCTGCTGGAACAGTACATGAAGTGTATCAGTAGAGTGGTTTACCTAATACACTGATCACTGAGATTGCAAACCAATGAAAACCAGTCAAATGGCTCTGCCGTCAGAATAGTGCAGTATATTGCTTGAATGTGAAATCAGAATAGTGCAGTATATTGCTTTAATGTGAAAACTGTAAATTCAAGTTCAGACTTTTTATGTATATTTCCAAACTAACTGACTAAAATTTATAATCCAGATATTATTGTACCTACTTGTGTCTTAAAGCCCTAAACTTGTTTGGCATAAGGCAACACTTATAGCTCATCTTGTTACTGCTTGCTGTCTTATAAAGAGGATTTTTAATCAACTCTCATCTACAGATATGTTTGTACTGACATGATTTCATAAGAAATATATTCCCACGACGATTTGTAGCACCTGTGTGTTCTGTTGGCGTGTAAGCCACTAGAGGGCAGACGAGATTTATCAGTCAGTTTAACTGCCTCCTCAGATTACATGTTCCCCACCTCTTCCATCTATACACCTCTGACAGGTCTATCTGTTCTTCCACCAGTGGAAAAACTGTAGATCAAGTTATTATCACTTTTGCAGACATCTTTGCATTTTTGAACGTATTTGTTGTTGACCATCCTCTTTAACACCCTTCCATTTTGGTGATTACCAGGTATCTGATTCAGAGCATCTGAAATGTTTATGATGCCAGCTTACAATAGCAACAAAGTATTAATTAAGTAGCAATTAACCCTCTAAATTTCTGGCCGCAACCAGGTTCATCGACAGTGTCTTTATTTGGCCAGTGGATGAGCCAAACTTTTTTGGACTTCAAACAGAGCAAACTGGCATGTGATGTGATATATAATGTGAAATGAAGGATTGTTTGCAAACTGAAATGTACATTGTTGATGAGATTGCATGTTTGACTTCATGACTGTGGTGTTAGTGTTGTATCAAACTACACCCCCCAAACGTGTGACAGATCACCACCCGCAGCCCAGTACAGTGTAAATGATCAGCGCAGACTTACAGACTTAAGTCAGGGGGTGCCGTCATATTTTGATTTGACTGTTGTGGCCTGTAAAGCCCCTTGAGACTGTAAACAGTGATATTGGGCTCTAAATAAACTTGAACTTGAACTTGAACTTACAGAGGATGAGTCAAGATTATGGGAAAATCTTGATAATTATTGCTATTAAATGTGAATTGATTAATATTAAAATTATTTAATAATTATCAAATGGTCCATTAATTATCACATCAAAACATAACAGATTACAATCAGAGCAACTCTTTTCTTAGACCAGTGATTATTCAATGCAAACAGGCGTCTTTTTAAAAAGTGTGTTTCTTTACACAGGTAAACTAAGCATCTTATTTTTTTCTCTCTCATAAAATCACTCAGTTTGTCAGTGTTAATACTGACAAGTTGCAGGCAGTGGCACTGTTCACACAGACACATCACTGGGTGGTATGACAAATAAAGGCACTATTGTTTGTGTGGATATGATTAACTATACTGGTCCTTACCCTGTGAGAAATGGGGGATTCTACCAGCACAAGACTTGGAGATTATATAAGCATTACCTGTGATGGTTCTGAAACTGTCCCATTCACTGGGCTAATTTATGCATCCAACCAACACTCTGCATCCTCAGAGAGAATTCAGTGAATATCCAAACAAAGTCTCCCTGTTCCTCAGAGAGAATTCAGTGACACATCCAGATGAAATCTCCCTGTTCCTCAGAGAGAATTCAGTGAAACATCCAAACAAAGTCTCCCTGTTTGTCAGAGAAAATTCAGTGAAACATCTAAACGAAGTCTCCCTGTTTCTCAGAGAGTTCAGTGAAACTTCCAAATGAAGTCTCCCTGTTTCTCAGGGAGAATTCAGTGAAACTTCCAAATGGGGTCTCCTTGTTTCTCAGAGAGAATTCAGTAAAACATCCAAATGAAGTCTCCCTGTTTCTCTGCAGACTCAGAGAATTCAGAAAAACCGAAGGTAGCGTGTCCTGTGGCAGATCAGAAGGACAAAGCAGCATTGAGTTTTTTCATGACACAGACTGATGGAGTGCAAGTAAACAGACACCGTGTTCCCAGCCATCACAGAGCCCACATTAAAGGACCTCATCATTTCATGCAATCAACCTCTGTCTTTGGTTGAGAATCCTAACTTTATAAATCATCATGATATACGAGCAAGGCAGTGTAAAATCCTTTAAACAATACTGTCGTTCAGGTGAAACTGTCCCGGAGAGTTGAGACTTGGACTTGTAACCAAAGACTTGAGACTTGGCAGGGCTTGACCCTCAGAAACCTCAGACTTGACTCAGACTCGAGCTTAAAGACTTGTAACTGCTCCGTTAATTTGGCGGGGGAGCCTTACATTGTGAATCTGTAACGCTTCCCCTGACTCTTTTATCAGTTAGATGTTACACTAAATTTTCGATGATAATACACTGTTCTGATACACTGTTAGGACTTGTATAGGCAACCATAAGCTACAATCAACACCAAGACAATTTTTTCCACCCCAGCAAAACAATATTGTGCAAAAGGCGATTAGCAAATGACGAAAAACAAGCGCAAACCAAAACCACCTCACGCAAACAATATCAACAAACAAGCACAAACAATACCCACAAACAAGCAATATTTACAATCTTTACATCCCCCTTCCCCAGTTCTTCCAAAGCCCAACCAAATACCAGAAGTCCAGAAGGCCAAAAAAACAAACAAAAACAAAAATCATTTACCAAAAAGAGCAAGTCCTTAGCAATGCATTGCGAAAAATAAGAACAAATAACCAGCTGGGTCTCACCAGCTCATGCAGGCCTGATTTCCCAAGTTTCCCCAAGAGTTTGAGGTGCAATCTCTACTTTTCGGGTTCCTCTTGATCTTGGTTTTTTGGGCTACTGCACGTTGAGTTGGTCTTATTGGGTTCAGTTTGTGGATTTGAGGTATTGTGTTCTCCTCCCAAACACACCAAACACTGCTCTTCCCTCCTCACACCGCCATTTTTCCTCTTTGGGCCTCCTCCTCTTCCTCTCAGGAATATATGTCTTCCTGCACTTCCTGCCCCAGAAGCTCTGCCCCTTGCACTGCCAAGGTCTTTAAAAGGACAGTTCCATTATAGTAAAAACAAAGGCATTTAGTTCTCCGTATAAAACGTGGCTTTTAAAGCAAGTGGCAAAACATTTGCGATTTCAATATGTTAACACCTCAGAAAGGTTTACCTTGCAAGGTGTTTTAATTTTAAACCATTTCTTTACAGTGAGGTGCTAAATATTTATTTCATGTAAAAACACATTTCATGATGCAGTGTCACAGATCCCCGTCCCCCCAGCCAGAAGTGTGAGGGACCCTACCCTAAAATAAGGTTTAGATTACCCACATTTATAGCGTCTACCTTATCTGTACTGCCTTGCCATTTAATCCTGTAATTATTAGGACCCAGTATTTTCATCACCTGAGCTGGATCTGTCCACTTAGGCGCTAGCTTCGATGAAAATTTGTCACAGAGGCCTTGGACTGAAGGTGTGCCCTAACCCAAACCAAATCTCCCACAAGAAATTGCGCTGGTCTCCTATGGGCATTGTAATATCTGGCTTGTCTGTGCCTGGCCACTCCCACTCTCTGCCTTACCTCCTGTGCCATGTGATATTGCCTTTCCAGGAGAGAGTATTGTGGTTGCTAGGGATGCAGAACTGGAGGTTGATGAATAAACCTCTCCAAGGGGCCTTTCAGCTGTCTTCCAAGGCCAGTTCTGCTGGAGTTCGCCCTGTGGTTTTGTGGTAGGTGCTGTTGATTGCGATCTGGAACTCAGACAACCACTTATCCCACTCTTCGTGATATTCCCCTACGAAGGAAGCCGTTATGGTTTTCAGTGTTCTTTGACTTGGTGAGGTTGGTCTGCAGATGGTCGCTGGTAGTCATCTTCTGTGTGACCCCCCACTTCTTGCAGAGGTCTGTGAGGAGCTGACTAGAGAACTGAGGGCCACGGTCTGAGACAACGTATCTGGGGACACCCAATCTGGTGAAGATCTCATCCCTCAGCAACTGACAGAGATGAGGGGTTTTACTGTCCAGCAGGGGGAATAGCTCTACCAACTTGGTATAGTAGTCTACCACCACCAGCAGGTAACTGTTTCCTCTCTTGCTCTGGGGAAATGGGCCCATGAAGCCCAGACCAAGCATATAGCCAGCTTCCTCAACTTCTTTTGTCTGTAAAAAGCCTGCAGGTTTATTGTTGTCAGGTTTGTACTGTTGATTGTACACTGTTTGACATGTTACCACACATCCTTCCTGACTGAAAGCCACCAGGCTACCTCTAAAATCCACAGCAATGTTTCAAGTCTGCTCAAGTGTGCCCCTAGTGGATTGTTGTGGAAGTAGTGGAGGAATTATCAGTCACCTCCCTGGGCACTACTAGTTGATATTTCAACCTCACCCCTTTAACTGGTATTGCCCTGTAGAGTACATCCTGGATTACTTCCCATCCAATGCGGTCCGTCTACCTGCCAATGGCAGTCACCTTGGCTCGCATCTCTCTGACTCCCTAGTCTTGGGTTTGTGCATGTGCTCTCAGTCAGAGAGGTTGACAGATAAGAGGTGCAGGTAGTCCGATGGACAGAAACGTAAGAGGCCATCATTGGTGATAGTTCAGGCTCCACTGCCCGTGACAGAGCATCTGGCAAGATGGTCATGCAGCCTTTGTGGTAATGAACCTCAAAGTTATACTGCTGCAGCGTCAGGGTCCATTGGGTCAGCCTGGAGTTGGGCCTGGGACAATTGAATGCCCAGGATAAGGCACTATGGTCACTGAAGACCTCAAACTTGCCTCCTTCCAGGTAATGGCGCCATTTCTCCATGGCCAAAATAACTGTCAGACACTCCTTTTCTGACGTGGAGTTCTTGTATTCTGCCCCTTGAAGTAATCTGGAGGCGTATGTGATCACTCTCTCGCCATCTGGAATCTGCTGGGTGAGGACCGCTCCTGACCCCACATCACTAGTGTCGGTATGCACCTGGAACGGCAAAGTTAGGTCTAGCTGGGCCAGGACAGCAGGAGTTTTTAGTGCCTGCTTCAGCTGATCAAAGCTTTTCTTCGTCCGTCCACACCCACTTGACGGCCTTTCGCTTAAGGTTGTTCAAAGGAGCAACGAGGTCTGCAAAATGAGGTATGAATCTATGGTACTGCCCAAGAACCTTTGCAGAGTATTGATGTCTTGTGGGGTAGGATAATTAGTCACAGACATGGTCTTTTCAGAGTCAGTCTCCACCTCTTTTCCTGAGACAATGTGTCCCAGAAACTTGAGCTGTTTTTTGAAGAAGTGGCACTTCTTCAGGTTCAGGGTTAGGTTTCCAGTGCTGCTCAGGGTTGGTGGAGTAAACAATGATGCTGTCAATGTAGGCAAAGTAGATGCGCCCTCATAGTTCCCCCAAAACCGTTTCCATCAGGCGCTGGAATGTCGCTGCAGCATTTTTGAGGCCAAAGGGCATGGCCTTGAACTGGTAGAGGCCAATGGGTGTGATGTCTTGGCTTTGCTCTCTGGATCCATAGCTACCTGGAGATCTAAAGTGCTAAAACACACCGCCCCATGTAAAGACTCGAGAATGTCATGTATAATTGGCATCGGGTAAGCATCTTGAGGAGTCTTGGCATGTAATCTCCTGTAATCAATACAGAAGCAGTAGGACCCATCAGGTTTTCCCACCAGCACCACAGGAGATACCCAGGCAGACTGAGATGGTTCTACGAAGCTGTCTTTGAGCATCTGTTTTACTTGCTCCTCAATGATGTTCCTCTTCATTGGCGTTATACGATATGCCTTTACACAAACTGGTATTTCATCACGTGTATGTATGTGGTGCTGTATTACAGTAGTCCTTCCAATCTTCACCGAACATACTGAGGGCCAAGCCTAGAATAGCTCTTGCATCTCTGGTGGATGCGTTTTCAGGAGCGCTTCATGGGCCTCAGATGTATCAGCTGCCGACAAAGGGGAGGAGAGTGATGGAGGAGCCATAGCCACATACAGATTGACGGTCTTCCTTCGTTCTTTTAACGGTGACCAGCTCAGGTTGCCAGGAGTGCGATTTAAAAATGGAAAGAAAGACCATCTTCCATGGATAAGCACCCCATAAACATGCTCCCCTAAATTAATATGGACCTGGGTTTTCATTAAAAAAAATCTAGCCCCAAGATGAGTGGAAAGGCTAGGTTATCGTCTGCCATGATATATGTTTCCAAGGTCCAGACGACCCTGTGCCAGGTGTAAGCCTGTTGTGTTTTCCCTTCAGCCCTTTGTGCTTTGCCATCTGCTAAAACAAAGTTCAGGGGATCCCCAGTACTCAGCCTTTCTCCAACCCTGACTATCTTCTGCCACATACTCTTCTGCATCAAGGTGAAGGAGCGGCCTGTATCCAGCACTACCTCCCCTTGGAGTCCCCACATTTTGATTGGTACCACCAACAGGGCTGGAGTCTCTGCTTTGGCTAAGACC
This sequence comes from Chanos chanos, assembly GCF_902362185.1. Lineage (NCBI taxonomy): Eukaryota > Metazoa > Chordata > Actinopteri > Gonorynchiformes > Chanidae > Chanos > Chanos chanos. The sequence goes on along the minus strand of NC_044498.1, from coordinate 30,831,299 downwards.
ACATGCTGATTCCCCCTGTATTGCATATTGGCGTTACTGGAGCTTTTGCCGGTGGGTTTCTTTTTCGCTTTTTCATTGGAGGCCTGGCTGTTCACTCTGGCCCAGTAAACCTTTTTGGCAGCCCAGTCACGCTCCGCTATGGACCTGACTCTGACTAGTTGTTCCACAATGTGGACAGTCCCCCTTAAACTACTAACTAGTGCCGGATTGCAGCTGTTCATCATATGCCTGACCAATTCACTTTCAGGCATATCAGGCGTCTATGTCAGACACAATGCCCTGTCTTCATAAACAAAGTCTTAGAGGCCTGGACTCTGACATGCAATTGTTCCTCCATCTCAGTCAAGTAGTCTGTGAGTAAAAAAGCTGTTAAAAAGGCATTCTTAAATTCGGTCCAGTTGTGAACCCTTGTCTTTTCAGCCATCCACCAACTCCTAGCAGGGCTTCTCAACACTGTTGACAATGTGGCTATGAGCTCTCCATCAGACATGGGCCTCAGTGATAAAAAGTTTTCACAGTGTTCCACAAAGTTGAGTACATCAGTGGTATTACGGAAGTCAACAAATGCTGGAAACTCTAAGCGGACAGGAGGTTTAGCAAAAAGAGTAGGGGTGCCAGACACATTACCAGAAGAGTGCACCATGATGTCACTAACATTGGGTGGAGGATAGCAAAAGGAGATTTGACTGGTAGGGGTACTGCTGCGCTTCAATATGCAAAACTCCCTTTTCCATTGTTCATCTCTGCGCAACAAACATTCAACCACGCCCTGCTCCAACTGTTTTAGAGAATTTTTTAAAAGTAGCTCAAAGCCTTCAAACCTCTGATCTACGTAGTCTTTAAGACTATGCTCCCTATTGACTGCTCTCTCCAGTGAAGTCCCCCTCTAAGGAGTACTCGGTCATGTAGGCCTTCAATAGCGTCTTTTAACTCTTGTACCCCACTGCTGTCCATATTACCTGTGACTGTGGTATCTTCATCATCACCAGTGTCATCAGTGACTGCCAGTTCATTTATGTACATTTCACTTAAAAGTGAAGAGATTTCAGATACTGGTTCTCTGAATATTACAAAGGGTTCAGGGTTGGAAATGGGTGTTTCAACTTGGCCCTCGTCTGTCTCATGCTCCATATTGTCAGCCATTTGTTTGTAGTTTCCCAAAATGGAGGACATATGTTACTCCCCACTCCTCCAATGTACTTTCCCTGTACGGGCCACCTGTCTCGAACGCTTCCCCTGACTCTTTTATCAGTTAGATGTTACACTAAATGTTTGATGGTAATACACTGTTCTTGTTTAGGAGTTGTATGGGCAACCATAAGCTACAATCAACACCAAGACAATTTTTTCCACCCCAGCAAAACAATATTGTGCAAAAGGCGATAAGCAAATGACGAAAAACAAGCGCAAACCAAAACCACCTCACGCAAACAATATCAACAAACAAGCACAAACAATACCCACAAACAAGCAATATTTACAATCTTTACATCCCCCTTCCCCAGTTCTTCCAAAGCCCAACCAAATACCAGAAGTCCAGAAGGCCAAAAAAACAAACAAAAACAAAAATCATTTACCAAAAAGAGCAAGTCCTTAGCAATGCATTGCAAAAAATAAGAACAAATAACCAGCTGGGTCTCACCAGCTCATGCAGGCCTGATTTCCCAAGTTTCCCCAAGAGTTTGAGGTGCAATCTCTACTTTTCGGGTTCCTCTTGATCTTGGTTTTTTGGGCTACTGCACGTTGAGTTGGTCTTATTGGGTTCAGTTTGTGGATTTGAGGTATTGTGTTCTCCTCCCAAACACACCAAACACTGCTCTTCCCTCCTCACACCGCCATTTTTTCCTCTTTGGGCCTCCTCCTCTTCCTCTCAGGAATATATGTCTTCCTGCGTCCAAAAATGCATACTAATGTACTAAATAGTACGTCAAAACAGTACGCCACCATTAGTAGTACATCCAAATACATAGTATGCATAGAGTAGTATGTGAATAGTACCCGGATGATATACTACTTCCGTTGGAAAAACGAAGTATGCGTGCACTGGATACTTTTCAATCCCATAAGGCTATATGGAAAAAAGGGGCGTTTCTGATGCGGTGTTTAAATGTACTGCTGTGTCCGTTTACAGGTAGTCGTCATTAAACCGCGATTATAAAGCTCACGCGCAAAAATGTGGCGCAATTTGATTACCTCATTAGTGCGTCCAAATTCTAGCATACTTTCTTGTCTAAAATCTTTTAGTACGTACTCCGCACTACGTACTTCAATGCAAGTTTAGTGTGCAGTATGTAGTATGCGGTTTTGGACGCAGCCTCAGTCTTCCTGCATTTCCTGCCCCAGAAGCTCTGCCCCTTGCACTGCCAGCAAGGTCCTTAACAGGACAGTTCAAGTTCAAGTTCAAGTTCAAGTTTATTTAGAGCCCAATATCACTGTTTACAGTCTCAAGGGGCTTTACAGGCCACAACAGTCAAATCAAAATATGACGGCACCCCCTGACTTAATCCTCATGGCGGGCAAGAAAAAACTCCCCAAAAACCCAAGAGGGAAATGGGAAAATGGGAGAAATCTTGAGGAGGACCACAGAGAGAGGAGACCCCTCCTTGGTCAGACAGGTGTGCAATAGGTGCCGACCACGTGGGCAGTTACAGCTGAAAATAAATTGGGGCATGAACAAAGGGGATGGTGATGTAGACAGGAGGCTGACGGGGGATGGAAGATGATGACACCAGGATGGATCAGTCCACAGGGCGGGAGGAGTCAGGATCACTGGTGTCTCAGGAGTAGCATGTGTGGCTCGACAGAGAGAGAGAGAGAGAGAGAGAGAGAGAGAGAGAGGGACATTGTTAGATGTTCATTTCCACATAATGGTTGAGGTAAATATACATCGTGTGCCGAGTGCAGGCAGGGACTCCAGCAAGACTAACTAGTACAGCATAGCTAAAAGGGAGAGCTAGAAGGTAATATGGACATGATGGCACTCTGGGACACAAGGCGCCACCCACTCCACAGTCAACAAACCTGAGTGAACATGTTAAAGTGGGGGGGCGACAGCATCCAAACATCCCAGTTCACCAAACAATCTATGCCCGAGAACCCTCCAGATCTGCTCCTTTGCCTAGTAAAGAGCTATTAGCAAAAGGCTTGGCTAAACAGATAAGTTTTCAGCCTTGACTTAAACATAGAGACTGTGTCTGAGTCTCGAACATTAATTGGGAGGCTATTCCATAACTGTGGGGCTCTGTAAGAGAAGGCTCTGCCCCCTGCTGTAGCCATCATAACTCGAGGTACCAACAAATAGCCTGCACCTTTTGATCTAAGTAGGCGTGGTGGATCATAAAAGACCAGGAGTTCGCGCAGGTACTGTGGCGCAAGACCATTTAATGCTCTATATGTTAATAGTAAGATTTTATAATCAATACGAGATTTGACTGGGAGCCAGTGCAGTGTGGATAAGATAGGGGTGATGTGATCATATTTTTTGGTTCTAGTAAGAACTCTGGCTGCTGCATTCTGAACTAACTGTAGCTTATTTATACACCTAGTAGAGCATCCAGACAGTAAGGCATTACAGTAGTCTAATCTAGAGGTAATGAAAGCATGAACCAATTTTTCAGCATCTTGAAATGACAATGCATTTCTTATCTTGTTAATATTTCTAAGATGAAAGAAGGCTATCCTGGTAATATTATCTACATGAGCTTCAAATGAAAGACTGGGGTCAATAATTACACCAAGATCTTTTACTGCTGCACCTAATGAAAGAGAAAGGCCATCCAGAGTAACTATGTGGTCGGAAAGCTTACTCCTAGCTGCATGTGATCCTAGTACAAGTACTTCTGTTTTTTCAGTGTTGAGTGAGAGGAAATTCGTAAGCATCCAGTGCCTAATATCCTTTAGACATTCCTCAATTTTGTTAAGTTGGTGTCTCTCGTCTGGCTTCGCTGAGACATACAACTGTGTGTCATCAGCATAGCAGTGGAAGCTAATACCGTGTTTACGAATAACATTACCTAGAGGTAGCATATATAAAGAGAAAAGCAGTGGGCCTAAAACAGAACCTTGCGGGACTCCGAACTTTACCTCAGTATGTGCAGAGGACTCACCATTTACATCAACAAACTGATAACGATCAGTTAAGTAGGACCTAAGCCATAAGAGGGCCGTTCCCTTAACTCCAACAACATTTTCTAGTCTATCAAGGAGAATGGTATGATCAATGGTGTCAAAGGCTGCACTGAGGTCAAGCAACACAAGCAAGGAGACACAACCCTGATCAGAGGCCAGTAATAGGTCATTTGCAACTTTAACCAGTGCTGTCTCTGTGCTGTGATGAGGCCTAAATCCTGACTGATACAGTTCATGGATGTTATTCTTATGTAAGTATGAGCATAACTGCTGTGCTACAGCCCTTTCTAGGATCTTGGAAATAAAGGGGAGGTTAGATATTGGCCTGTAGTTGGTCAATGAACAGGGGTCAAGGTCAGGTTTTTTAATTAGGGGTTTGATAACTGCTAGTTTAAAAGATTTAGGTACATAGCCAGTACTAAGGGAGGAATTGATTATTTTTAAAAGCGGTTCGATGACTACTGGCAGTATCTGCTTAAGGAAACGTGTAGGTAAGGGATCTAGTACACAAGTTGGTGATTTTGATGAAGAAATTAGTGAGGTCAATTCGGTCGCCTGAAGGGGAGTAAAACATTCTAATCGCTGATCTGATATAGTTATATTGTTATCTACAGTGTTAGTGATCAAATTATCTGGTTTAAAATTTATAGCCTGGATTGTTTGCCTGATATTTTCAATTTTGCTATTGAAAAAATTCATAAATGCGTCGCCACTGAACATTGATGGTGTGCCTGTTTCCGAGGTGCTTTTATTCCCAGTTAGTTTTGATACGATATTAAATAAAAATCTAGGATTATTTTTGTTGTCTTCTATTAGGGTGGAGAGATACATTGATCTAGCGGCACTAAGAGCTTTTCTATAGCTCAGGAGGCTCTCCTTCCATGCTAACTGGAATACTACCAATTTAGTTTGGCGCCATTTACGTTCTAATTTTCGAGTGGTAAGTTTTAAGGCGTGTGTGTGCTCATTATACCAGGGAGCTAGTTTTTTCTCTCTGATTATTTTCCTTTTAAGTGGGGCCACATTATCTAAGGTGTTGCGGAATGTTAACTCTAAAGATTCAGTTGCCTGATCAAGTTCTGTGGGGTGTGACATTGTTCCAGTCAAAGTTGATAACTCTGGGAGATTATTGATAAAGTTCTGCGTCGTAGCTGGCGTAAACGTACGTTTATTATGATAGCGTGGCGAGCTGCATATATTATTACTAAGAAATATTTTGAATGAGATAAGATAATGATCTGAGATAGCTTCAGATTGTGGAAATGTGACTATACTTCCTACATTTAGTCCGAGTGTTAGTATAAGATCGAGGGTGTGGCCACCATTATGAGTGGGCCCTATGACCGTCTGATTAATCCCTACTGAATCTAGAATGGACACGAACGCTGTTCTCAGAGGGTCCTGTGGGTTATCAAAATGAATGTTAAAGTCTCCGACAATTAGAGCTTTGTCTAAAGAAATAACAAGGTTTGAGATAAAATCTGCAAATTCACAGAGGAATTCAGAGTACGGCCTAGGCGGTCTATAGATAATAATTAGTGTGATAGACTGGGTATTTTTTGTGGCTACATATGTTATGTTTGTATAAAGAACTTCAAACGCATTGAATTTATGTAGAGGTTTTTGTATGATGCCTAGGCTATCATTATAAATAACTGCAACGCCTCCTCCTCTGCTAGTTACACGAGGCTGGTGTATATAACTGTATCCGGGAGGACTAGCTTCATTTAATGCGACGTACTCATTTGGTTTGATCCACGTTTCTGTTAAACACAGTACATTAAACTCCTGATCAGTAATAATTTCATTGACAATGAGCGCTTTAGGAGTAAGAGATCTAATATTTAACAGTCCTAGTTTTAGATCGAAGGTGCTGGCGGTACATTCTGTATGATTTAAATCTATGTTAATTAGATTACTAGAACAAATTCTCTGAGTATTTCTACATTTTCGTATAGGTCGGGGAACAGACACAGTCTCAATATAGTTTAACCTGGGTGACGACTCTGTGCAGCTAGCAGACGGTCGGTTTAGCCTTTTTGCCTGCTCCCTGGCCTTGGCTCTGGATTGTCACGGATTAACTGTTCTGAGACTATGCGCTATGTTACAAGAAATGAGAGCAGCACCTTCCCGAGTGGGATGGACACCGTCTCGCCCTAAGAGGCCAGCCTTGCCCTCAAAACTATTCCAATTGTCTATAAAGCCCACATTGTTGTCAGAGCACCACCTGGACATCCAGCAGTTCAGCGACCATAACCTGCTGTAAGCTACATCGCCTCGCCGGATTGGGATGGGGCCAGAGCATATTACTGCATCGGACATCGCCTTCGCTAATTTACACACCTCTACGATATTACTTTTAGTAACCTCTGATTGACGAAGGCGTATATCGTTAGCTCCTACATGAAAAACTACCTTAGAAAACCTGTGCTTACTTAACACTTTAAGATTACTTGCTATGTCCGACGCTCTGGCTCCCGGTATACAGCTAACTAAGGCTGCTGGTGCCCCTAAAGGTCTAGCTAATTTCACGTGCCGTAGAATGGAATCTCCTATAACCAGAGCTCTTTCAGGTTTCTCAGCGGGTGTTTCACTGAGGAGGGCAAACCTGTTTGACACGTGAAGCGGGGAGTGGTGCGTCTCTCGTGGGCTAGCCTTAGCGTTAGCTTTGGCTTTGCACTTATGCCGCCGAGTCGTCACCCATTCGCCCCGCTGTGAGGGCTCTAGTGCCGGAGTCGGAGAGCTGCTAACTCTTCCTGAGCCATCCAGATTTTCTTTTACAGGAACTAGGCTATTCTCACTCTCACTAAGCCTCTCTAGCATCTGGATGCGCATCTCTAATGCTACAATCTTCTCCGTCAGGGAGCTAACTAATGCACATTTAGCACAAACAGAGCTATTATTAATGACGGAGGAAGAATGGCTAAACATCCTGCACTCGACACACTGAACAGGCTGAGCATTTGCCATAGTGAAAGTTTCACGTACCTTAATCCCAGATTTAATTTGGTTTTAAATTAGGCGTTGGTATTTAAATTAGGCAGTTCACGCGTAGGGCAGCTGCGGAGTCGCACAGGAACAAACCGGAACCGGAACACCCATCGTAAATAGGAAAAACAAAGGCATTTAGTTCTCCGTATAAAACGTAGCTTTTAAAGCAAGTGGCAAAACATTTGCGATTTCAATATGTTAACACCCCGGAAACACCCCGGTTTACCTTGCAAGGTGTTTTAATTTTAAACCATTTCTTTACAGTGAGGTGCTAAATATTTATTTCATTTAAAAAAACATTTCATGTGGCAGTGTCACAAATCAGTCAGCCACCTACAACAACTTCTTTCAGTTTCATGCAATGACCTAAGAAAACTGTGAACTCATCTTTGGTCACTTGATTGTTTAAATGTGTAGGATAAAACCAAGCAGACACAGAAGTATAAACACACACTAGAAATAGCTATCATAAAATAAAGAGAAAAAGTTCTGTGGATATCACCATGTCGAAGGATGGATGATGTTTTAACTTTCTATTTTGTATCTTATTTTAGGAGAGAATCTCATGCAATTGTTTGAAGATATTAAATTGTATTAAAATGAGTATATATTCATAATATATTTGAGGGAATTGGAATAAAATAGCTTATGAAAGATGATTGGGTAAAAGGGGAGAAAAAAATCTCACAGCTGAGAGGAGCATCATAGGTAAGACCTACAGCTGTGGGTGTCAGACGGAGAACCCTATATTATTTCAAATTCTATCGGCAAAAAACGAACGGAAACCAATATTTTCTCCGCTATAACATGAAGTCACAGGGAACCAGGAAAAACCTAATTCTTGCCTTATTTATAGTATACCACCTTCGCAACTGAGGGTCCAGAAAACACAACGGTCCCATTTCAGTCCTGTTTAAAACCTAGAAACGTTTTATTGTGATCGTCTTTCGTGATCACTGAGGACAATACCATGGTAACTGATTGATTTAGCATGTGCCTTTCGAAGACGGTTGTGCCAAGAAATGATTTAAGGTCCTCATCAATGAAGTCTGTTCTTGTGTGTGTATGTGTGTGTCCGGTGTTCTGTCGAGTTGTGCCATCTATCGAATGTGCAACCTAGCAGTTCTGCGCATGTGCGTATGGTTAGGGTGAGGGTTAGACTCTGCTATCGATTCGCGACAGTACACAGGGGTGACTCGCAGAAAATAATATACTCATGAAAGCCTTATCAGAAACTTTTCCCAAAGTTGAAATTTCAAAGCAAGTACGTTCATCTTGGTTTCCGAAATATCACGTTGGTAGCGATGTCACTGTGCACTGGAGAGTGTAATATGCGTTTAGTATTTGCCTGTCCCTTTCTTCAAACGCGCGCGGCTGTTTCCATGGAAACATATTGTAAACAAGCAAATCCCTGAGAGCTGTGACTCAAACTAGGGCAGAGTCCAACGGTTTTATCTCAGTTCAGTATTGTTTATAGCGAACTAGCAGTTATGGAACGATAGGAACAGAGCTGTTAAGGGAAGAGAACTGGATTTATTCAAACCCTTGGACACTGGTTAATTAATGGCAAGCTGAAACTAACTATCCGCACTTTCTGACAGGCACTGAGGTTCGTCACGATGTCTTTATGGATAACCTGTTTACTGAAACGTCAACATTCTATTTTCAGTGTTGCCAACTATTTTCAATGGAGAGTAGCTAAAGCCTGCTCGAAATGTCGCTAAATGTCACTAGATGACATCACACACTAATTAGCATATCGGTGACATCATCGCGCCAAAAAAACTATGTACATATTTTAAAAAGAAAAAAAGTATGTGCATATTGATTAAGGGACTGAAATGGTCACAAAATGGAGTTAAACTACGTGCAAATACTATAATATAATAATATGATAACTTAACTGGAGATAATGAACTATAGATTTATATGTGATAATTTGGCAGACATGAGTGCCACAAAGATACAAAAGCATGAAAACTTACAAGAATTATTTAGTGGCTTAACAGACAAATTACAGTATGTCTTTTTAATTTATGAGCGTCTGCATCATTGTGGTACAATACTTAGTTTAAAATGCCGAAATGTCGGTATACGTAGTTACACAGGACAGTAGCCTAAAATGATTTGTATATATACGTAGGTTTTGTGTCTGCCCACTCTCCCATGACGTTATCCGAGCTGCGTAGTTTCTGTTAGATCTGTAGAACATCTACTTTAGTGCAATCAAAGTGGCTGTTTCCACATAGGTCAATCGTTACGTTTATAAATGTGGGCAATGCTACAGCCCGACGAATGGCAGACGTCATTAACAAATTGTTGAAAGGTGATTTTTGCTGTTGCTCGACAACAAAAATGGGGAAGTCGCCAAATTTGTCGCTAGATAAGATCTTTGGTTGCTAGGGAAGGTCAAAAAGTCGCTAAATCGGCAACACTGTCTATTTCCTCCAAAATGACACCTGGTCAGTACTGACTATGCGACTCGAAACGCCCCCTAATGACTTGAAAGCGGAGTAGTTCCCAGTGCAATGGTTCCATACACCTTAAAAGTGCCGATCACTGAGCCATTTTACAGTGTAAGGTGCCCCCCTACTGACCGTTATAGCTGTTGAAACACTCAGTAAACTACAGTGATTTTACATAATGGTGATTAAGATTAAATTAATATGATTTTTTTTTTTTTAATTCCTGACATTGGTTTCACACATGCTCTTTTGACGCCCAGCAGGATCATAATGGATAGGGCTAAATCAATCAACAGCAGTCATCTTGGATAAAGTTGTCGCCTGGATCTGCAATGGATTCTGAGATACATTAGATCAATTAGGGGTCATATTTGTCCCCTTTAGAGGTCGATTGTCGGACTTTTATGGGTGATAAACCTTCCTGTGAGCTAGGTTTTTGCAATGAGAAATTAGGAAACGACAGAAACCCCAATACTTCCACTATGTAAAAGAATGAGGAGTCAAAGTAAGTCACAGCGCCGGTCTATCCTCTGTCACTATAGCCTCATCAAACTGTCATTTTCATACCATCAGACTTTTTTTTTTTTATGGAGATGACCTACAAACATAAGTGTATGTCATATGATATGTAAACATACAATAAAGAATAGCAATATTACAATATGAAGGGTGGTTTGTCTTGTAAAATTGGAGGAGCAGGGCTGCAGAGGCGTCGTGCCCATTCAAGCCCGGGGGGGGGGGGGGGTGTCACGATTTCAGGATTTTTTATATTTTGATTTTATTTTATTTTATTATTAGTTTTATATTGTGTAGCTTTGATCATGTTATGTTATGAGTCAAACGTATTCTTCTAATTAAGTCATAGATCACATCGAAAAAAGTCACACACCCCTTTCTCTATGGTATTGGTTTCTTCCAAAAGTTGCAGGATGAAATCGGTCCGCAACAGCAGGTACGTACGCACACAGCAGTCTGTTACTCATTGTTGAAGAAGGAGATGTAGGCTAACGGTGTCCACTGTGTTGCTGAAGTGGTTGGTAGAACATCAATCAAGTGTTGCAGATTTACGATAATCATCGTATTTCAAAAAGTCGTTCGTGTCAGAGAATCCGTGTTTTCTGAAATTACACGTTTACACCTATTTGTTCTCTTGATTATGACGGACGGACTATATTTTTCCTCAAAATACGACAACCTTAAACTTCTGGCACGATATACATCTACACATTTCCCATTTGGCAACACTGCATCAATCCCTTTGAAATGCAATTAGTTATACACACTTAGTTGCATTTGAGAAATATAGGCATAGTTTGCTTTGCCAGACATTTGGCTAGTACCAGCTAAAAGTTAGCAGCCATCCCTTAATCCGGTTGTTTAGCCTTCTGGCTCGCTAGCTAGTCGTGAGTTGCGATAACATCGTGTCCCATTCAATTGTGATCCCCACCCCCAAGAATTTAATTGTGCCCCACCAGGATTTCTGGCTTGCATGACGCCACTGCAGGGCTGTGTTATTGATATTTACTCACCTCCCTTCAACAGGCCCTTTAAAATGAGAGTGGGGAGCAGTAATGATGAACCTTGACAGATATTTACAGTTGACAAAGCTAAACAAACATTTTGCGTCCATTTGGATGAATGGGCGGCTGGACAGATGGTTGTTCTACTCTCAGAGAGCTAACGAGGTAGAGAGACTGTCTCAGTTATTTTTTAGAATTAAAATATTTGTAAACAAGAGCCTGGCAAGGGAAGAAGTTGCTTATGTGTTTGTTAAGTTGTATGTGTTTTGGTTCTTTTGTTCATTCCTGTGAGTGTATGGCTATTATTGCATATCTATGTACTCTTGTGTGCATCTGTACAGTTATTTATATATTCATGCATTTATTTTGCGTACAGGTTTCTACCTTGATTTATTTGTGTGGTTCTTCTTCCTGTATGTTGAATGATGTGAGCTGTTCATGCAGTAATATGTAAATCCTCAACAGTGAACAGTCCTGTAATCCAGTGACATGGAGCAGAGCTGACTCAAATCAGTCAAACTGCCCTCTGTCAGCCCTCTGTTTTACTGTTTGGGCCAGTCTTCATCATTACATTCTGTGAAATAAACAACAAATTATAAAGTCAAGTAAATACATTTAGAAATAAATAAAGTAATAAAATAAATGAGAAAAATGCAGAAATACATATCTGCACATACAGCACCAGTCAAAAGTCTGGACGGGAAATTGTGTCCAAACTTTTGACTGGTACTATACATTCAGAGATGTTAATGAGATAGCTTAAATGTGTTCACTCTTTATTAACCCTCCATATCTTACATATGGGGGAGGAGTTTGTTGGACTCATGTTTGCTGTACACATGTGTTTTACATGGGAGCCAGTTCTGTAATATGTGTGATCACTGTATTTCACTTGTGAACAGCTTGCTCAGACTACACAATACAGTCAGAACCCCTCAAAACCAGTTTACCATAGATCAGCTTGGTCAGATGACAGAACACACTCAAAACCCCTCAAAACCAGTTCACCACAGGACAGCTGGCTCAGACTACAGAACACATTCAAAACCCCTCAGACTAATTTATGAACCCATTATGAACCCATTATATGTTCTCGTACAAACATGGCTCTGACACAGAAGAAGGCTGGAGAATGTTCCAGAACAGTGCCATGGCTGCTGTTGCCCTGAAATGACATCTGTGACAGCCAACAATCATTCCTTCTGCTTATATAATTGAGAAAAACACAGTCTCACAACTGTGTCTGCAAGAGCGCAATTTTCTCTGCCCGTAGTTCCTCTGGTCTCTGATATTTGTACTGTTTCATCAAGTTGTTTTCACCAAATGTATTATGAATGGTCGATATTTCCTCAGTAATTATATATAAACTGTAAATGTCACCCACGTAAGCCAAGCACTGGTCTAATGACCTTACTGTACCTTAGTAGGCGGGGACCATGCTGTGCATGGGTACACACACACACACACACATCTTGACATGTCTCCATTTCTAAGCATTGATCTAAGGGTTCATTAGCTTGCGGGCTGCTCTTTCCCAGTGAGCCCTAGGCAGAATCAGACATGAATACCTGTCCTGCCATTAAAATCCATCTGAGCTCCAGCCAGAACCATCACCGCTAAAAATACCCAGTCAATAAGCCACTGGACTGTGTGGCAGGTTGCAGAGGTTTCCCTGAACAACGCCCCCCCCCCCCCCCCCAAAAAAAAACAGTGTTAAAATGTTTAACAGTCAAAATTGGATCCTTTCTCCTGGTGTTATCCCATTAGATCTCTCTTTAGTATTGACAGTCTTGTCTCTAAGGACAGCCAAGCTGTAAGTGCTTCTTTAGTTAGTGAGAAAGTGGCATTTCAGAAGAATCCTTTGTCTCCAGCAGACAACAGTTCAATATAAACCTTTGTTTGGGACAGAAAGAGGACAAAATGAGCAAAGGTGCTACTGGACCGAACAGTTCTAGGGTCTAATTTGATAGGAACTACCCCCTGGGGAACTTCCCCTAGAACTACATATGTTCTAGGGCTTTTTTTCTGTTTGAATTTGTAGGAACGCTGAGGTGATGTAAGCTGGCCAACGGTATAGCAGCTAAGAGCTGTTGTTTACGACTAACCAGTATAGCTACACATTTTTAAGTACAAATTTAATGACTTTTAAGACCTTTTAAATACCTCCAAAAGGAAAAAAATTACATTACTGTGGCACAAGAAATCGACAAACTAGACTACAGTATACACAATTAATGAGTTTTATTGAATTTGAATGACAGAAATGTTAAATAACAACTGCCTTCTCGTTAACAAAAATAACACTGTATGGCGATAGACCCAGTCCAATGGAAAAAATATGTGCCCCTGCATTTACCACCGCAGTAGCAGTGAATGACTCGATGGGCATAGTACTTTTTGGGTGCTAGCATAGCACTTGTGCCTGACGCTTGCTTGCAGCATCTTGGGTTTTTTTTGTTTTTTTTTTCCCCGCCACAGCCTTCAAACTGTAAGCTGGATAAATTTTTATTTTAGGTTAAAATGCAGATCACAACCACACAAGCAGACACACGAGCACCTACCAAAGCAGAATGTACGCTACCTCTTCGATGTACAAATATACATTCACATTGCAGAAATGGTCATTGTTGGGGGAGATAAAATACCGGAAAATAAAACATAAAAACCACGTCTCCCCTCCTACAATTCCAGACAATTTAAGACATTTTTAGACATGAATATCAAAAACTAAATGTAAGACGTTCTACGACTTTATATTTGTATGTCACAAGGTTCCTATTGCGCTGCGAAAGTACCTACCCTGAAGTAGGAGCTAAAAAAGCCCCTCAAAACGGTGTTCTAAGAACTATGATTGTTCTAAGTTCCTGCAGTGCGAACACGCAAAAAAGGGGGTACTTTCTCCAGCAGTTCTAAGAACTATGGAAAAGTTCCTCCGGTGCGAAAGCGCCTAAAGTGTACCTGTACTTTTTCAGTTATTTTTTTTCCAAAAGTTTTTTTGCCCTAGTGTTGAAATGGTGTCATTTTTACAGTATCACCATCTGTCAAAACACACACTATTGTATGAGTTTGGTCTTTTTTAGTTGTCATTTGTGTTGCACAGGCAGTAAAACCTTTGGTCAGTTCACTTCCACAGCCCAAAACAACACCAGTCAACAATACTTGCACAGATAAGCTGCTGACACCTTTTTAACCTATATAATAGAGCTGACATTACATCTCCAATCTACTGAGAGGGGAATTGTCTGTAGCACTCAGAGTGTTTTCTGTATAAATAGTTATAGAGGTAAGCAAAACACATACTGACACCTATACCAGCACGTTATACGAAAATGAAGGAAGGCTTAAAAGAGAGGACATCAATAATTCAAATTCTTCTGGAGAAAGCTGCACCAGTGAGGTGTCAAAGTCATAAAGAATTGTTAATGTTAAGTGTTAAAACAAATGGTTAATTGTTAAACGTTAAAACAAATGTAGATATAGTTGTGGTTGAAACAAACTGAGTTGGCTGTAACGTGTGATGCTAAATTAAATGTAACCTCTTTGAGATAGTAATTCGTACCTCTGTGAAGTAAATCAGAAACATTCATAAAGGTGCTGGGGTGATAAATTTTGAGACCTTTGAGGGACATAGGGTACAGTTTGAGCATGTGAGGAGACAGTTTAGGAAGATGTATGTAGACATGTATATATAGGCCTATATATATATGTGTGTATGTATATACAGGGGAATGGATGGAGAATATATATGGAGACACAGTATAATTGTTACAGCTTCAAACAAAATCATCAAACCCAAAGAGGAATCACCCTAGGCCTTCAATGAAGTGTCAGGGCAGTTTAGTCTGTATGCGAATTTTCCTCCACTTTTTCTTCTGAGCTGTCTGTAGTGTAAGTTTAAGTTCAAGTTCAAGTTTATTTAGAGCCCAATATCACTGTTTATAGTGTACCTCTTCCCTGAACTGAAATATCAACTCTGGAGTGGTAAAGTTACACATGTTAACTGCATGTTAGTGCTGATCTGTGACACATGTTATTTTTTTATACGACATTAATGCACTGCTAAATCATACATTTCCATGTTATAATCTGTTACACATCCACATATAAACTGGCCTCACCACAGCACAGCTGGAAATCTAAGAGTCATAAATGGATCCTTACAGAGTTGTCAAGGGGCTTGTAGTCAAAGAGAAGAGAGGCAAGTATCACAGCCATGGAGACAGTTTGGGAAGAGCTGCCAAACCTGTCTGGACCCTGTTTTGGAAGTATTAGTGTGAATACAGATTAGTGTGGATGCAGATACCTATGTGATACTCCTCTGCTCCATTTTCATCTGGGTAGGCAGGCATCTGAGGAGCTGAGGAGTGTGTGAGAGGCATGTATGAGGCTCTGCTGTCTTCTCGTTACTGTTTGTGAGACTCCAGTCATGCAGGGATAATGAAGGCCATTTGCTATCTGCTGGAGTCCTGCAGAACAATGGCACAAAAAAAACAACATTATCAGCATAGAGCAAATCCAGAATGAATCACAAATAGACAAGATACCTTTTCAGTCTCTTAAAGTAATACAAGTCACCATTTAGGTAGACCTTCAAGCCAATCCTTGATCTGGGAATGGAATGTGGGAATGCCGTCCTGTTTAAAACCAGTGTTCATATTCAGGCACTCTGTCCTGTCCAGATTTTCTGAGAATTCATACACTTGTGGAAGCTCTGTATGAAGGAAGCTGGCTTGTCTGGCCATTTTGTTTTATGTAGGAACTACTAGGCAAGCCCACAGCCCTGACCAGGTACACAAGAATGTGACTGAAAACAAACAACAAAACAAAACAAGCACCAGAGCAGATTTGATTTTATTTTACTTGAAAAAAATGTTTTGGATGTGCCACTGATGCTGGCAGCTGTCGTTGTGGGGGAGGAATTCACTACAGGTAAGGGACTACTGGGCCCAGGCAGTCACTGCCACTCTGGAGGTCATTCTCAAGGTCGTTTAGAAAGATCACAGCTGATCCAGTTTTTTTCTTTATGAATATGCTGTAAGAATTCTCTTCTAAAGAAGATGTTGAATGTACTGGATGAATATATTGAATACTGAATATTGAATTGGCAGAACAAAAATAAAAATACAATAAGTCTGATGGATGCAAACAGTACGCTAGAGTATATTTGTAAATGATGAAACCATCTTCTTTAATATGTGACTAATTAAACAAAACAGTTCGGAGAACTGATTATACAGTGTAGCAACAAACAAGTTCCATTATTAAGGTATATTAATGTCAAGAATCATTTTCAGCATCATGGGATCTCAAAAGATTTATAGCCATTTAGAATATTTATGCTACTGACTTCAATTCAGTTTGTAAGGCTTCTGAGGATTCTTGTGTCAGTTTCAAATTTTGTTGTTGTTACTTTTTTTTCGTTTGAATAGCATTATTATGCACAAACAACAGCACAGCATCTCCCTGAGACAGGGCCAATTTCAAGCCATCCTATATCCCTTTGTCTTCATACCAACGCTAATTACAGACCTGCCCACAGTGGCTATCTTTAGGTTCAGTTTCAAATCCACACAAACTGTTATATGCTGTCCTGGACAGTACATGAACAGTCTACAGCATTGTGTGGTAGACCCACAATTTTAACCCACCTACAGACACGATAAGCCATTAAACAAAATAATGCAAATGTCCCTCAGTGTATGTTTGAATCCCCTTCGCCTCATTCAGAACCATTAAATGCAAACCCACGCGACTGTGTTGATAGCACATCCATTCACCTCACTAACTGTGAGAAATGGAGAGAGAGATGGAGTAACATGTCTTCCTGATCAGATACATGATGGTTGCTAAATACTGGAACTAAGTACTAAGTACTGGAGTAATAATAATAAAAATGGATGTTCTTCTGAATATGAATGCACTTTATGTACCATGTCTGGTTAAGAACATCTATGTTTGTCGATTGTGTTTCTTATTCTTAATCTTATTATTATTATCGTAGTAGTAGTAGTAATAGTAGTATCATCATCATCATCATCATCATTATTATTATTATTGTTATAGATGAACAAGGAAGCACATTTGCTTATAATTATAGTTTGCTTATAGTTCTTTAGCTGGACTGCTAACACAAACTATAACACTATCTGACAGACCTGAGGCTTGGCTAGTGCATTAAGTTTATTCAAATATTAAAGAACAGAGTGAGAGAGATGTAGAGGAAACATGTGACATTAGAGAGAGAGAGGGAGCGAGAGAGAGCGAGGGGGGGGGGGGGGGGTGGGTTGAGCAGAAAAGGAAGCTTCCTCCACAGTTAATAAAACATGGCGTAAGATTCACATACACATTTCTTGACCCAAGGTAACTGAAAACATGTTCAGCTGTCAAAGACATATGTTTCTCAGACCAGCAAGGTTTCATAGTGAACAATGATTTTGATAAAATGCAGATTGTCCCACTTAACACATCCTTTTGAATAGCTTTGGTGTGTTTAAGAACTTCAGACAGTTGATCAGTGAAAGAACAGCCCTGTGTGGGCACAAGAAAGCAGATTTTGGACATGCAGATCCACAGTTTCCATTCTAAAATGGTCAATACAAATTAGATTTTATTTCCCATCATGCACTGTATTAATGTTCAAAAATAACAATGTCCTACAGAAAACCGAATTGTGAGCAGGCCTTGAATAAGTTTAATAAGAAGCGCAGTTCATTGTTATGCCAGGTTTCAGGGAAAGTTGTTTACTCTTAACATTGATTGTTACAAATGTGATTTATACATTTCAATATTATCATCTCAGCCCACAGGCAGCTGCCAAAATAAAAGAGACACTGGAGTAAATGGGGAATCAGCGCGTGGTGTTCCACACTAGAGCAGGTCCGGAGATAATTAACTAATATCCCATCATGCTTAGGGCCATGGATAAAAATGCTCCACAGAACCAGTCAGCCATTATTTTGGCTACCATAAAGTGATTATTTTGACACATTTAGCAGTTAGGAGTTTCAGTTAGAAGACTGTAGATTACTTTAACAGCAGATTAACAGTAGATTACTTTTACAGAAGATTACCTTCACAGTAGATTACCTTTGTGAGGGTTAAGAGCGGGGTTAGAAAGCCTGTGGCTGTTTTGAAAACAATTTAACTACAGTGATACTTGTATGGAAAACAAAGGTCACATCATTTAACAGGCAGCTGTGCTTCTGAATTCATATGTCTTCACTGTGCATACATCTGTGTATACATTTCTTTAAGATGAAAGACAGATGGAGAGGACTGAACCAGCAAGTTTTAGTCTACAGCGCAAGCAGTTATTTTAGATCAGGAACAGTCCAAGATTCATTATGAGAGAGTTGCGTAAACCCTCATAACATCAGAAATGCATATATGTGAGTAAAGTGGTACAGAGAGCACATGCAGTGGTCTATTGAGTAGAAGAGAACAGTTATATGATCAGATGAGTCATAATGTGCTCTACTCTTAACAAGCAGATGAGTGTGTGTGAAAGGGACATACAGGTCCAGGTGCCTGTCATCTACAGTGGAGCCAGGCTTTCATATGGTGTGGAGGGATATTTTCCTGGTATTGTCTTGGTCCACTCAAGCTCTTGGAGGACAAGATAAACACCAATAAATTAGGAATTTCATTAATGTGTCAACCTCTGAGATTAAAGTAAAATGCATACTGTGGTTAATTTTTTTGTGAATCATTATGAGAAGTCTAGCTATACAATGAACTGGGACTAAATTTCAGACCTGTAGGCTCAAAAGTAAACTGACTAAAAATGATAAAATGATATAAAATTACTTGTTAAATACAAATTAAATTCCATATTCCATCCACACATTAAACATGTACTTCTGGTTGGATTACTTGTTAGACAAATTGGACAGAAGAGAAAGATGGAAAGTGTCCACTTTTTCAAGTGTCGAATCTTCAGTGGTGTGTCCTTATTACAACTAGAGATTGTTTAAAAGTCCTGTCCTTTTTTATGACAGCCATTATGATTATTATTCATTATTATGAATACTGTAATAAGTCACTTATTTAGGCCTATTAATTTAAAACTACTAACTTCAGGTTACTCAAATGTCACATGACCTGGTGGGTGTAGGAGAAGACATCTCTCTTTGCAAAACCTGAGATGAGAGAACTCCAACCCAGGATGAATGCATGCCATGTGATAAGTGATGCAGACCATGTCAGAGGCAGCTACCTGTCCACATCGAAGCTTACCTTGTTGCCGAGGGAACAAAAACAAGTGATGAGGATGAGGCAGTTGGGCACTGAGTCCCAGAGTCTCTGGTACAGTGCCATCATGTCCAAATTTATATCTTCATAAATAACAACGTCTGTCTTCTGAGTGAAGATGAGGACCCTGACATCTACCAAAGTTCCTAGACATTTTCCTTTTGAGAATTCCATACTTTTCCAGACTCAAATTTCTAGACTTCTCTGTAGATTTTTCAGACCGTATCTGACATCCGAGTACAAATAGCTAGATATTTATTTTGTAAATAAATGGTTTTAAAACCCAACTGTTAACATATATGTTACATTCTGACTATGTATGCTATTACTGTATGTTACCAAATAATTGCCATAAGATTGTAGCTTGGTACTGTAGCTCATACAAATCAATTAACACCAATACCAGACAAGTTCAATGCACAGCATTTTATTAAAGCTGCAATGCTAAAACAGTGCAATGTTATTCAGTTTCTATCATGTAAATTTAAATAACTGTATACCAGGGGGTATGAGACACCTATTTACCCCAAAATGTTCGGAGAGAGGTCCAGGGAGGTGCCCTGAGCTCCACAGCCTGGTATATGAGTTATTTCGTAAATAAGAGAGTAATTTATGTTTTAGGATACCAGGGGACCGGAGGCCGAAATTTAGATTTTTGTATTTACTTTTCCATAGCAGGGGCTATGAGAAACCAATGTACCCCTGAGAGATAAAGGGGAAAGCCCAGGGAAATGTTGATTTATTTCTAATTTAGGAGTCTTTTAGTAATTTGGATCACCAGGGGGCCAGAGAAATTTGTCTAATGCCTCTTTTCCACCAGGACAGTGCCAGTGCTGAGCCAGTTCTGCCTTGGTGCCTTTTGAGAAGCGGTCCACATTTCCACAGGTTTGAGAACTGAATGTTACGTAGCGAAAGATGGGGTAGTTTCCGTAGAGAAAAAAAACGTGACAGACAGAACCAGTGTTAATTTCGACGACAAAAACTGTGACCAAAAATGCTCGTCAACAATCCTTTTTCCTCAACGAAAACGAGATGATAACTAAATAAAAATGCACCTTTGAAAATAAAAACTGTGAATAAATATATTACCATTTTCATTGACAAATACTAACGAAACGATAATGTCAGAGACAGACGAATTGACAAGCAATTATAGCCACCCTCCTCTGGAAATCGAACATTAAACATTTTAATTAACGTTACCCGTTACCTTGGCAACCAGTGTTGCCAGATGTACCATTATTATCGTATTTATACGATAATTTTGCCCTCTGTGTGATGTACCATCAATAATGCCAGAAGTCCCATAATGTACGATAATTTAATCATTTTGTGACACTTAGAATTAGTAGTCAGTCTAGGGCTTGGCTATCTCATTTTAATTCATTTCCCGATACAATCAGGATAGTAAAATATGGATCCTTCGTCTGTGTTTACACATCTCTGCTTACACTCTTTCCAGCCAATCATTCTTGTTGTGATGAACTCACGAGCTGTCGTTTACTTAACCATTAATCAAATCTTCTTTACAAATCAGAAATTTGGGGTATTTTATACTGACTGCAGCAACTTAGGGCCAGTACTATATTTACCCAGTGTAATGCAGTCATTGTTATAATATTACAAGTTACATCAGCTCATCAAATGAGTGCCCGCTCATATGAAGCGAGTTTGCGCTAGATATAGCTTACTGCTGCATCCACATAAAAAAAGCAAAAAAAAAGTTTTTAGACAATTTGGCTTGTAGACGGTTGTCAAAAAGTTGTTCATCTCAGTAAATACGTGTTTTCTGAAATTACATATTTACACGTATTTGTTCTGTTGGTTATGATAATTTCAATAATTACGATAATTTCCCTCAAGATACTATAACAACTTTTAAGGCTCTGGTATGGTACTTTAACATTTCCCATCTGGCAACGCTGTTGGCATCTTATATCATGGCTACTCTCAGAAGATAAAGAACGGATTTGTGACACATTAGGCGCTTTCGCACCGAACAGTTCTAGGGTCTAATTTGATAGGAACTACCTCCTGTGGAGCTTCCCCTAGAACTACATTCGTTCTAGGGCCTTTTTTCTGTTTGCTTTCGCACCGCCAGTAGGAACGCTGAAGTGACGTAAGCCGGCCGACGGTATAGCAGCTAAGAGCTGTTGTTTACGACTAACCAGGATAGCTGCACATTTTGAAGTACAAATTTAATGACTTTTAAGACCTTTTAAATACCTCCAAAAGGAAAAAAAGAACCATTACTGCGGCAAAAGAAATCGACAAACTAGACTACAGTATACGCAATGAGTTTTATTGAATTTGAATGACAGAAATATTGAGTGCACATTAGATAACCTATAACTGCCTTCTCATTAACGAAAATAAAACTGTATGGCGATAGACCCAGTCCAATGGAGAAAATAATTTCCCAATATATTTATGCATTTACCCCCGCAGTAGCAGTGAATGACTTGATGGGCATAGTACTTTTCGGGTGCTAGCATAGCGCTTGTGCCTGACCCTTGCTCGCGGCATCGTGTTTTTTCCCCCCTTTTTCCCCGCCGCAGCCCTAAAATCGTAAGCTGGATAAACACATTCTTATTTTAGGTTAAAATGCGGATCACAGCCACACAAGCACCTACCGAAGCGGAGTATACGCTACCTCTTCAATGTACAAATATACATTGGACGTTGCAAAATGGTCATTGTTGGGGGATATAAAATACCGGTAAAATAAAACATAAAAACTATGTGCCCCCTCCTACAATTCCAGACATTTTGAGACATGAATATCAAAAACTAAATGAAATACGTTCGAAGACTTTATATTTTGCACGGATCTTTAAAAATGGCGGTTGCAATCGTCGTATACCTGCGTCTGGACCAATGGCTGTACACCTACGTCACAAGGTTCCTATTGTGCTGCAAAAGTACCTACCCTGGAGTAGGGGCTAAAAAAGCCCCTCAAAACGGCGTTCTTAGAACTAAAATCGTTCTAAGTTCCTGCGGTGCGAACACGCCAAAAAGGGGGTACTTTCTCCAACAGTTCTAAGAACTATGAAAAGTTCCTCCGGTGCGAAAGCGCCTATTTTATACAACTGAAAATAAATCACACTGCAAACAATGTGGGTGCAAAATTGGTGGAGAAAATACCTCAAACCTCAACAGGCATTTGAAGACGCACCACCAAGAAACATATGATAAGAAAAGTTACACTTTTATCAAAATCAACTTAAAGGCTTGACTTTGTTAGCTAGAAGCAGATGGCAATGTTTTCTCATTCACTTGACCTGGTAACGTCAATTGTGCATACAGATAGCAAGCATAAGAATGTCTGTGTGCTTGAGGAAATCACTGTAATGATACAATTAAAAAATGCGAATTGACGAAACTGTGACAAATGCATTTGACTAAAAGCCCATGTAAAATTTTATATGTTAATCAGAGGACCTTAATATCTGCCCTTGCATGAAGGGGAGCCAGGACAGGTGTAATGTGATCAAACTTCCTTGCTCTGGTCAGAATTCTGGCAGCAGCATTCTGGACCAGCTGAAGACTACTGGTACTAGAGGCAGGCAGGCCAGAGCAAAGAACATTGCAATAATTGAGGCGAGACGTGACGAACCCTAGCCATACTTGGAAAGGGCCTAATTTTAGCAATGTTACAGAGGTTATAAAGGGCAGTTTTGATAGTGTTTTTGTTATGAGTGACTAGCGAGAGACTAGAGTCAAAAATCACACTAAGGTTTTTAGCTGGAGAGTTTTGAGAGATGATGCAGTTGTCAAAATTTAGGGTAAGATCACTAAAAAGATGCTTATGCACAGGGGGGGACCAATGACCAGCATTTCAGTCTTGCCTGCGTTAGGCATCAGCAAATTTTAAGACATCCAACCCTTAATAGCACAAAGACACTCCTCAAGGTTAGCCAATTCAGAGCGGTCATTGTGCCAGATGGGTAAGAAAATCTGAGTATCGTCAGCATAACAATGGAAGTTAATGTTGTAACCACGAACCAGGTGGCCCAAAGGGAGTATGTACATAAAGAACAGAAGAGGGCCAAGGACGGATCCCTGAGGAACACCATAGTTAAGCTAAAGGGTCACATTATTATACTGGACACACTGCTTTCTCTCTGAGAGATAAGATTTAATCCAAGAGAGTGCCAAGCCATGAATGCCAATTTGATTTTCAAGGCACTTTAACAATACAGTGTGGTTGACTGTGGCAAAAGCTGCACACAGATCAAGCACAATAAGAATAGACATAGCACCAGCGTCAATGGCTAATAAAAGATCATTAGTTACTCTAGTAAGCACGGTTTCAGTAGAGTGAAAACACCTGAAGCCTGACTGTAATATTTTGATATATTTCAAACAGACTGTTAGAGGACATATGGGCTATCAGCTGAGCAGCTATAATTTTTTCAAGTATTTTTGAAAGAAACGGGAGATTAGAGATCGGTCTATATTTATTTAAGGCTTCAGGGTCATGGTTCGGTTTTTTAAGTAAAGGTCTGATCACAGCTGTTTTAAAAGTGGAGGGTAAAACACCAGATGTAAGTGACATATTTAGAAGGTTTAGCATTGTTGGGCCAAGAACCGAGAAAAGCTCTATGTGTAGCATGTACTTGCCACGCAGAACGTGGTGACCTAATTGGCAGGGCTCTATAAAAGTTACTAATGGCACTGAGCACAGTACACACTTGACACGACGTATCTACTAGGTTCGATGAGGAGGATTTGGAGTACACCACACCACAAATATGGTTTGAGAAATAGTATATCAGAAAAAATGCAACACAACATGAAATGCAAACGCAATTTAAAACAATAAAGGGGCCGCAAAAATAAGAAAGAAAAGAAAACAGAGCTCTTACTGTACGTTCACACTGAGAGCGGCGAGAGCGTCAAGAGTCGCCCAAACCTCCCTGCCAACGACGCTGTTGAACACTGTGGACGCTCTGCCGTTGATGAAATAGGCGGGTACAATTTCCTTCGGAAAGCTTGGTTATGTAAATGTTTTTAAAGGGGCTATAAAGCAAACAAACAGGTCGAGCGGTATCTTTGTGCTGACTGACCACCAGTAGGCTATAAGTTAACCTTATGAGATATTTTAAATGAGAAGGTGCGAAATCGACCAATGACAGAAATAAATTAACAATGCTAATTACATATTTCGTAACAAAATAAACTAATGAAAAACACTACTTAAAGGCTTTTTTTTGTTGTGTGTCTTTTGTGTTAATGATAGGCTAGGTCAAATTCCAGCATGGAGTTTATAGGACACGTTTACTAGCCTTGGTCTTTAATTAACACTAACGTTTGTGCATAACCTACATTACAGTACAACATGTGGAAACCCACCACCGATATAATCAGTTTCTCCTCCATTTTGCTTAGGACCAAAAGTTTTGTGGGAACAATAGTTTATACTGTTGTGTTCTCTACAATTCTCTAGAGCGGAGCACTTCCAAGTTTCTACTGGTTGCCGCCCAACCGCGTCATATCTCATTACCATAAAGTTAACCGAACTTCAACTGTATTTTGACGCCCAAACCACCCTCGCCGCGACGCCCTTTGCCGCGACGCTCTTCGCCGCTTAAAGACGCTGGCTCTCATTGAAAATGAATGACTTCCGGTCACTTTGACGCTCTCGCCGCTCTCAGTGTGAACGTACAGTTAAAGTCCCAACGCGTTGCTACCCGGGTAGTATATAGTTTTGTTTGTTCCGATGGACATCTGTGTCTCTTGAGTTTCCCCAATATGAATTCTCTATTCAGTTCCTATGAACTTGTGTGCACTTTGATTTCTCTTATCTGTCACTCTGGTTCTGCCGCTGTCCGTATCGAAGCAGTAACTGTACGTTCACACTGAGAGCGGCGAGAGCGTCAAGAGTCGCCCAAACCTCCCTGCCAACGACGCTATTGAACACTGTGGACGCTCTGCCGTTGATGAAATAGGCGGGTACAAGTTCCTTCGGAAAGCTTGGTTATGCAAATGTTTTTAAAGGGGCTATAAAGCAAACAAACAGGTCGAGCGGTATCTTTGTGCTGACTGATCACCAGTAGGCTATGAGTTAACCTTATGAGACATTTTAAATGTGAAGGTGCGAAATCGACCGATGACAGAAATAAATAAACAATGCTAATTACATATTTCGTAACAAAATTAACTAATGAAAAACACTACTTAAAAGCTTTTTGTTGTTGTGTGTCTTTTGTGTTAATGATAGGCTAGGTCAAATTCCAGCATGGAGTTTATAGGATACGTTTACTAGCCTTGGCCTTTAATTAACACTAACGTTTGTGCATAACCTACATTACAGTACAACATGGGGAAACCCACCACCGATATAATCAGTTTCTCCTCCATTTTGCTTAGGACCAAAAGTTTTGTGGGAACAATAGTTTATACTGTTGTGTTCTCTACAATTCTCTAGAGCGGAGCACTTCCAAGTTTCTATTGGTTGCCGCCCAACCGCGTCATATCTCATTACCATAAAGTTAACCGAACTTCAACTGTATTTTGACGCCCAAACCACCCTCGCCGCGACGCCCTTTGCCGCGACGCTCTTCGCCGCTTAAAGACGCTGGCTCTCATTGAAAATGAATGACTTCCGGTCACTTTGACGCTCTCGCCGCGCTCAGTGTGAATGTACAGTAACTGTACGTTCACACTGAGAGCGGCGAGAGCGTCAAGAGTCGCCCAAACCTCCCTGCCAACGACGCTGTTGAACACTGTGGACGCTCTGCCGTTGATGAAACAGGCGGGTACAAGTTCCTTCGGAAAGCTTGGTTATGCAAATGTTTTTAAAGGGGCTATAAAGCAAACAAACAGGTCGAGCGGTATCTTTGTGCTGACTGACCACCAGTAGGCTATAAGTTAACCTTATGAGATATTTTAAATGAGAAGGTGCGAAATCGACCGATGACAGAAATAAATTAACAATGCTAATTACATATTTCGTAACAAAATAAACTAATGAAAAACACTACTTAAAAGCTTTTTTTTGTTGTGTGTCTTTTGTGTTAATGATAGGCTAGGTCAAATTCCAGCATGGAGTTTATAGGACACGTTTACTAGCCTTGGTCTTTAATTAACACTAACGTTTGTGCATAACCTACATTACAGTACAACATGTGGAAACCCACCACCGATATAATCAGTTTCTCCTCCATTTTGCTTAGGACCAAAAGTTTTGTGGGAACAATAGTTTATACTGTTGTGTTCTCTACAATTCTCTAGAGCGGAGCACTTCCAAGTTTCTACTGGTTGCCGCCCAACCGCGTCATATCTCATTACCATAAAGTTAACCGAACTTCAACTGTATTTTGACGCCCAAACCACCCTCGCCGCGACGCCCTTTGCCGCGACGCTCTTCGCCGCTTAAAGACGCTGGCTCTCATTGAAAATGAATGACTTCCGGTCACTTTGACGCTCTCGCCGCTCTCAGTGTGAACGTACAGTTAAAGTCCCAACGCGTTGCTACCCGGGTAGTATATAGTTTTGTTTGTTCCGATGGACATCTGTGTCTCTTGAGTTTCCCCAATATGAATTCTCTATTCAGTTCCTATGAACTTGTGTGCACTTTGATTTCTCTTATCTGTCACTCTGGTTCTGCCGCTGTCCGTATCGAAGCAGTAACTGTACGTTCACACTGAGAGCGGCGAGAGCGTCAAGAGTCGCCCAAACCTCCCTGCCAACGACGCTATTGAACACTGTGGACGCTCTGCCGTTGATGAAATAGGCGGGTACAAGTTCCTTCGGAAAGCTTGGTTATGCAAATGTTTTTAAAGGGGCTATAAAGCAAACAAACAGGTCGAGCGGTATCTTTGTGCTGACTGATCACCAGTAGGCTATGAGTTAACCTTATGAGACATTTTAAATGTGAAGGTGCGAAATCGACCGATGACAGAAATAAATAAACAATGCTAATTACATATTTCGTAACAAAATTAACTAATGAAAAACACTACTTAAAAGCTTTTTGTTGTTGTGTGTCTTTTGTGTTAATGATAGGCTAGGTCAAATTCCAGCATGGAGTTTATAGGATACGTTTACTAGCCTTGGCCTTTAATTAACACTAACGTTTGTGCATAACCTACATTACAGTACAACATGGGGAAACCCACCACCGATATAATCAGTTTCTCCTCCATTTTGCTTAGGACCAAAAGTTTTGTGGGAACAATAGTTTATACTGTTGTGTTCTCTACAATTCTCTAGAGCGGAGCACTTCCAAGTTTCTATTGGTTGCCGCCCAACCGCGTCATATCTCATTACCATAAAGTTAACCGAACTTCAACTGTATTTTGACGCCCAAACCACCCTCGCCGCGACGCCCTTTGCCGCGACGCTCTTCGCCGCTTAAAGACGCTGGCTCTCATTGAAAATGAATGACTTCCGGTCACTTTGACGCTCTCGCCGCGCTCAGTGTGAATGTACAGTAACTGTACGTTCACACTGAGAGCGGCGAGAGCGTCAAGAGTCGCCCAAACCTCCCTGCCAACGACGCTGTTGAACACTGTGGACGCTCTGCCGTTGATGAAACAGGCGGGTACAAGTTCCTTCGGAAAGCTTGGTTATGCAAATGTTTTTAAAGGGGCTATAAAGCAAACAAACAGGTCGAGCGGTATCTTTGTGCTGACTGACCACCAGTAGGCTATAAGTTAACCTTATGAGATATTTTAAATGAGAAGGTGCGAAATCGACCGATGACAGAAATAAATTAACAATGCTAATTACATATTTCGTAACAAAATAAACTAATGAAAAACACTACTTAAAAGCTTTTTTTTGTTGTGTGTCTTTTGTGTTAATGATAGGCTAGGTCAAATTCCAGCATGGAGTTTATAGGACACGTTTACTAGCCTTGGTCTTTAATTAACACTAACGTTTGTGCATAACCTACATTACAGAACAACATGTGGAAACCCACCACCGATATAATCAGTTTCTCCTCCATTTTGCTTAGGACCAAAAGTTTTGTGGGAACAATAGTTTATACTGTTGTGTTCTCTACAATTCTCTAGAGC
Source organism: Chanos chanos (assembly GCF_902362185.1). Lineage (NCBI taxonomy): Eukaryota > Metazoa > Chordata > Actinopteri > Gonorynchiformes > Chanidae > Chanos > Chanos chanos. The sequence continues at coordinate 30,802,919 of NC_044498.1, read as the reverse complement.
GGAGCACTTCCAAGTTTCTATTGGTTGCCGCCCAACCGCGTCATATCTCATTACCATAAAGTTAACCGAACTTCAACAGTATTTTGACGCCCAAACACCCCTCGCCGCGACGCCCTTTGCCGCGACGCTCTTCGCCGCTTAAAGACGCTGGCTCTCATTGAAAATGAATGACTTCCGGTCACTTTGACGCTCTCGCCGCGCTCAGTGTGAACGTACAGTAACAAGGTAGACGTCTTGAATCGCAGGGGCTAGGCTCGCCACTCTCGCTCTCACAGGCTTCTATCTTCCGGGTGTGCGCGGCTAAAATCAGCTTATCAAAAAACCAATCTGTGCAACGAAGTACAATCAATATTACTTCTCATACTTAAATCTTAACATTCTACAAAACAAAACTGTGTCTTTACCATCAGAAATACTAAATGTCGAAACATAAAACACCTTCTAAGCATGCAACACTAGTGCAATGCACTGGACAGTATGCATGACTTCGTCACATGAACTCTCTTGTTGCGCGAACATATCCGAAAATTCTATCACTTATACAATGCAGAATGCGTCTTGTAGTAACATGTCTCAATGGATACCAATGTCTGCACTCACATAATTGAAGTTAGACGTCGAAAGACAATGCATATCAATCAGTAACTTAACCGCTTGAGCTTGCTCCGCTAGCATACAACATTTCCTATGCAACCGAATTTACGAATAACAACATTCTGCTGTCAACACTTTCAGACGCAAATGAAACTCCAATTGTTTTTTTCCCTTATAGATATACACTTGTAAATACATGTAAACAGTTCAGGTTCCACAACACTTCACACTGTTAAGCAATTTTCACAGCACAGGCTACGGCTAATTCAAAGGAAACAACACGCGACAAATTAAACTCACCGGAGTTAAATCAGCGGTGCAAAAAAACAACAACAACAAAACATTCAGGGGAATTCTTATTCTTTGGTTCTATAAGGAGGTACACTGATATATAACAAAACTCAAAATTATCACGGTATTTCAAGCAAACATTCAACCCTTTTTTCTCCGGGAGCGCAAATAACTCGTGTCGAGTCGCAACCGGCTGCAATCAGGCATAAAATGGCAAAGTTATGCGCCACCTACAGGAATGAACTGAACCTGAAACCCTTATTTAATGAACATATACGGTATGAAAGCTGCTAAATTTATGTGAGTTACATATGTAAAGTTTAGCAGGTAGGGGATCAAGGAGACAAGAGGCTGATTTAGCAGAGTGCGCCAATTTGGACAGCGCGACTAGAAAGATGAGGTTAAAGGGTGCACATCATGATTAATGTCAGGCGCATTTATGGATCCTCTCGAGAGCATGCAGGCAGTCTGATTTGACAAATTAATTTGAATATTACGACGAATTAAGTCTATTGTTGTGCGAGAAAAATTCAACATAATCGTTGCAGTAAAAGGGCTAGACTGAGGGGAGTGATTCTGGGTAAGTTTAGATACCGTATCAGAAAGGAACCTTGGGTTATATTTGTTAACATTCATTATTTTCAAGTAATATGTGGATTTTGGCTATGTAGAGAACGCGTTTATAATCTATCAGGCTGTCGTGCTGATCACTGAAAGAGTTGAAAGCAGTAGGAAGCAGGTCAGTGAGCGCAGCAGTGGTGGAAGCATTAATGTGACGGCAGCTACGAACCGTGGTCGAGACAACTGGCATGAACGGAAGAATTACTTGGAAAATAATAAGAAAATGGTCTGAGGGCAGCGGAGTAAGGAGAGATGACATCTAGAGAGACATCTAGTCTGCGAGCTAAAAGAAGATCTGAAGTGTTGCCTTTGAAAGGAGTTGGTTCGTGGACATATTGGTTAAAGCCAAAAGTGTCTATGACAGCTGTAAAAGCTTTATTAAGAGAATCAGAACTGTTGTTGATGTGGATATTACAGTCCCCCAGTATCAGGATTTTATCCACTCTAGTTAGAATAACAGAGATAAATTCAGAGAAGTCATCTAGAAATTGACTGTAAGGCACCGGGGGACGATGGAGCACTACTATGAGAAAAGATGAGGTGGTGCCGGATTGCTTCACAGAGAGCAAAAATGAGGTAAACTAAGGGTTTTAGGAGAAAATTTAGTATTATGACTTAGAGCTACACCCCCACCTTTCTTTGCTGCCCTAGCAGCATAGGAAAAGGAATAGTTGGGGGATGAAGCGTCTGGCTTTAACCAAGTTTCACACAAACCCATCATGTCAAGGCTAAGATCACTGATCATGTCGCTAACCAGCAAAATCTTAGGTGAAAGCGTACTGATATTGATAAAACCTAACTTCAGTGTTGCCTGGCTTACAGTAATCATGTCGGAGGAGGAAGCCAGTTGAATTGGAACTGAGTTGCTACCAAATATGGTCTGTTTGACTCCAGACCGAAATGAGATACGTGGGCGTGAAAGTACACTAATGAGAAAAATTTCTCTGCTAGCTATATACACAGTCATATTAGTCTTAACATTATGATGTTCATTATGATGAACATTATTCGTTAGAAGGATACTTTGAAGATGGTGACGGTTTTCTCGTTGTCTCTGTTGTCTCTGCCTGACCAGTACTCCAGCTCTTTTGCCCCGCTTCCTTATCTGGCACCATTTACAAAGTGTAGCAGGTAGGCTAAACAATTTAAATTTAAACAAATGGAGTCTGTTGAATAATTTTTGGCTATAAAATGCATATCCATTGTAGATCTGATGCCGATCAAAGTCTGTCTATCATAGGTGATCATGACATTTGATAATATAGCATCGTTGCATAAAATAGTTTGAATAAATTAACAAAAAAGTTAAATTTAAGGAAGATCTCAGAGAATGACAGCCATCTTAACAGCGTGTTACCATAGCAATGATATACTGGACCGAAATATATCTATCTCCGTGATATCTATGTCTATGTCATGTCAGACATGGAGTTGAACGGTTATCATTGTGATGAGGGAGGAATGGCAGAGTCTGAAGACAAAGATACAGTGTGACGAAATCAGACCCGTCCAGGAAAAACACAGCGAAAAGCCCCATTGCTACCTCGGAAATAGACCCCGCTGTTGCTGTTGGAGGTGCCATCAGCGAGCAACGCACATCTAACTCGACTTTGCTGAGGGAAAGGATTAACTCGCTGAAAAAAAACAGGCCACCATTCCCCTGGTTTGGCATGGTCATTGGTGGCACGCTGGTGAAGTTGGTGTATTTTGAGCCAAAACACATCATGGTGGAGGAGGAGCAGGAGGAGGTGGAGAGTCTTAAGAGCATCTACCACTACCTCAGTTCACACACAGCCTATGGCAAGACAGGCATTAGAGATGTGCATCTGGAGCTTCCCAAGTTGACACTGTGTGGCTGCACTGGCAGCCTGCACTTCATCCGTTTCCCCACGCATGAGTTGCCCATCTTCCTGCAGATGGGCAGAGACAAGCACTTTTCAAGCCTACACACCACAGTCTGTGCCACTAGTGGTGGTGTCCACAAATATGAGGAAGACTTTCGAACAATGGTGGACCTACGGCTGCTTAAGCTGGATGAGTTAGACTGCCTGATCAAGGGGGTTCTCTACATCAACTCGGTCGTCTCCAGGGGCCCTTCTGAGTGCTACTACTATGAAAACCCTGCGGACCTAGAACACTGTGAGCAGAGACCATCATGGTGTCAGGACACCAACTTCCTGCTCAATGTAAGCAAGACCAAGGAGCTGATCGTGGACTACAGGAGGCAGCAGGGAAGGGGGCACGCCCCCGTTCACATCGGGGGAACAGCAGTAGAGAGGGTCAGCCGCTTCAGATTCCTAGGCATTAACGTCAGCAAAGATCTAAGCTGGACACTCCGTACAGGTGTGGTCATGAAGGCAGCGAGACAGCGACCCTTCTTCCTCCGGTATTTGAGGAGGTTCAGCATGGACCCCAGCATACTCACCAACTTGTATGGGTGTACCATAGAGAGTATCCTGACCAGCAGCATCACGGCCTGGTACGACAGCTGCACCGCCCTTGACCGCAAAGCTTTGCATAGGGTGGTCAGATCAATGCAGTACATCACCAGGACTGGGCTGCCAGCTATACAGTCCTGCAGGAGGAAGGCACAGTAGATCCTCACTGACCCCAGCCACAATCTTTTCTTGCTCCTGCCCTCTGACGGATGGTACAGGAGCATCTGTACCTGTACCAGCAGGTTCAAAGACAGCTTTTTCCCTCACGCAATCAGGCTCCTGAACCACTGACATTAACATCTGCACACTCTCCATCCCCACATATTACACACTCCACAATGCTTGGACCCTTAAGACTGACTACAGATGACACTGCTGACATAAGCCACTTAATTTATTCAAGAATGCACTGTATACCTGCTCCATTACTCTTACTGTTTTACACTATGACTGTTTACACCATTGCCTATTTACAATTGTTACACTACCAGTCACTTTAACTTGCTTTAATATTGACTATATATTTTACTATAATTTTTTTATATTATCTTCTTTTATTCTTTTATTCTATTATCTATTCTACTTATTTTTAATATGCAAAGTTGAGCTGGCTCTGAGTCCAAGAATTTCATTACTGATAATTTCATTACTGAAGGCTCTTTTTATTACTCTATGAGAATAACAAGGTTCCTTGTGTTTAATTCCATAAGAGTAAGCAAATATTTCATATGGTGTCATATATGGTGTCTAATAGTGTCATCATTACACTATCAGAAATTATTTGTAATGTGATTATAAGCCCTAGTCAAGTGCTTACCAACCTTTGAACCATTTCACATTAAGCTGGAAAAAAAACCCAAAACAAAAACACTAAGATGTACTTAATTTATTTATCAAACAGCATAGCATCCCAAGTTTCAGCTCATTACAAAATGCAACAATCAGTCACGACATAAAAGAACGAATCACAACTGTGTGACGTCTGAAGGTCAAAAGGTTTGTGATGCTGCAAATCATTTCTTTTAACAATTTACAAATTATCAAGTTCTTTAACCTGAAAAGCATGCAGGTGTTCATCATAAACAGTCTCCATCCCCATCAGAATAAAGTGTATCTCATCTTTTCTCTGTCCTTTATTAGGATTATTACCATAATTTTACTGAACAATGGCATTTTGTCCCCCACATCAACACAAACAACAGATCCACAGTGATACTCAACCCCATCACATCTTACGCATAGAGTAGAAGATACAATAGTGGACTTGTCAAGTTGAACTTGACAGTAAGTAACTCCCAATGATAGGCTATAGCTAACTTATGCTTCAGTACTAAAGACTTGGTCAAGTTCTTGAAGTTCTTAATGCTGAATTTGAAAATTTATGCTTTGCCTTGTATCTCATCGTCCAAACATGAAACAAAGGGCCAGTTTTTCTAAGCACACCCGGATAGTGGATTATTAAGTGATGTTTAGGGATCAAATTAGGGTAAAGTTCTTTAAATAATTTGTGATGTTCTGTAACCACAAACCCCAAATAAAGTCATACCCTCAGTGATGCTAGGAGAGAAGACTATGTTTACAATATCAAGCAGAAGTAAGAGTAGATTCCACTGATTGTCTTCCTCTGGAACAATAATGCTTTTTAATACTTCAAAAGGAGTTAGTAGAAGGAGTTAATACTAGAAAAGGAGTTAGTATTTTATCCAAGCCATACTTTCATACATTTAAAGATAAAACAGCATGTGACCCCCATCATCATGGAGGGTGTCGTGCTGTTCAGACATCAGCCATATAAGGCTAAACTGAAAGCTCACATTTTCATAGACTGTACAATAACAGAATCAGTTTTAATGTTCCTTACAGAGCATTCTTCATCCTAGACTTATTCAAAAGCAACCTGCATCAGTAATCAATAAACACTATATAGCGCCGAAAGAACGGAAATGTAACACAAAGAAAAAATCATGATATTTATATTAACTATGCTTTCCTTGCCAAAGAAAGTCAGTATAAGAAAACAGCTTCACATGGCTTAATGCACCAAAAGAACAACCTTTAAAGACCAAATTTGTCTCACGCCTTCCTTGCATTAGACACTGTCTAGTACCAAACGGATGACCCTGTCATCTGAAGATAGGCTTAAGCACAACCATACAATTTTGTCCCTCCGAATTTAAACATATGGGAATGAATCAACATGGCTTTATGTATCGAAGGAATTACTTTGGAACGCCAAATGTCTCTCTCACTTTGATGACCATAAACACTACGTACTAACACTATAAAAATGATACACTATGCTGAAAACAAAACGTTTTACTTTAAGTATTTTCCTCTCTTTGGAAACGCATTATAGGCTATGGCGTTAAACTTCGTGCATTGTCCTTAGATAAGGTCTCCATTCTTTTGTTAACAGACGATATGTATGACCAGTAACGTTGTTTGTTAATTATTATTATTATTATTATTATTGTTATGTGCTGGCTGATTTCTTGTAAACTCCAACCAAGCAAGTCTAGGATGAGGAACGCTCTTCTCTCATGCATTTTTCAAAGCATTTTTAAAGCATTTTTCAAACCTACTTTGTCTTATAAAAGTATAGGTCTACAAGTCTGTACCATTAAAAGAAAAGGTAAGGACCGGATGGCTCTAGGGAGTTTCACTCAAGTTATGGCTGTCCACACAAAAGAGTCATTGCTAAACCACAGTTTTACCCCAACCCCAAAATCTGACTTTAATTTTTTATCATCTGCAAAGCCTATACTTTACTTTGGAACATACTTTCATTTTCTCAAAATATGCAGAAAACGTGGTGATAGGGCATGTGACCAACTGATCTGTCATTAACTTCAACAGCTAGCGTAGTTCATGATGAGACAGTAGAGAGACTGCTGGTAGGCGGTACACTACAAAGATGAAAGCCAAAGAAAAAGACAGCAGAACAAATGAAGCGTGGACGCTTAAGTGGGCATGTCAGCGTTTTATTTTAGGAACAGAAGTGGGTGGACCTGACATGCAGCAGGCATCACATTTCATTTTCATTGAGAAAAACACAAGGGGACTGGTATGAGAAGAGAGGCTTTTGGTGAGAGTAACCGGAGGCTGGACACTGCTGAGGTGTTTGATAATATCAGATGCACAGATTCTCATCTGATCATGAACAGCCTATTTCGAGTTAGAATTTTTAAGTTATCATTTTTGAAACAATGACTAAAAAAGTAGTATTTCTATGCCAGCAAACTCAAACTTTACTTCAAATCCCTCGAAGAGCAAAACACTTGCCTTCTTCTAGACCATTGGTAAATAGAGGGAACTTCGAAAACGTTAAGGTAACCAATGTCAAATCTTACCAGATTTGCAGTTTGACTAAAGAATTCATCGCTGCTGTATCCTCTTGTAAAGCTTACTCATAAAGTGATCAGTATCTTAGTTTCTTATGAAGCCCGTGTAATTATATTATTTGCTACAGTAAGCACTGGAGTAAACAAGAGAAAACAGAAAATCTGAGTACATCCTCGTAAATACGTGGGAGTAAAGACACGTGTGATCACTCGACGCGTCTCGCTTTTGCGCTGGTGATTCCTTGTGGGCCCGGACTGCCCCGCTGCAACTATGCGCATGCGTAACGGGTCTCTCCACAACCGCAGTTCCCCCAAGTCTTTAAGCGCGGGTAGCGTTGAGAGCTCCTTCCAGCGAGCGACGTTACCATGAACCTCTTCCTCGCGCTAGCAGAGGATCCCGCCGACTGTGCCCACCTCAAGAGAGCAGCACGCGACCAGCAGCCCGTAAGCCCAAGAGTCACCGCTCCGCCGCACGCACCATGCCCGGGGGAAAGAGAGGGCTTGTGGCGCCACAGAATACTTTCTTGGAAAATATCGTCAGACGCTCAAGTGGTAAGACGCGTATTAATATTCTTATACCGATTAGTCAAAACTATTTTTTTTCATGTCTTGATTTATCATGCGCTCGCGTTCCATATGAGGTGAACACACAAAGTTCGCACTAGGGAACAGTATGTTTTCATGGATGTACTGGTCACTACGTATCTGAAAATAATACATTCGGTAGCACGGTGCGTAAGAAAAGATACCATCAAGAAAGTTCACTTTTTAAGTTACTTTCCCCCCGAATTTTGTTATTAAGATTAATTTATTTATTTACTCGCAAGCGTCCGGATTTAATTACATAAACAATTGAATGTAGTCAAAGAAAAAAAGATGTGGCATGCATTGTACTATTCAGTTAAATAGTGGCATACCATCACCCTGTTGATGAGGGTTTGTGGTATATACTACACGTCCCACGTCCAAGAGCTTGTCACCACAAAAGGATGCAGCGCGCGAGGAGCACGCGGAATTTCACGGAGTTTCACCTTGATTAATAAACTAAGGACATTTACACGAAAATGTTTTCCGGGAAAAAAATCTTGTCATTTGTATGAAATAAGGGGAAATTCAGTTTCAGTCCAGTATTAGAGGAACAGAAGGGAATCTGGTGGTATACGGTTGTTGATGTTGTTAAGTTTGCTGTATACCCACACAGAAACGAGTTTCTTGCTTGGGAACGCGCAGATTGTGGAATGGCCGGTGGTGTACAGTAACGATGGCTTCTGCAAGCTCTCCGGATACCACAGAGCAGAGGTCATGCAGAAAAGCAGCACTTGCAGGTACAAAGCACCAGTTTGTCTCTTTACCTGTGCCACCTTGGAGATTATTAACGTTGCCACAAATACAAAAATAAATAAATATAAATAGATGTACTAGCATTCTGGGACATATTGCTACTCAGAGGTCAATATGTTTTGACCTTTTAGGTATTATATTGATCTGTGAAAGTGAGAGTGTATTCCTGTAACAACAGATACTTTTATAGATTCTATTCTAAATCGCGTGTTAATTTAATTTGTTAATATCCAGATATCAGAGATTTTTAACAACACAAGAATGCATGGTTCAACTCAAGCATTTCCTCTTATGCAAAATATCACTAACTGATGTGCCCAGTGTAAGGTACAATGTAACGGTAGGTTTGTTTGCTTTTGGAGTAACTCTATTTCATATGTGGTGTTTGGATACCTTCACTGGCAGTCAGGTTAAGATAGTTAAGTCTTCATAGACAAATTCCAATGACCTCCATATGTGTTTTCCTATCAGGATTGCATCACAAACCACAGTTGTGTGGCTGTTTACTCTGTCTGTTGGTGTCAACGGGTCCCTGCTGCTGGGGGACAAAGGTTTATATGGACCCCAATGCTGTTGCCATGGAGAGGGGGAACATTCTAGTTATGTGTCCATCCGGGCCTTTTCCGTTCTGAGTAACATAATGAATACTATGTCACCAAAAATTACTCCTCATGAAGCTATATCAGATTCTTTTTTTTTTTGACAGTTGAACTGAAGAAAATGTATTGGAGTTGTTGGTACTGTTTTATGGCATGTATCTCAGAACATAGCTTTAGTGTTTTGATTTTCATATTTTAAGGCTTGTAAGTCAAGCTTTGAGGAAGTACACCAGTCTGCTGAAACCTGCCAACACTGAAAGTGAACATCCCAGGGTGTTTTACCATGTTATGACGATAATGGACTTCTCCACGTTTAACTGCCTGACTAGGTCAAGGGGAGTCGTCGTTTCTGACTTTTCCAGTATGTGGAATTTTACATTAACACATCCATTCCATTTTTTTATTCATTTCCACCTCATTTGCTGATGCATTCAGCAGTGGAGTCTGACAGATTGAGTAATGATGACTGAAGAGTCAGGCTTGAGGTTTTGGTTGAGGAATAGATATGACAGGGAAAGTCAGAATTGAGGGATGAAAATGAGCATAGACGGGAAAGAGAAATGATTTACAATAAGTACATCATATTAAGTCTAGAAATTTATTTGAAGCTGAAAATATGACATTGCACCTTCAGAAATAAAAGAGGTTTATTTGTCAGATATCTGCATGCCTCTGTGATATTCAGACACCACAGTTATGAAACTCAATGTTTTTTTTTGGTGCTTTTCTCTTAAGACCAACCAACATTTGTCCATCAAGTTAAGTTAACGTTATTTCATAGTAATAGCCCCCATGGTGACTTGTTATCTTCACCACAGGACATGCACTGATAGCTGTGTTAGATGCTTTGGCTTGGATTCTAAAAACTGTGTGTTTAAAGACATTAATTCTCTCCTCTGTATGGATGACCTTTGTGTAGGCAGCAAATAAGGCAGGCTTTAACTGGTCACAGTGTTCTCCACATGAGTCAAAACAGTCATTATGAATTCTGGAATGCTCTCTCGTTGTTGCTCTCTTCTAATCTCTGCTAAGGTGCTTGAGTCACCTTTTGTTCTAATGTCTGTGAACATTTCTCTGCACTTCTCTGTCTTTCTAAATCCCTCAGTGTTTCCCTCACACAGACTCACACAAACATACACACTCTAACACACACACACACACACACACACACACACTCTGCCTGCTTGCTCTAGTTCTCATTTATAATTTCTCTTTCCCTCTCTTTAGTTTCATGTATGGGGAACTAACAGATAAAAAGACCATCGATAAAGTGCGACAAACATTTGACAGCTATGAGTCCAACTCCTTTGAACTGCTGCTGTACAAAAAGAACAGTGAGTATACACTTTATTGCGACTGCAGTGAGACGTCATTGACATACACACACTAACACACAAACACACAAATACACGTGTGCACACACACTCGCGCACACACACACACACATGCGCGCGCAAGCACACACAAAGCAACACATACACACACACACACACACACATGTGGGCACACACAGCAACGGCAACTTTAATCAGGCCCTTGGCTGAAGAAAGACTGCCCTAACATGTGAAATAATTCCCATTCATTTCTCTCTCTCTCTCTCTCTGTCTGTTTGTCTCTCTCTCTCTGACGTTTCGTCTGACAGGAACTCCTGTGTGGTTCTATATGCAGATTGCGCCCATCCGTAATGAGAATGACAGGGTGGTTCTGTTCCTCTGCACCTTTAAAGACATCACCGTCTTCAAACAGCCCATCGAGGATGACAGTACCCGGGGTAGGTCCGGGAGGGGCGTGGGCACATGGTTACAGGGATCTGAGGGGTTTAACATGGTTAAAAGGATCTGCGCTGGAGTGGAGGGTGAGCTAGAACAAGAGCCCCTTCCCCTCGTCCTGTCCATTAGTTATTCACTGATTATCAACAAGACCTGCTCACCAGGCTGACACAAATAGGTCATTAGTGTTCAGCTTAAAACAACTCTCATCTGTAGCTTCCTTTGTAATTTTGTGTACCGACTGAAATGTTTGACTGCTTTTCAAAGTGTTGTTTCTTTTATTTTGTCTACTTCTGGTTGAACTTCCATACAGTCTCAGACATGACCGACTGGTGTGTATTGTCTGAGACCATAACAGAACGGAGCTGTCGCGGTGACATCACAGCTTGTGGTGCTGTCTGTTTATCTGTTTGTCATCAGTAATCTTACTTCTCAGAGTAACACTGAACCAATATGAGTTTTTAGTGTTCACATCAGTCAGTAGACAGTCAGTAGTACCTGTCTAAAATCATTATGGGCAAATCTATAAAGAAAAAAGTAAAAATTATTTGTTAAATTGTTGGTGAAATTCTTCAGCTTTCACTTTTGTTTTTATGCCTTGTAGATTTTGTTAGTTCACCACATCATGTAGTTTAAAGATCTGTGGATGGCGTGTGTGGTTTTAGCGTTGTGCTCTCTGTGTTTGATTGGGCTGCGTGTACATGTGAGATGTCAGCTCTGGCTGATTTGGGGTTGTACTGTTAAGCTAAAGCACAGGGATCCTTGTCTTACCCTCATGACTCTGCAGGTTTTGTTCTTTGAGGGCTTCTGGCACAAGGTGCTCAGTGCACAGTGAGAGAGAGTGAGAGAGGGAGAGAGAGAGAGAGAGAGGGAGAAAACCAGGGGGTTTGATAGCTTTTTTAATTGCATGGTCTCATGCTCCTCTATGACTGTTCAGCTGTGTGTTATTGTGGTCCATTGTGAAGCTGCATTAGATTGTATGTGTGTCTGGTAGAGAGGTCCTTTTGCCCACTTACACTGTAGAAACGTCAGACCCCTGTCACTGAAAGCATTAGTGCCCAAGGCAATAAAAGTCATCCAAGAGCCCTCTCTTTCACTGTGTGTATTTGCCTATCTTTGTGCTTTGGATGTTTGTGTACCGTTTGCTCTCAGAGTATTTTCCTTATCGAGATTTATATTTTATATTGCACTTGACAAAATGCTCTTAAAGCATTGTACAGGCTTTCTCTCTTTGAACACAGGAGCATGGTAACAGAATGACCAGCCCTTTGCTGTCTTAGGTCCACAGCACACACATACAGGACATTTACACATACATGCACTCTTTAAGCTGCCCATCTTAACCAGAGTGTCTTATGTTTTCTCTCTGTGGGAGAGGTAAGACACCCTGGGGCAGAAATCAGCTTTATTTTGTCAGTGTTCAGGGCACATCAGCACAGATCCATCATTCAGGAATCATTCTGCTCCAGTCCTCCAGTTGCTGGGCTCTTTCCCTTTTGCCCACACACCATTACAGGCACTCCACTGCCTCACCATAGGAACATGGAGAGTACACAGCCTGGTTTTTGGCTGCTGGAGCAGGTTTCTTATTGGTGACAACAGTAGAGGCCAAAGCCTTTACGGAGCATGGTATGAGGTGCCCAGGACAAGTGGGAGAAATATGGTAGAATAGAGAGGATGTTAGATAGAGGTAGAATAGAGAGGATTTTAGATAGAGGTAGAATAGAGAGGATGTTAGATAGAGGTAGAATAGAGAGGATGTTAGATAGAGGTAGAATAGAGAGGATGTTAGATAGAGGTAGAATAGAGAGGATGTTAGATAGAGGTAGAATAGAGAGGATGTTAGATAGAGGTAGAGCAGAGAGGATTTTAGATAGAGGTAGAATAGAGAGGATTTTAAATAGAGGTAGAATAGAGAGGATGTTAGATAGAGGTAGAATAGAGAGGATGTTAGATAGAGGTAGAATAGAGAGGATGTTAGATAGAGGTAGAATAGAGAGGATGTTAGATAGAGGTAGAATAGAGAGGATGTTAGATAGAGGTAGAATAGAGAGGATTTTAGATAGAGGTAGAATAGAGAGGATGTTAGATAGAGGTAGAATAGAGAGGATGTTAGATAGAGGTAGAATAGAGAGGATGTTAGATAGAGGTAGAATAGAGAGGATTTTAGATAGAGGTAGAATAGAGAGGATTTTAGATAGAGGTAGAATAGAGAGGATGTTAGATAGAGGTAGAGCAGAGAGGATTTTAGATAGAGGTAGAATAGAGAGGATGTTAGATAGAGGTAGAGCAGAGAGGATTTTAGATAGAGGTAGAATAGAGAGGATTTTAGATAGAGGTAGAGCAGAGAGGATTTTAGATAGAGGTAGAATAGAGAGGATGTTAGATAGAGGTAGAATAGAGAGGATGTTAGATAGAGGTAGAGCAGAGAGGATTTTAGATAGAGGTAGAATAGAGAGGATGTTAGATAGAGGTAGAATAGAGAGTATTTTAGATAGAGGTAGAATAGAGAGGATGTTAGATAGAGGTAGAATAGAGAGTATTTTAGATAGAGGTAGAATAGAGAGGATTTTAAAGGTGCCAGAGGCACTGCTAATCTCATTACGTTTTATGGGAACTTATTGTTGCCATTTGTTTTGATGTTAAACTCTGAGACAAATTTTGCACCTGCAATTCTAAACTTTGAATGATAGTCTAGAAGCTTTGAATGATAGTATATAGGCTTGTCAACTCAGCTAAGGGAGAAATGATTACTACCCCCGCCCCCACCCCCAACCTGAAAAAGAAAAAAATTACACGGTGTGACTAAGTAATCAAAACAGATATCCTTTTTGAAAGTGAAATTCATATTTTGTCGATTTTGTGAGGCAGTAATATACAGAGCACAATAATTGTTTCATGTAATTGTTTTGCTCCCTCATATGTGTAGTATTACTTATTTTGGACATCTGGCGGAGTAAGCCATAAAAACCTTCTGCTGCTGTGGTTAGATTTGTCTTATCAGTTGGAGTCTAAATAATGGGAATTTCTGTTTGCATAAACTGTAGATTTAGTTGTTTCACAAATAAAATGTAATGTTAAATGTGGCTCACTGCTCAGTTTAGACGTCACACACTATAGTCTCGTTGTCAAGAATCTTACATAAATCACATGTGGGTTAGACACATGGTAGGGGGAGAAAGCGCTGGAATACTTTGTGCAAATAAACCTCATCCGTCCACACAGTGCTAGTTATTTGAAAAGTCAGTGCTTTTCATTATTTTTGAGGCTGGTAAAACTTGAAAATATTGTGTGAGAAATATTTGTGATGTACTTTGAAAGTTCATGTTGTCCCAGCTTTAATCTCCGCCCATTCCTAGTGGCTTCATTGCCTTGATTATTTATTTATTGAATCAGTAACTCCAATCTGGCCTCCGCCCAGCTGGAAATCCAGTCCCTCTCCTTTTTACCCTCTAACTTCTCTCCTTAAGCCCGCAAAAGAAAAGATTTCTTCTCCTTTAATCATTCATGAGAGGAGAAGGCATCAAAGCAGAGCTCTCTTTTCAGCTGCCCGTGTGGACCGTGGACTCACTGCATTCCTGGACGTGGCACTGAAAGTGCTGACACAGGGGCAGAGGAAACCCTGAAATTTTTCAAGACCTCTCACACCAACGCTGAGCAGAAATTCAAAGGGTTTTTTTTTTTTTTTTTGCCATGGTGTTTGACTAAATTCTGGTAGAAGTATTAATGAGGTGAAAAGTGGAAAAACTGGAGTTGAGCTTTTTTTTGGGAGGTTTATTGTTAGACAGTAACACTAAATTAAACTGAAGACACAAACAAAACTCAGATAGTGAAGGTTTAATGCTCACATTTGTATTCGTAGTAGGAGCCAACTTTGAAAAGGCTGATTCATCCCATCAGTAGACTCATACAGTCTTTAACTCTTATTTCACCATAATCTAAAGACAATCACTCTGATCAGTGTTGTACAGCTTTAGATTAAAGGTTTGTTGGGGGGGGGGGGGGGGGGGGCGCGATGTTGAATCATAGAAATAAAGCATAAAGCAGTTATAATAATTCATTAGTGACATGTTGTTAGTCGGATCAGTTAGTCAACAGTGACATGATGGGTTCCTCAACAGCTTGTTAGATCAAGTCATTAATAATGTGTACTGCCTATTTCACTGATATTTCAGTGTGACTCTCTCGAGTAAACAGTTTATTAGTATTTATTACAACAAAAACAACAACCACTGGACACCAGTGTACACACTTCAGGAAGACACCTAAGGAAATTAAACGTAGAATGTGGATTGAAGGCTCCTACACCGGTGTGGTTTCTGTGTGCATGAGGCAATGACTTCCATCATGCTTATGATGATGTCATAATACTGGGATGGCCCAGCCACACCGACTTCGTTTGAGCTACCGTGACTAGAGGAAGAGACTCTGACACAGGTGACGTCTAAAGGGGTTAAGGTGATGTCGTACTGAAGGGTGTGACTGTCCAGTGTCACGTTTGGTTCACAAAATGGTTTGGTGGGCATGAGAAGAAACGTGAACCAGTGAACGCAGTTCTGACTCTGAAGTCCAGTTAGTAGTCATATGCACATTCATCTCTCCTGATTTGTGGGTAAAGGGAGGTTGCAGAAGCCATAGCAGCCGTGAGTCAGTCAGCCCTGCTGTTAGTCAGGTGGCAATGCTCTCACAGTCTGCAGATCCAAACCCAGTTAAACATTTATGGGAAAATCTGACTCCAGATTTTACCAACATCAGCAAAACACAAAATTATGGAATTTTGTGTAGAAGGTCCAGTCACATCAGTCCAGTGTTTTATACATTTGCATGACAATCTATGCCAGCTTGCCCTGAGGTTTTCTTGGTGGCTTGTTTTTACCTAAAGATCTTTTAGGTCACTGTACATTGATGTTTCTTTCATCTCGGCAATTACCTTTATGATCCCACATGTTTCAGAATCACCACACCCAGTCTACACAATGGGCCACTCCTCTTGACACAAGTGAAGCTTGTTACGTGGCCAAAAAGAATCTTGAAAAGTTCTCAGTTTATGTAATCTGCTTGCAGTCCCAGAGCGGAAATTAATTTGTGTGTAGTAACAAATATATGGTCATTACTTTTTTCTGTACACATAGTTATGTTGATGTTGGAAGTTAAATCTCACAGAAGTAGCTGGAGTGGCTTTGGGTGTGATCTTTACAAGCCTTGCTTGTGTGTCCATTAAATGATGCCCTGTGCTCAGTGGTATTTGTGTGTCTCTGGCAGGCTGGACTAAGTTTGCCCGTCTGACCCGGGCTTTGACCAGCAGCAGGACCACCCTGCAGCAGCTCACACCCCTGAACAAAACAGATGTCACCTCACACAAGCCCTCCAGACTGGCAGAGGTGAGTATGCACACACACACACACACACAGACACACACACGCACACACACACACACACACACACACACACACACACACACAGACACACACACATACACACACACGCACACACAGGACTTGGTGTAAAGCTGATCTGAATGTAAATGATTGATCCCACGAGTGTACAAGTACTGTATGACCTAGCCCTGTTCCACACACACACACACACAGACACACACAACCACACACACACACACACACACACACACACACACACACACACTAAGGTCAAACACAAACTTCTACAGTACAAACAGAGGACAACGGCGTAACAGAATCTCTGTTTGCTGTAAACTCTGTCTCACTGTCTCTGCCTCTGTCTTTATCTCTCTCTCTCTCTCTCTCTCTCTCTCTCACACACACACACTCACACCCAGACACACACACACACACACAGCCTTACAAACTTCCATGGAACTCTGCAGTGTACAGCCCAATCCTCCCAGCAGCTTTGACAACAGCATTAATGTTTCACTCTGCTTTGAGAACTGTGTGTATATGAGTGTGTGTATGTGTGTGTGTGTGTCTATGTGTGTCTGTGTGTGTGTGAGTATGTTGGTCTGATGGTTTGGCTTGATGGAGCTTTCTCTCTTTCTCTATTTCTTTCTCTCTTTTGAATGGTTCTGATAGATCAAGGTATTGTATAGGGCAGAGATTAAAGTCTTGTGCTTCCTGCAACTCATTATTCCTCAGCCAAACTTTTTCCCCCATTTGTTTTTCTTTGGCCCTCTTACAATACGAAATTCTTGTGGATGATTTTTTACACTGAACATTAAACAGATTCACATCGACCAGAAACTGTGAAAAGTAAACACAGTGGTAGAGAAAGTACATCAGTGAATGTTAGTATCAGTAGAGAGAGGGAGCTAGAGAGAGAGAGAGAGAGAGAGAGAGAGAGAGAGAGAAACAGAAAGAGAGAATACTTAAGGGAGTATGTAGACTCTGGAGTGAGTTGATGCTCTCCGGCTGGTTGTTTGTGATATTATGACTGTTAACTGCAGTCATTTAAAAGGCCTGTTGTACGCTCTCTGTCCTGTGTGTGAGGTACTGGGCCATTCCGAGGTCCATTTACAGCTCACAGAGAGATCATAGTGTGTCCATGTCTGTGTGTAAGGGAAGAATGATTGAGATGTGTAGAGTTTGATGGTATTTAATTGTATGTGTGTATGCATTTGTGCAGAGACAGATATCTGTGTGTGTGTGTTTGTATGTGTGTGTGCATGTTTAGAAGGGTGACTGTAAACTGTACGGTGTTTGGAGTACTGATGAAGGAATAAACATTTGATAGAAGACTATTTTTTGAAAGCCAAATCATTTCTTTTTAAATGGTTGAGTTGATCTGACATGGATCTCTTAAAGCGTGCAGGTTTTAGCTGCCTCTCTGAGCCTGCCTCTCAGATGTTCCAGGTCCCAGGAGCTTAAAAGCAGAAATCTGACTCCCTGCTGTCTCTTTATTTGACTTCTGGGACAGAAGGGAGACTGTCATTTAGAGGGCGTGGCCTGGATTGTCATCTGATAAATGTTCTACTGTACACTCAGGTGCTAGATCATTAAGAACTTTAAAAATAAGCAAAAGAACAGGTTAAATAGCTTGGAAAAAAATACAGGATTCTCCAAAAATACACCATCTCAAAAAACACACCTTCTCAAAAAGCACACCCTCTTGCAGCCAGTACAGGAGGTCTGTGAATAGTCTCTTTTTCGTTCTGGTTGACACTGATGCTGTGTTGTGCATGTGCTGTAATCCATCAGTAAATGCCTTTTTGTGAGTTCACTGTGGAGAACATTATAATAGTCAAGGCTGCTGGTACCAATTCCATGTGTCAGCCTACACAGTTTCTTCTGAATTATGGATTTGTTTTGCAGAGCTGGATATCATTGGTTTGGTCTGAAGTTTGTTTTATTGCCAATGACTGAAATCTCCATCTTTTCTTCATTTAGTTCTAGGGATTTATTTCAGTATTTTTAGGTCATTAAATGTTCAGGATCTAACTGTTGCAACTCTTACCAGTAAGACATCTTCATAAAGAAAGCCAGACATCAAAACCGTATCAGTTTCATAAACATAGGTATGTTTCAGTCAACCTTCTTAGCTAATCTATGTGATTTTAGCAGAAATCAAGATTGCAGTATTCACGGCAAGAGCAAATTTTATAAAAATACAAATTTTATTGAATGTGGATTTATATAGACATATTTTGCTTCCATAATTATTTAAATTGTAAGTCATGGAATCTGAATAATGTATGTACAATTTTGAGTTGTTGAATGTATTAAATATGAATTCTATTGTTCTAAATTCATATTGTAAAAACTCCTTTCCACAAATGCTCTGAGGGCACATATAGTTACAAAAAGTGTAACTGATTCAATATCTTACTTTTCATATCTTTCTTCATCTTCCCTGTCTTTCGTTTATGTTGTTGCTCACCTTACTCAAACTCCTTGTCTTCCTCTTGTCTTTCCCTCCGTCCCTCCTCTGTTTGGTCCCCAGGTTCTGCAGCTGGGCTCAGATATCCTCCCCCAGTATAAACAAGAGGCCCCTAAGACCCCACCCCACATCATCCTTCACTACTGCACCTTTAAGACCACCTGGGACTGGGTGATTCTCATCCTCACCTTCTACACTGCCATCATGGTACCCTACAATGTGTCCTTCAAAACCAAGCAAAACAACGTCACGTGGCTGGTTCTGGACAGCGTGGTTGACGTCATCTTCCTCGTGGACATTGTGCTGAACTTCCACACCACGTTTGTGGGGCCTGGTGGTGAGGTTATCTCTGATCCCAAACTCATACGAATGAACTACCTGAAAACCTGGTTCGTCATCGACCTGCTCTCCTGTCTGCCCTACGACATCATCAACGCCTTCGAGAATGTGGATGAGGTAAGTGTGTAGAGGGGGGTGGGAGCAGGCAGTGCTTTATATGGGGTTGTTTGTCATTTGAATTGTGGATTTCTGAACATACAGGCATCTCCTTACTGAACTGAGCCTCTCAGTCTCTCAGGAACTGTTTCAGCAGACAGGATGATGAGCTGGATTCTTCACTATGACTGATTATTGATTATTAAAGCACTTGTGTCATATGGTCACATCTCTTAACTGCCCGTCACTTGTATCATATGGTCAGAAGTCATAACTATACATCAGCGGAAAACTAAACACCAGCGGAAAAGACCAGCTGAGATGACCCACATCTGGCAAACTGGACAGAAACCAAAGGATAGCAGTGGTATAAGTGATAGATATGCCAGGGGATACCAGTAAGCTTACTAGATATTGCCTAACTGGGCAAACCCCTGGAGCTTTTCTGAATATTTTTGGCCTTTTTTTGACCACTGGATTACATAATTAGTTGAAAGAGCCTTTGTCTTTTCTGTTGCTAGTGGGGCAGGCTTTAGTCAACCAATCAGGCAATTTCCCTTCATTCCTTACCCAAAGAATAGCACACTTTTACTCTCCCAGCTCACAAATGTCTCCATTCTTGCGGTTATTCCACTTCATTGTACATCCTCCAAACATGTAATTGTCAGTTACCTGAAAACTTGAACCTCTGTTCTCCTAAATATGACTGTCATGACCCAAGATCTCGGAAATATTTCCTTCGTTTTTGGAAAAATGATCACCTGTCAAAACCCCAACCAAAAAAAAACGTTTTTGGTGAGCTAAACGCAAGCTATTACTTAATTTCCCATATAATAAAACAAATAAACACACTCAAAGGGGCTGTAATTATAAGCTTTAACACCAGGAAAAAAAAACCCATAAGGTTTAACCAGCCTGAGCTGTCTTCAGAATGGAGAGTTTTTTTTTTCACCAACATACTCTCAGTTTGTGCATTATACCTCTGTCGCATCTTTGCTGTTTTTTTAAACTACTATATTCCCTGATACATGTTTTATATATATGTGCTCAAAGCACTACGGTTTCAAAATGGCAACAAGAAATATACATACTGTATATATGTATATATACAAGAAATATACATATATCTATAATCTATATATATCTATATCTATATCTATATCTATATGTGTGTGTGTGTGTGTGTGTGTGTGTGTGTATTTCTTGTCGCCATTTTGAATCCTGGTAGTTGTTGCTGGTTATGTTAGTTTGGGACCAGTGAGAGGTGATCATGGGTAGCACTACAGAGCATTGTCCCTATGTGCTGTGATGAAGTTGTAAACTGGTGAACCAGAGGTTTCTGGAGGGCACTGGCTGCTCCTCTGCTATGCAGGTCGTTTCCCAGTTAATCAATGATTTGGCTCCACAGTGCAGGAGAGTGGTACTGTTGTTTCCCAGTAGTCTGTCATATACTGGAAGTGATGTGGGTTTTTTAATTTGGGTTAGGTTCATTGGCTCTTTGAGTGATTCATCTCAGTCAGCCTGCAGAAATATGCATTTGTTGATAGGAATAACTTATCTTATGTGTAGTGCGTATTGTCTTGTGATGCAATTGTCTTGTGATGGAAATTTTCATGAATTTACTGATTCAATAAACAGTCCCCATCATTGGCTAAAATAGAGTCAGCAGGAACCTGCTGCTAACACAGGCCTAAGGCGGTAGACTGGGCTGCCAAACACCAAAGCATGCTGCTGCGCGTGTGTGTGCACGTGCGTCTGTGTCTGTGTGTGTGTCTGTGTCTGTGTCTGTGTGTGAACAAAGCAGAATGATTACAGAATGACAATGACATTGGGCATAGTTATATGAATGGTTTTTGGCCGTACTAATTATAGTTTGGTCATAGAGAGGGAGAGAGTGAGAGAGCTGGCAAGGTTTGGTGGAAAAGTAGCCATATTTAAGTTTTAGGAGTGACACTTTGTAAATTGTTGTCTCCATCAGGCATTGGTCAGCCTCTCTCTCTCTCTCTCTCTCTCTCTCTCTCTCTCTCTCTCTGATTTATCCATATTCTCACAGACCGGGTGAATAAAGTAAAAGAAGAAGTACACTTGCTAAAAAAAGTACTATAAGTAGAATTAAAGTATCCCTCCTGAAAAATACTTAAGAGTAAAATAGTCACTCATCTACAGTTTACAAAAACGGTTGTCAGTTTAGCTCAGAGTACTTTTTTTTCAGCAAGAGTACTTCTACTTTATACACCCCTGCTCACAGATTGTGTAATGATTGGAGACTGATAAACAGGTGACAAGAAATCAGTACAATGAAATTCATATTTTCTCAACCTGTAAGCAATTACTTCAGTACCTTCCAGTCTCCTTTTCTCCTTTCTGTTTGTCTCTCCCCCCCTCCTGAGGTTAATTTTGTGTGGAACGGTTCACCAGACACAGAAACAGTTTTACAATTCCCTGCAGTTATCCTGAAACACACACACACACGCACACACACACACACACATCTACCAACACATGAATTCTCACTGGAACTTTACCCTAAGGAATGTTACACACATGCAGGGCCCCAGCTCTGCAGGCCTATACACAGCATGATGTAAGGCTTTCATTTTCCCTGTCTATCCCTGTGTGTATTTGCCAGAGTAACTATTCTCTTAGGTCTGGGCTGAGCTGGAGGAGGAGAAGGGTTCTGTGGTGCCCTCTGATATGCCCCTGCCCCCACCCCCCCACCGCTTCCCCCCATCCCCCCGATTTAACCATCCCAGCTTAATCCAGGGCGACCTTTTGGTAGCATTGGAGCTTTGGTAAACAAGCAGTGAGCCACAGGGGTATACTGTTCTCTTGCACTGTGGGGGCCATTGGAGCACTAGCACTGGCTCTCAGGGGTTTAGTCTTCATACTAGCTCTCATACTCTTCATCATTAACAGGTTGGCTAGTGTGTAAATGTGTTGACTATGGCATGATCGGTTCTGCTATGTGCAAAATACAAAACGAATTAGTGTCCTCAGCATTATTGTACTGCAGCTGTTTCTGTCATATAGATAAATATGACAGATGTATGAGTATGTTTTGGAAGTAACAGAAATCAGTCACTGAATTCCTGAGCATTTTTGCATGCTTAGAGGTTTTATTTCCCTGATCAACTGTTGTTGAAAAATAAATACATATTGAATAAATAAGTCAAATGATTCATTTGTTGGTGATGACTGATAAATACGTTGTCCATTTGGGAGACCAGGGGGGTATTCCAAGTGCGTGGTTTAGTGACTAACCTGGATAAGTTTACTAAGAGTAAGTAGTAAACCTCCTAATAGAAGAGCCCTATGGTTTTATTCTCCTAGCAAAACAAAGTCATAGGGCTCTTGTAGTAGGATGTTTACTACTTACTCTGGGTTAACTTATCCGGGTTAGTCACTAAACCACGTACTTGGAACACCCCCCAGATTCAGTCAACTGGGCCCTGTACTACGAAGCGAGGCAAAGGTAACTTCTGGTTAAATTAACTCAGAGTAAGTAGTAAACCTCCTAATAGAGGAGCCCTATGGCCTCATTCTCCTAGCAAAATAAAGCCATAGGGCTCTTCTATTAGGAGGTTTACTACTTACTCTGAGTTAATTTAACCAGAAATTACTAGGATAAGCCAGTTACCTTGCTTCGCAGTACAGCCATCTGGTTTTGCATCTTGTCAACAAATACTTGACTGAGTCCCGTCACCCATAAAGAATTTAAACCATCTCAGAGTGGCTTTTTTAATACTCTGTGACCAAATACACATGGAACACATGAGAAATCTGCACCAGAGGCTCAGAGCTCAGAAGTGTGTGTAGAATTAAATGATTTTTAATAAACAGTACTTCATTCCTATAGGGCGTTAAGGCAGTAGTAGACAAAGCCTGAGCACTCTTTGACAGTCATCAGGTAAAGACGTTAAACAGCAGACTGGTTTCTTGTTGATGTGCAGTGTACCCATTTGTAGACATTGGTGCTTTTTAATTTGGCCTGTGGTGTCTGTCAGCCTGTTCTAACATCAGTGGATTAAGAGTGTGTGTGTTCCTGGTTTCCTGTCAGAAATGGCCCTGCCCCTCGCCTTTCTTCTCTGTGCTGTAAAATCAATGGTGATAAACAGCAGTTCTGCAGAATCCCCACACACGCCTTGTCTGATATGATAAGAGACCGAAACTGCCTTGTGCAACATAACATTCTCCAAAAACATCCTTGTATTTGTGCTTGAGTATGAAAACATGAGGTGCATAAGAAAAATCTGCATGGGTTTCAGGATTGACTGCCTCTGATTCTGTGCAACCTCACATGTGTTTAATAATGGATGTCATTTGTACTTAAATTATACTGGTATATGTGTATTACAAGTAATGTAAAGACACTGCCAAAATCCTATAAAAGTTAAGGTGAATATAGTATTGGATTAAAAAAAGTATATGAAAAAAGCACAAACAATAAGTAAAGAAAATTTGCAGCTGAGTGCAAAAAATGTAATATACACAGGCATGAAGTGTGATGTGACCAGTTCAGTTCAATTCAATTCAGTTCAGTTCAGTTCAGTTCAATTCAATTCAATTCAATTCAATTCTATTTAATTCAGTTCAGTTCAATTCAGCTGAGTTCAGTTTTATTAGTAAAGTTTTTTAAAATGGACCTTGTATTAAAAACAGTATTTGACTGGTAATTAGTATTTGATTTGTAGTATTGATTTAAAGCTGAGTTGCACAACATTAAAGTCATAAGCTGGTGTTACTGCCAAATTCCAATATACATCAGGTATAAAGATCTTGTTTTTGCCGCTTTAAGGAAATACTCTGAAATTACTCTGAAATTATCTCGTAATTCCTTGATGAGATGAAGTATCTGTCTATTCTCGTTCCCTGCAACCCTGTATGCCCTTGTTAACTGTCTCTCTCTTTCTTTCCTGCTTTCTTCCCCTTTTGCAGGGAATCAGTAGTCTGTTCAGCTCTCTCAAAGTGGTACGCCTGCTGCGTTTGGGGCGTGTGGCCCGCAAACTGGACCACTACCTGGAGTATGGGGCAGCCGTACTGGTTTTACTGGTATGTGTTTTTGGCCTGGTGGCCCACTGGCTCGCTTGCATTTGGTACAGCATCGGAGATTATGAGGTCATTGATGAGCTTACGAACACCATTAAGACCGACAGCTGGCTGTACCAGTTAGCAACCAGCATCGGATCCCCGTACCGGTACAACGTGAGTGGATCTGGTCAGTGGGAGGGCGGGCCAGGCAAACACTCTCTCTACATCACATCACTGTACTTCACCATGACCAGTCTAACCACCATTGGCTTCGGCAACATCGCCCCCACCACGGATGGAGAGAAAATCTTCTCCGTGGCCATGATGATGGTGGGATGTGAGTATATCGTTCTAGTCTTTTTGTTGACATTAATATTTTAGAGATGCTTCAGAGTGCAGGACAGCATTGATGTTGCTGAGACAGTTGCAGTTTCTTAAGGCTGCTGTGTTGTTGTGATTATAAAACACAGTATTGCTTTGCTCTCCTCATTTGACCTGTTCTAGTCTATACTTAAGCGTTTTGTGGTTATATGTTGTTCAGAGAAAAGTTTGACAGGTATTCTTTCCCAGTCTGCTGTGGTCCTCTACTGTCTGGATCCAGTGTTCTTTCTCACTTAACTCACTGTCTGAGTCACGTTCATTCAGGGAGTGCTGACAGAATGCTTGATACTGAGTTTTCAGTGCTCAGTACACTCCGTGACTGACATTCCTTAGCTCCCCCCAAACCCACAGAATGTAGATTAAACAACCCCATACAAAGTGCCTGGCTATTGAGAGAGAGAGAGAGAGAGAGAGAGAGAGAGATAGATAGTATGTATGTGTGTGTGTGCATATGTGTGTATATATATGTGCGTGCGTGTGTGTGTGTGTCACAGATGGGGACTCGAGTTTGTGACTTGGACTCGAGTCGCACTTAAATCGCACACACAGTGACTTGTGACTTAACTTGAGACTCGTCCTCAAAAAGCTTGAGACTCGACCTGGACTCGAGATTTGGGACTTGTGAGCAATCATTGTTTTATGTTTTATTTATTTATTTAGTTATTTTTTGCGCATTAACATTAAGGAAATGTCTGATGAGCTGGATGTCATTCCCTCCCATATTATCAAACGTAACTTTAGGCATGCACATGGCAACAGATGACTGTAAGCTGCAGCAACAACACCGTAACCATGGCAAGCATAACTGAGGCTGCTGTGCCATTTGTGGTAACCTTTGGCTAGAATCCCTTCACACAAGGCCCAAACAAAAGAATGACAAGGTGTGTGGTATCAAAATAAAGGATGTTGGATCGACCACATCTAATTTTATCTGGCACCTAAAAATGCACCCAGATAGGTCAGTTAGTCACTTGGTAATGTCAACGTTAGTGCCTGTGGACAGTTAGCAGGCATGTTAGCTCGGTATCAGCTATCTAACATTAACTTGTTACTAGCTTTGTAGCTAATGTCGGTTAATTTGATTAGAATGGCATTTGTCAAATATTTTGAAAAGATGAGTGAGTGTTTGTTTGCTTGTCACATTTGTTTGCATAGAGTGCTGGCTTTGCCATGACTATAAAAATGGTCTGGTAACTTAATCAACACAGATGAACAACACCATGTATCCTGTGTGTGCAGAACAAAAAATAACAAAAATGTCACAAAATACAGTCTTTAACTTTCATTGTGTGTTTTTTTCATACTGCATTGCAATAGCCTGTTTAAAGTGATCATATACGAAACATCTAATCAGTGCTGTTGCTGTATGCTAATAGATAAAGGAGTGATAAGACAGTACATGCTTTGGATTCCTTAGATATAACCATGCAGTGTTCTTATTAGACCGTACGGCATGCAGCAGATGATAGAATGCTCATTACAACCATGAGAAACTTGAGACTTGACTTGGACTTGCCCCTCAAAGACTTGAGACTTGACTTGGACTCTAGCTCAAAGACTTGTGAGTATCTCTGGTGTGTGTGTTTGCGTGTGTGTGTGTGTGTGTGTGTGTGTGTGTGTGTGTGTGTGTGTGCGTGTGTGCGTGTGAGCTTTAGTGTATCTGAGCATGGCCTTGAATGTTACCTTTGTTTTTGGAGCTGTTATGTGAGCAGCAGTGCACTGCAGAGAGAACAAGGCCAATTCTGGGGTCTCTCTAAAGAATGGCTCATGATGATAGAGGAGATCCACTGGTCAGATTGCTCTTCTCTTCTCTCACTCTGGCTGCTCTGATGGAGCTCAGCTTCCCCCTGTATTGTGACAACAGAAAGGAAGCCCCAGGCCTAGTGCTCTGCCACAGTAAAAGGGAACAATATTTTCGCTCAAGGTTAATTTCCTGTAGGAGGTCTCTTGTCCCTTTGATTGTTTTAGGATGACTGTTGTTTTGTGTATGATAGCCTCTGTGTCATTGTTCTGTTTAATTGTTCTGTCTTTGCTTCTATGAACAGTCAGACATTTTTTAATTGTATGCCAGTGGTGTACATAGATTTAACCTCCCTGGCTCATTTCATATTCTCAAAAACATATGAAAATGCTTTGGAAATTACAGAAAATCTCTCAGCGCTCTAATGTTGCTGTGTGTGTGTATGTGCGTGTGTATGTGTGTGTGCGCGTGTTGGTGTGTTTGCATGTGTGTATGCGTGTTCGCATGTGTGTGCACGTGTGTGTGCGCAAGCGTGTGTGTGTGCATGTGTGTGTGTATGTGTCCCCGTGTGTGTATGCCAGGGGGTATCTGACCGCATACAGGGTTTAGATATAGAGGTATTATGTAACCATGGTTACTGCTTTCACGTACATGTGCTTGTGTCATAGTTACTTTAAATATGTAGTCTTTATTATTCACCAACTCAACTAGTGGAGGTGGTGATTTAATTTCTTGTGGAATGACGTACATGTAGATGCTACAGAGAAAAAGCCCTGATGCTACAGAGAAAAGCCCTGAAACAAATAACAGATATAATTATTTAATACAGGTAGATATGTAGAAGATGTATTTTAATAACTTTTTATTTTTTTTATTTTTTGTCTTTCATGAAAATAAAAAGTAGTACACTGGTTTACTCAAATGTAAATGGTCTGCATCCACAAATTCTCGTCCTGTTACGAGAACAGCACAGAGAGCTGAATGACTGCATATTCATCTGAAATCATTTTCGGCAGCTGCATTTGAGACCATTATTGACTGATTCTCATTGTCCTCCATTCAGGGATGCTCTTGTAGGGATGAGAGTGGGGTGATAAATGTCCGCTCTCACCTTTCCCTCTCTCAGACATTTAAACTCTGTGTATGTGAGGCTCCGAATAACCTCATTTTATGAGGTCTATGCTTCTCTTGTCATTGTATCACACCGTCAAATTTAATTTTTTACAGTGTAAGGGGCTGGAAGAGAGAGTTTGTACACAGACTGTATGCTGGCTTGAGAGAGCCAACGTGACCTGAGAAGTCGTGTTTTGAGGCTTTACAGTGAAGACCATCATTTTTGTGCAAGTTGCAGTTCTGGAAACTAATAGTGTTACTTAAATTGAGGAGGACTGCCGTGGTTTGTCATTATAATAGAAAATTGCCATGCTGTTAATTTGATGTCTTTTGAGTTCATTTTGATGTGGTGTTGTACTGTCTGCAGAGCAATTTGCAAGATGTTTAGTAAATATGATGGGGCATTGTTGAATGGTTACTATGGTAACATTCAAGAATTGAACTCTCCGCATTCTGTACTTTCCACATTCACCTGAAGCAATGGTCCCAAGTACAGAGTCCCTTTGTAATAAATTCGCAGAAAGAATTTCTCTGCATCAAAATATGAGGAAGTCAGTGGAAAGTGAATGAGGCACAAAGGGAAAAAACAGGAAAGGATTTTGCATCTGATTAAAGTATTTTCAGCATGAAAGTTTTATCTTTCACATCACTGAATGAGGAGTCATTGAGGTATGCCATTTTCATTGCTCTTTGTAGCACCACCTATGGGAAATGGTTTACTAACATTAAAAAAAATACACACACACACACATACACACACACACATATATATATGTATGTTTTGAAACATATAAAAAAATTTAAATTTAATGTTTCATTTTCATATTTAAATTTGGTGTTGTGTTTTGAGGTCTGCAATTAACTTGAATTAACTTGGGCTGATAGTAGATCTGGGTATTGTGTTGTTGGCAACTTACTGATATTTGCAAGTGAGCATTCTAATGTTTCTTCTTCTTCTTCTTGACAAACTTGACAGGTGGCATGATTATGTACTATTGAGGTTAATCCTGATGCACAGCAACACCTTGTTTAAGTACTTGTTTCTGAAAACGCAGTAGACATTTCTGTAGACATATTAGTTTTTTTTCAAATCAGTATTGGAATCTGGAATCATTCTAAATACTATAATCATCACTACAGATTCAGGAAGTACCAAGGAACCAATTAATCAAAAGATGTTGGAACTTGGAGGTCATCCTTAAGTCATCCGTTGGACCACAGAGTCATACAACAATCAGATTAGGTTGCGTGTGGTGGTTAGAGGTGTCAGTGCACAGGTAAAAAGGGGCTTTGCTCAACATATCCTCTGAAATGAAGAAGTATGATGAAGAAACAAGGTGAGAGGGAGATAAAAGAGCAAGGCTGCTTCGGGCTGTTAAAATAATTTTTTCTGCACGTACCCCCGCATGTTCTGTACTGGGGCTTTTCTTCACCCGACTACAAACAGGGTGTGATTTGATGACTCAGTCTCAGCACAGGTTGCATTCTGAATCACAGAACTTGAGTGCTGCCTAAACTCATAAAGTTGTCCTCGTTTTCATTCCTCACGGTCCCCTCCGATTTCCACTCTCTTTATTCTCTTTCATACTAGAGGTGAGAATCACTGAAACTCTCACAAGACTATATTGGATTGATGGTTTCCATGGAGACCCTGAACATGGGCTAAATCACTCTTAAACAAAGAGCTTTCTTATGTTCACATGTGAATTACTCAGTCGACCAGATTGTTCCAAACTCCTGCTCCTTTGTTAAGTTCTCCTTTTTTTTTCTTTTTTACCTCCAGCTCTCTTGTACGCCACCATCTTTGGCAACGTGACGACCATATTCCAGCAGATGTATGCCAACACCAACCGCTACCATGAGATGCTGAACAACGTGCGAGACTTCCTCAGACTCTATCAGGTGCCCAAGGGCCTGAGTGAGAGGGTCATGGACTATATCGTCTCTACCTGGGCCATGACCAAGGGCATTGACACAGAGAAGGTGAGGCTCACCCATACAGGTATACCTGGGATGTTCATTACGGCGTCACTGAGATCAGTCTAGTTTCTTAGGCTGAAGAGAAGAAACGACACACATCTGTCCAGCACATTTATACTTCATCTCACCCCTATTTGGATTGGCCAATTCCTGGTGTTTTCAATGGTCCCAACCATAGCATGAGCCATATGCGCTAACCTGGGAGGCTGAGGACTAGCATACGCGTCCCTTTGACAACTTTGTCATTGGTGTGACACACTGACCATAAATAAAGTGTCTCTACCTGAAACAAAACACCTTAGTGAGGATACCAGTGAAGGTGTTACGCTTTTAAAACATGTGCTGTGTGGAGTGCCCAAGGGCAGACACTTATTAGATTTATGCTCATTCCTTTGGACTTCAAATTGGAACAAAACAGATAAATATTACAGATTAAATTGTATAGACAGCTGTCTTTCTACTTTTCTCCAGGTGCTGTCCATCTGCCCTAAGGACATGCGGGCGGACATCTGTGTCCACCTCAATAGGAAGGTCTTCAATGAGCACCCGGCATTCCGATTGGCCAGTGACGGCTGCTTGCGCTCACTCGCAGTGGAGTTCCAGACCATCCACTCTGCCCCCGGTGACCTCATCTTCCATGCTGGTGAGAGTGTGGACACCCTGTGCTTTGTGGTGTCAGGATCACTTGAGGTCATCCAAGATGATGAGGTCATTGCTATATTAGGTGAGTCCAAGATGATAAAGGGCTGAGAAGTGGTTTAAGGAAAGAGCGGGAATGAGGTAGAGGGGATCTGGCAGAAAAACAGGAAAAAGATTGGACTCATCTCATTTGTGAAGAGATAGTTATGTAAATGTCTAAAAATAAGTTACCAGGTTTTTCTCCATATGCCAGAAAAAAAGACACATCAGAAAAAAAAACAGACCAGAAATGAAGGGAAGCTGAGTTTGCAGATCCATTTTTATCCACTGATATTTGTATAATTGTGAGATCTTTCTTTGCATGATCACCACAGTGATGTCCTACATGTGCTGTTTTATCCAGGGATCATCTGGACATACACTTTCATAGCTAATATTTTAATTTAAGACTAATGACATTAAGAGCAATCATGCTGAAATCTCAGAAGGTTTGCTGTACGTATGCCATGCCAAGCAATAATGCAGTGATTAGAAATGGTGAAATAAATCGTGTAATGCAGAATGATACATGAGTAAATAAAATATAAATAAAAATGATTACATAGCAACATGAGGCATTTGCAAAAAGAGATTTAGGGCAACTATATCAGACTGAACATGTTGTTGTCAGTGTGGGGCTAAGAGGACACAAAGAACTTGGAGAGAAAGTCTTTGTAGTTCTATTGCCTTTCACCTCCTCTCTACTGTTTATATTTTCTCTTGATAACCCTTTTAATGCATTTAACTGGATGGCTCCACTCTCTTCATTAGTGATAGTGAGACCACTGTAAGAAGCACATTAGACTGTCAGCCGTGTGAGTTGGCAAGGTGACAGTGTCATAGAGTGTGTTATTCACCTTCTCAAATAGCTTTCAGTGTGAGGTTTGTTCTCCACCAGCTTGGCAGGAGATCCTGGGGAGGCAATGCTTTTCAGTGCGCAGAAGGACAGTGAGAGGCTGGCGAAGGAGGAGGAGATAGAGTGGGGGTGGAGACTGTGGCCTGCTGAGATGATGCAGGAGGACTTAAGAGCAAAGCACCTCAGCAGGAGGACAGTAGTGGGAGGTGAAGGAAAGGAGGAGGGCAGGGGCAGATCTTGTCACTTGTTTCTTTCTCCAGGGCTCCACTGGGGTGCTGGGAATGTGGCGGTTTTCCATGGAGATGTTATGCGCTTTTTTGTTCAAGATCTTGTGAAATAAGTGTATAACTTTCTTATTGTGGTTATTTTGATATTAATACTATTGTAATCTCGTGTCTAATATCTCAGTTTTAGATGAATATGTACAGAGACTTGCTTGTTATTGCTGACTGAATTTAAGAAGGCTTAGTAATACATGGTCAGTTGATAAATATATGCAGGATTTCAAAAATATTCAGGTTGACAATATATAAACTTTCCTGAATGTTACTGTGAATGCAGCCTCCTATTCTCAGTGCGTTTAACTTATATTATTGTTCAGATTGATAAATGTCTCCTGCGACAGCGGTTTTAGTGGGCAGAGGGAGCCATTATAGCCATGTGTGTCCAGGGAACTAGAGTTTAACAATAATCTCTCCCTGTATGCACTATTTCAAACAGACAGACATTGTTTGCACATTCACGTTCTAGGCGCAAAAAAATTAATTAAAAAAAATTTCTGCAGCAGGGTTATGATAGTTAACAAAAACTAAGACTAAAACTAAAACTATCAGTGAAAAAATAATTTTGTTAGTGAAATAAAAATTAAAACAAAAAGATGAAAACTAAATAAAAGCTACAATGAACAATGCAACATGAACTAAAACAGAATAGAATTGCAGGTAAAATCAGCTTCGTTTTCCTTTTCATCTTCTTTTGTTTTCTTTATTCCTTTTTCAGCTTCTATAAATTAAGGCTTTCCTCATAATACCTGAAAAAATAAAACTGACACTAAAACTAATTAAAAACTAAAGTAAAACTAGTCCATTCCTCAAATAAAAATAAAAATAAAACTACTTATGCACTCGTAAAACTAACTAAAACTAAACTGAAATCACAGATCGAACTGAAAGACTAAATAAAAGTAAAAACTGATGAAAATTTCAAAACTGTAATAACCCTGTTCTGCAGTACGTTTCACAAAGGTTGCAAAGACCACAGACAACAACCACAGAATATATCAAATTATTTCTAAACTATTTTTAAAGATTAAAAATAGCTGCATTTTTGGAGGATTTCGAAAATATTCAGAATGACAAACCCCCGCCTGTCAGGAGACATTTACCAATCTAAACACTAATATAAGTTAAATGCATTGAGGATAGGAAGCTGCATTCGCAGTAACATTCAGGAAAATTTATATATTGTCATCCTGAATATTTCTGAAATCCTGCATATATTTATCAAATGACCATGTATTACTGAGCCTTCTTAAATTCAGTCAGCAATAACAAGACTTTGCTTTGGTTTTATCTCTGGGAGAAGACACGTTGAAGACATTTCCACCAGATCCTTTGAAAAAGTTTTCCATCAGATCTGGTGTGAAGGCTGATGCTTTCCTGAGGATCAAGGCATCAGGGCTTTGAACAGTTTTGTGAACTTGGAATAGCTCCCAGTAGTTTTGAACAGCACTGAACTTTGCCTTTCGGGTTCTCATAGAAGAACCTGCCCTTACTATGTGTCTTTAGGGTGTGGCCTGTTTGCATAATCATATGGAGGAGAATGTCCCTGCCGACTGGTTCAAGGCTCTGCTTATCTTTATGAATGTGACATTGTAGGGATGTTCTGTTCCCTGCTCGACTAGCTGTCAAAGACTGAAGATGATATTCACTGTAGACCTCTTAGCTTGGATTCACCATGACTGATGGGGCGCTACATATGTTCAGCTAGTTTCCTGAGTCTAGTCAGAACAACACATGCTGAAGAAGGAGATGCACCTATAGTGGTTGCAGTCATACCCGTTTCCTTTTTTTGAAAAGGTTCACAATTTGGTGACCAGATAAGCAATTCTATCCTTCTTACCTTGACAAAAGAGCTCATATAGGGTAAATGAAGCTTGGGGCGAGGTTAGGAAATCTTGTTGCTGACAAATGGTTTTCCTTAAGCCTGTTTTTTTAGGGTCAGCTTTGCACCATCTCCATTTTTCATTTTGGGGTTGCATTCATGGCTGATGGGATAACAGGAGTTGTCCCTACAGTAAAACTCTTGGATAGTGCTCCGCTCATCTCCATTTGTTTGCCTCTGTTGATGATTGTTTCTCTGCTAATGGTTTTTAATGGTTCTGATTTTTAGAAAAATAAGCCAAAGGCTTTCTTCATTCCATCAAACATTCATCTGATGCCGCCTTTTGCTGCTAAATGCCCTTGCTAATCTGGACCCAGTTTTCATAGGTGCAGGACATAGCAGTTTGTTTACCTTCGTTCTGGGTCACTGTGGATATCTGGAGGTTCCTCTGATTGGCTGACCATTGTTATTTTGCAAAAAGATGATGCCCTTATGTTCAATAATGGGAAGCAAATGGATTTTGCTTCAAAGCAGTTGTTAGTGTTTGCAGGCTTCCTCTCAAAGATTATTAAAGCACTATCTAAGATGGTCTCTTACAAGCTTAGCTACATCTTTATATCTGAAAAAGGGCATTGCAGTCAGAGTTTCATTGCATTTGTCAATCTACTTCTTATTCCTGGGATGTCTTGTGATGACATCTGTGTGTAGTTTGCTTAAAACTTCTCTGACTGGTGTCTGATCCTGCAACATAAACAAAAAGTGATTTATGTTACCCTCAGCACTGTCATATGTGAAAGCAAGCCAGAGTCCTGTAGCCTCTAACCATATGCATTCCTATATGGCCCGTCCCATAACAGCCTAGATGTTAGGGAACATGAGGGGCCAAATCTGCTGTGGCCAGCAGGCTTTGCACTTAGATCTCCCAGAGGAATCAGTTGTTTGTCACTTCTGATGTTTCAGACGGGTACCTTTAGGTTTAAAATGAAACTCGTCCTTCTCTGGAAATATAATGATTTTGCAGGCCTTTCTCCTGTCTCATTTTGGTCTCCCCTGTGTCTTGGGAGTTGAAAACTGATATTAGATATCTAAACTCTGTCTTTAGTGAGGGTAATATTAACAGTTTGATAAAAATGTGAGTCTTCTGGTTGAAATGATCACACTCAGTGATTTTATTAGTTTGTGAAGAATTAACAAAAACAAAAACAAAAATTTCTCTTCCATGCGTTGACACATAGTATGGGCTTATCAGTTCCCTAGAGGTGGCATATATCTGCACTTGCCTTCTGCAACACCACTTCCTGTATGTTTTTGCCAACACTATTCAGATAATCATAGAATGGGCTATTACTGAATGGTGATTCAGTTGCCTCCTGTCCTCCCCCATAGTTCAGACAATATATACATTCATTATATATATATATATATATGTGTGTGTGTGTGTGTGTGTGTGTGTGTATAGATTGACTGATTGAAAAAAAAAACTGTAAGCTTATGTAAAACAGTCTCTCTTGCAATCTCTCTCTCTCCATCAGGTAAAGGAGATGTATTTGGAGATGTGTTCTGGAAGGAGACAACACTAGCTCATGCATGTGCCAATGTACGTGCGCTTACCTACTGTGACCTGCACATCATAAAGAGAGAGGCACTACTCAAAGTACTGGACTTCTACACAGCTTTCGCCAGCTCCTTCTCTCGAAACCTAATCCTCACCTGCAACCTACGCAAACGGGTACGCTTCTCTCCTTTTGACCATATATTTTGCTCTTGTCACTCACACTGAAGGCATTTTCATGCACAACAATGTTCCAGTCTCGTGCAGATTACTTAAATCAGCTACTACTACTGTACCACAGTGTTCATCCTACTGATTTAAGCATAGGGCTTGAAATAGAGGAGATACATGGTGAGAGACAGAGACAGCAATCACATCAAAACATTTTTTACTACAATTCCTTTGGATATGCAAACATTGTATGGGGAACATACAGAACAGACAGTTATGGCTGTGCAATACAAGCTATAATTATGTTAATACAAACAGTTCTCTTAATTGGATTGGGATTATGTAAAAGGTACAGCATACTTCAACTGCTATGATGCCACAAAACTGCCTGTTTTCACACCACCCTTTTAACGGTTCTTCTAGTCTTTAAAATGCAGAATTAAAATGATGTCACTCTTTCCCTTACTCCAGCCAAATAAATAAAAATTAGTAACAGTATACGTTTCTGCAGGGCCTGACGGACACACACCACTAAATGGGCCATTAGAAGTACATTACACTTCTGTGTTTGTAGCAAGCAGCATAAATTTATGGATTAAAGCATTAGGTAGGGCTGTTACAATGTCCACAAATCACCAAATGATGCTGACAGTTTTACAGACAGTTAATTCTATGCCCTGGTGTGATACCATGACAAAGGCTGAAGAGCCCAGATTGGTACAGTACCCTGTGACCTGCAGCTCTCCTGTCTGGCTCCTGTCAGCTGTGTTCTCCCTTTGCTACACAGCTGCAAAACGCACCTTTATAATGTCATCAGTGTCAGGCCCCCCCCCCCCCCCCCCAACTGCCTCGATCAGGAACAAATTAGAAAACAAGGCGATTAACTGGAGGCATGGTACCAACAATCTTTGTCTCCAGAGTCTCCTCTGACAGAACACAAACAAGAAACCATGTGTCATGCGTACCCTGTGAGGACTGACCCTTCGATGTGGCTGAAGTGCTGAGACACTGCTGGTGAAGTGTTGAGACACTGGTGGTGAAGTGTTGAGACACTGCTGCTGAAGTGCTGAGACACTGCTGGTGAAGTGT
This sequence comes from Chanos chanos, assembly GCF_902362185.1. NCBI lineage: Eukaryota > Metazoa > Chordata > Actinopteri > Gonorynchiformes > Chanidae > Chanos > Chanos chanos. Next base: position 30,766,947 of record NC_044498.1, on the reverse strand, counting down.
TGAGACACTGGTGGTGAAGTGTTGAGACACTGCTGCTGAAGTGCTGAGACACTGCTGGTGAAGTGCTGAGACACTGCTGGTGAAGTGTTGAGACACTGCTGGTGAAGTGCTGAGACACTGCTGGTGAAGTGCTGAGACACTGCTGGTGAAGTGTTGAGACACTGCTGCTGAAGTGCTGAGACACTGCTGGTGAAGTGCTGAGACACTGCTGGTGAAGTGTTGAGACACTGGTGGTGAAGTGCTGAGACACTGCTGGTGAAGTGCTGAGACACTGCTGGTGAAGTGTTGAGACACTGCTGCTGAAGTGCTGAGACACTGCTGGTGAAGTGCTGAGACACTGCTGGTGAAGTGCTGAGACACTGCTGGTGAAGTGTTGAGACACTGCTGGTGAAGTGTTGAGACACTGGTGGTTGATGGCTCAGTTACCCTAATATAATATAATTTGTCACAGTGTTGGGAGTGAAGGGCATGTCAGTGCTGTCAGGGAGGATTACGGACAGTATTTAGGTCAGTAGTGAGAGGGAGAGGAAAGAACACTTTGCCTGTTTGTCTCAGGTCTCAGAGCTACTTTGTCTCTAGCACTGTTTCATCATCTCCAAAGTCTTGTTTACAATCTTTTCTTCTCTTCCCCTACCTTTTAATGATCTGTCCTTATCTAATAATAATAACAGTGACATCACTGACATTGATTATTATGATTGATTGATTTATTCATTAAATACACAGCCTCTGTCTTTCTCTCTTTTCTTTATTTGAACTCGAGCCTCTCTGGTTTGACTTGGTTATCATCTCTACAGAAGTGTTTCTGGGTTAATGGTCTTCCATGAATCATTCAAAAGGTGCAGTGCAACCTTTGAGTGTGTTAAAGAAAATGCAAGAAAACATTCTCTCCCTCTCTCTCTCACACACACACACACACACACACACACGCACAGTGTGTTTCTCTCAGATTTTAACCAAATGGACTTCTGAGCAGAGAGGCTGTTGAAATTTGTTTTTTTCACACAGCACTCTAAGGCTTTTAACCTCTCTGTCCAAAATTCAAAAGCTCAAAACCTCTCAGAGCTTTCTGTTTTCACTATATCTGGAGAGCTTTTTTTATATCTATTTTGTTTTTGTCATATTATATTATGTCAAGAAGTGACTGAGGGGTTTACCTGTAATTTTCAGCCGTTTACTCTGTGTAAATGAGTTTGACAGGGACAGTTCTTACCCCTGACTTAGAAGCATTCATCTGTGACATGATTTGACGTGACATTATGTTGCAGCTGCTCAGAACAGCCACTTGAATGTTCATTACTCTGGTTTATATTATAAATTATGTAATTATATGGCAAGTATAACTTAAATTATGAAGTCATGTGGGTGTTTCATTTAAAGGCATTTTCTGAATAGCTGTGAAGCACCTTTGCTGGCTTATTATTTTTGTGTCAGTAGTTCTGAGAAGCCTCCCTGAGTGTTGGGGATCCCATTGGGTACGGAAGCCTAAGGTCTATTTTTGAAAAATGCAGTCGTCTGTGCCATGAAACATTTAGAATTGCTGCATGTAACTCCTCTTTAATGAAGAGACTGAAAAACGTCCATGCGAAACAATGACATCAGTCTCTGGATGTTGGAGAGAGTCTAATCTCTTTTATTTTTTAAAGCTTTTGCTTATGCGGCAGAAGATAGATGGGACATTTCATGACAGATATGCTCTATTTTATTTATCTGCGTGGAGCAGTTATATGATGTGTTGGAGATGCCTTTACGCCAGTATGGCTCTCATCATTTTCACTCAACCCCATCTTCATTAAACTGACGTTTAGGTGGGTCTACCACAGTGGTGTACCCCATGGTACCAAAGACCACAGTGTCATTCACTAGGTTTAGTTCAGCCCATCTGACACATTGAATTATATACACAGCAGTTATTGCTGAAGTCCTCTGCTCTGTATAATTCAAACCAATACTTAAATGGATTATCCATTATATGTAAATCAATGGCAATAGAGTAGTCTTCAATAGAACCTGTGTCAAACTAAACGATCTCGTCAAACTGAACACCTTCCTGCACATATTCTCATCTTACCACAATCCCAACTACTCATGAAACATTCAGTGTCTTACCGTGTAGGAGTGAGTATAGTGACAGACATGGAGGTGAAAGTGGACTGTGCTTGAGCTGATACGTGGCTCAGAGTAAAGGGAGCTGTCCAGGATAACCACAAGGCTTTTAACCAGCTCGGGAAAGGGAATCTTTGTCAACTATACAGATGTTTGCGTCTTGAGGTTCAGAAGATGTAGATCAGAGGCTGATGAGGAGAATTTCTTTTCCTTACAAATAAGTGTGAGGAGATTTTTTTCCCAGGTATAAATGTGGTGAAGGCAGGGTTGCTTGTTCAGAGGGCAATTTAGAGGAAGGTTTAGTGGAAATACACAATCGTCGACGTCAGCAAAGCTGTGGAACCTGATGCCATGGTGTGTCAGTAATGGGCTGAGGAGAATGATGAGGTAGGTAATGAAGAAGAGAGGCCCTAATGTTGACCTCTGGCACACACTGTGGGTCAACAGGATCAGGTGCATTGATTTTACAGAGAGACTGTTTTCTGCTGGAGATGTAAGAGGTGAGGTGTAAGGGTGACAGGAGGATCCAGGAGGAGGGGTTTGGAGATGGTGGAGTCAAAGAGTGTGATGAAGACAAGGAGGATGGAGATGGAAGGAGTAGGACTTCCCTTATTACAGTCATCTACACGGGAGAAAAGGCGACTGGGCTGGAGGGGTTCATCAAGTTTGTTTTCATCCAAGTGGAACTAAAGATGTGGCAACTACAGACACACTCAAGAATTTTGGAGGGCGGGGGCATGGAGATGGGGCCAGAATTGTTCGTGTTTAGGAGTCAGTGTCGGCTCTCCTGAGGACAGGGCAGACAGGCGCAGTCTTGAGAGTGGATTGAAATGTACAAGTGACAAAGAAAAAAGAGCCAGGGTTACAGACACTGCATTTTTCAAGTTTGCCCAGAAAAATTGAATGACCTTTGATTCTGCAGTGCGCAGAGGAAAGGAGCGTGTGTGAAGGGAGAGTTGGTGGCAGGCATGGGTGGGTGGGTTGGAGAGAGGGGTGTCCAGTTGTTGAGACAAGCACATCCTGAATTGTTTAGTGTAGTGTAGTGTAACCCAGAGCTCTGTGTCATACTGGAGCATGAATGACAGAGGCTTCCCTGAGCAGACAGGGATGGCATGGTGACACACTGGTTGAAGAGATATTCATTAAAAACTAAGGACGTACTTGAATCTGAATATATTATTCGGGAAAGCACAAATAATGCAATGGAAACAGATATTTCCTCTACCTGTTGCTCGTTATTATTCGGGGAAAAAAAAGGTATGATTGCATGTGTGTGCATCCGCCATTATGTTTATCATTGTGGATGGCCACAAGATAAAAATGCCCATTCTGTTTGTAGCATAGGACTATGATCTCACCTATTAGTCCTACTACCTTCCGAATCAGGTGCAGGTGCTAGCGAGACAAAAGCCCGGTGTGGCAGCTGGTTTACCCCTGCAACCTGTAGTTTTTAGCTGTATGTGTTTATTTTCTCCAGTTAAAAAAACAGTCGGAAGTCCGTTCAGTTACTACACATTATTGAAAAGTGATTGCCGAGTTGGCGCAAATTACTGTTGTAAAATAGTAATTCATGTTTCCCTAGTGCACTGCATTAAGAATCGCAAACACAGCATCATTGGAATTTAAGATTATTCCCTTCAACTGACGGATATTTTTCTATATATCATTGCTGTAAATAGTTTCTATTTCCAGTGCAGAATAGAATCTTTCGATTTCTAAAACATTTTTTCAGTTTCTGATTGTTCACTGTGGCCCAGTTAAATGGATGGTGGTGGTGGGGTTCAGACAGTTCATAAAACTTAGTTTAGTGAAAAACAAATATAAAAAAGAGAGAGAGAGAGATGAAAAGTACAATATGAGGATGTGGGAATATATCTCATAATTAATTATATGCCGATATTAAATCAATTTGATGCTTTGAAGGCACAAAAATTGCATTGCCAATGAATATTAGGTTACAAAATACAACATTTGCCTAATTTAAGGCGACTTCTGATACAAACCACGCCCACTTCTGGCCTACTATCCAAATACAGATACAGAGACAGATCGGTTTGTGGGTTGAACAGATACATATACAGATAATGACACCTCTGTACACAGCTATTAAAAACTCTCTTGAGTTAAGTATAGGAATAGTGGCAATGTGAGAGTTTAAAAACAAAGCTGACTTTGAATCAGTAATTATGAGCGGTTTTTAATGAGCCATCTAAATAACCTCAGCAAGCATTGATAGCCTGTACTAGTTTGGTCCTAGATTTAAAACATTGTACAGTAAAATGTATAATTTTATTCTAAATGTGAAAAGGGAAAGTGTAGTTATATTTAAATGTATTTATTTTCAGCCCCTGCTGGTACAGAAGCAGTTACAGTGAGGGTGCGGCATGTGACAGATGGGAACAGGAAGAACAGTTAACACTGATAAAGCAGAGAAGACTGTTCCTGGAAAAGACCATGCCCACATTCATGAAGAGGCCATATAGGAAATGGAAAAACTAGATGATTTTACTATGAGGGAGATTAATTCCCTGTCGGTAATGTGTTGTAACAATGGTAAATATGGGGTGAAATCTAACCTTGACTGAGTAAGCATAAACAGTATTCATTCTTGCCTGTCAGATTAGTAACTTCAATTGAAATACGAGAAATAAATAATAATAAATAAAACAATCAATAATTGAATAATAAAAAAGAGCACAGTGTATAATCAGTATTGAACATTTTGTTTTGATGTAAAGAAAATGAGTTTTTATTTTTCAGGTGTTCTTTTTTTCAAGTAGAGTACCTTTTTGGAAATATGCTTTTGAGAGGATGTACCGTTAAATTTTAAAAGACAGTTTCCTCATTGATGTTTTACTAAGTTTGGATTCACTGAAAAGCATTCATCAAAAGCAAAACTGATATATTTATGCAAGGTATTAACTGCACTGATAGTTACTGATCATTGCACTTACAGCTATTGACCAAGAGTTTGTCTTTCAGTGGATGAATACACACACACACACACACACACACACACACACACATACATACATATATATATATATGTGTGTGTGTGTGTGTGTGTATATATATATATATATATATATATATATATATAAAGGTAAACACAGAGAGGAGAAAATAAAGAGCTGGAGCTGGAGTACATAATGTATAATGTTAAACAAATTGTTTGATTACTCCTCTTAGAGGTCTGCTCTTGACAAATAGTTTGTTTATCAGATGTAATGACCAGGTGGCACTGTGCCCCGGATAATTTTAGAAAAACATTATTCCACACATTGCTGAACACTTGTCCCTGCTCCTTGCTGCAGTAATTCCCACTAACTGTCCATTATGGATAAGGTATTTCAGGGCAGGATTAACTCCACAGGAGAGCCCTCACTGTCACTGAAGTCTCTGTAAACCTCAGCTCCCAGTTAAACAGCTGCTTACTCCGGAGCTTTGTGTCCCCTCCCTCAGTCCCCTCTCCCAGTGCTCTGAATACGCCAGAGGTCTGTCTCATTTAGGAAATTCTACTGCTTATGGTCTGCAGTACTTCGACATATCTGACAGAAATACATTTACACTGTAAATATGAATTCATGCTGAAGGAAGTGAAACAGAGACAGTAGCCTATAGGAGGCTATGGTAAACCTTGACACAAGGTTTGGGAGAGGAGCAAAGCTCTGCCTTTCACCATACCCTGCTCTCTATGTTCTCTTGCTCACAGCTGTGTGCAAAGAGAAAACGGCATCATTATTATTTCAAACTGAAAATAACACTAAAATGCCGTGACTACTGCAGCCTTCCCTGACACCATAATTACTGCTGCAGACGAATGGATGTGAAACAGGGGAGTGCAGTGGTACAGAGGGAACAGGAATGTATAATTTAACAAAGACCTCCAAAAAGCACCCGCTCCAGAGGCCAGACCTGTTCCTGGTCCCCAAAATGGAACGTTACGCAAGAAATTCTGCGTCTCCATATGCCTTTGTCTGCTTAAAACTCCATCAGCCACTTCTGCATGTTTTACTTTTGATTGTACAAGTACTCTTAATGGAGAGCTATGTTTATTGAGATATAATAAGTAATGAATATTTGAAAGTATTCATCTGAACAAATTCAACATGATGGTTGTAAGCAGTGATTGATCAGCTGGATTCTGAGTTTTGTATTTTCTTTTCTTTTTTTTCTTTTTTTTTTTGAAAATACATTCACTGCCCCAATTCAAAGACAGGAAGTCTGCGTTACTGTTTTAGTTATGTGCCTGCCAACCTAAAGGTCATACTTCTTAATATCCAGTGCGTTAAGCACAGTTTATTTCTCTATCTCCACTCAGATCAAATTTCGAAAGATCAGTGACGTGAAGAAGGAAGAGGAGGAGAGACAGCGATCCAAAAATGATGTCCAAATCACCATCCCTGCCGACCACCCGGTCAGAAAACTCTTCCAGAAGTTCAAGCAGCAGAGGGAGCTCCGGAACCAGGGTGCCACCACACAACTGGACCTAGAAAAGAACCAGTTCCAGGTTGAGCAGCACCAACCTCAACATCATCTGCATGCTCAAGGCCTCCAGAAACACTTGCACACTGCCATTGTGCAGCAGAACACACAGCTCTCAGGTCAAAATGGCTTGGCCAGCACAGTGAGCTGCAGCAGCATGGTAACCATATCCCAGATCACATCCATTAACAACTCTCTGGCCTGCACCAAGACTGGTGACACCTTCAAACAGAACAACCAGGAGGTGGGGGAGTTGAAGCCTAACACGAGCCCTGTTCCAATGAGTGACTCAGCACAGGTAAAGGTGAGTAATGCGGCACGTGCCAACCCTACTGGCGTGGGGCGGGGATGGTCACGACTCAAGAAAAACTTGGGAACTTCCCCATCTCCGCCGGTGGAGGAGCGGAGGAAAGGGCCGCTGAACAACAAGGCCTCATCGGCAGAGCGCCTCTCCCCAGAGGTCAGACTGCACACGGATGGGGTGGGCCAAGCAGACAGGTTCCTGGAAGGAGAGAGTGTATCTAGGAAAAACTCCCTACGGAAAACAGATTCCTGGGATAGTGGCCTGACTCAGAGCGATCAGAGGCTGGACCGGTTTGGGGAGGCCTACAGCCCCGTGCCTGGGGGAGGAGGTGGAGGTCGGGAGGTGCTGTCTCAGGAGCACTTCTACCTTGGGCAGGAGCACTCATTTCAGGCCGTCCTGCAGGAGGCCAAGCTGGAGCTTCGCGGGGAGATCCAGGCCCTGAGCGTCCGCATGGCTACCCTGGAGGACCAGGTGGGCCAGATTCTGAGGTTGCTTTCAGAGAAGAGAGCATCTCCTGACCAGATCTCTACCCCCAAAATGCAAAGACTCAGACTTAAATCCAGCGATGTCTTCACTGTGTCCACCCCAGGTACACCTGACTCTGACCAGGACATTGGGTCCCTGTGAGAAAACAAAAAACATGCTCTCTTAAGTGACAAACCACTTAGACAAAACAGTTCTGTTTTACTTCTGTTATACAAGCAGTGAAACTGAAACAGAGATTAGAACTGAAAATATTTTAAGTTGTCGTTCATGGGGTATTTAAAGAGGTGTTGATCTCTTGAACTCTGTGTGCTGCTGAAACTTTTACATATCTGACATGTCTCCCTTAAAGGGAGTTTAACTAAGCTTATTTTAATATAAACAATTTGTTTTGGTAAATATTTGCATGTCCAGCTGGATTCTGGTCTGCCAAAGAGGACTTTAGTATTTATGACCATTTCTTGCATGTACATCCTGTAGCTGACAGCATGTAAGCTTATAAGAACTACTGAGATCACTTTTGACCTTCGCCCTGTACATAGAAACTTGCTTTTATCGCATTTACTCACAATAAGAAAAAAAAACAGGTTTTTGAGTAAAAGTAGCAGCATGTTCTGACAAGTCTGGTTCCATGAGGCACAGCACCAAATGAATTCAGAAGACTAACTTCACTGGTTCCATTATATTAATGCAAAGAGGGTGGTATTAATCACTGGATTCTTTTTACCAGTTAGGATTTAACGGTTCTGTGAGAGCATGATCTCTGTATGAGAATGAGACTTTCAATAGTCACAAGCTTTTTAATATTTAAATGTAAAAGCAATATTATTACACCGTCTCTGTGCAAGACCAATGTATATCACTCGAGAGGCCTTTGCAAGAAAACACTAACTTTCCCAGTTTATTTTCTCCACATTTACTTTTCTCCTTTCTTTCTTTCTTTCTTTCTTTCTTTCTTTCTTTCTTTCTTTCTTTCTTTCTTTCTTTTAATCAATTAACATTGTCTCGCTATCCATATGTCTAGTTCCACTTCTAATTCATCACATTCGTAATTCTGTCCTGAAGCTGTGTCTCCGAAACAATGCTTTTTCAAGTATTTGTTCCTTGTTGTACACAGATTTTACCATGTGGCAGGTGAGGGAGATATACATGTTAAAACTGAAAGAATTTTTGTACTTTTTTTACTCTTTTCAGATGAAAGTGGTTGACTTTTTTTTTTTTGCTGTTTTTGGTTTAAAGTTGGACTTTGTGGGGAGAGCTCTGACTTAACAGCTCTAAACTCTCTCTGTGTGAGTAAGGTGTACTCTGACCTTGCTCACTCACAGTCACAGTGTACAGCAGGAAAACAAAGTGCTGTTACGGAGAGAGCCTGAATAGTTTTAATTCTTCTGGAAAAAAACAAATTTATAGCTCTCTCTAAAGTTCTGCTGGCTGTTTGTTGTTTTTGGTTCCCAAACAGTCTCTGATTGTGTCAAGGCTTCCAGTGAATGTGATTATTTTTATTTTTCATTTGTTTATTTAGTTTTACATTTTGCTACTTGAAGTTGGATAACAGCTTGACAAATGTACAGGTCCTTGCCAATTTCACTGGAAAGTTCCACTTCACAAAACTGATCTGATTTCACCGGACGGTTCCACCTCACAAAACCACCTCTGATATGTGCCTCCCACAAAGTGTACTTTCTGTTCCTCAGTTTTGTGTTGCTGAACAATAGTATGTGGGAGAAATAAACCATTAAAAGGCTATGTTAAAAGTGGTACTCCAGTTCAATTACTTTGAAATGTCTGTGCTTATGGTATGACTGCATGTTCTTGCTAGCACTGCAAACAGAGGAGGAGCACTGCCCATGAATGGAGCAGAAAGAGGTCCCCACACAGATGGCTTACATTCATTTTGTGACAACACCTTGAGCTTTGGGGAACCAGTAAGTCACACTTTGTCCAAGTGATTGTGCAAGCTCCCTACTGCATTAGTTTTAGCTGTGACAACAGAAAGGCCCCTTTTTGACAATTGTCTCCTTTTAATTATTTGAAACAAGCTCACACATCGACAGAAGACAGTGCGGCCAATAGAAATCTTTTTTTTTTTGTTTAAAAATCATTCATTTGGAAATTCACTGCTATCACAGCTGCCACTGCTAATGGGAAGGTAAGACAATGTAGTTTTGTGTGTATTATAAGGTCGGGTTTATTTACTGAAAGAAACAGAAAGAAAGAAACATGTGATCAGGCTTATATAGGCTAAGATGAGTTCATAAGGCAAATCCTGTGAGTTTCCCCTGTAAGCAGACACAGGGGATGAGACATGGGTTGTGCGCTTCATTGTTCTTACTATGTTTTTGATCTTACAGTGTTTAAAATGCCACCTGTAGTCTTCCACAAAAATTATACTCAGTCCAGCATCCAGCATACAATGTCAGGGTATTCAAGAACAATCCTGCTTACGGGATTTTCCTATGGTAGTTCATATGACAAAAGAATCCAGCTGATCCACATCACAGACAATGTGAGCATGAAACAGTTGAGTTTTAAAGCATGTCAGACCAATTGGTGTATTGTTCAAATGAGATTTAAGCTTAATCACCATATAATTCTGTTACCTAGCAGCAGTAAATACACATAGAGTATTACCAATTCATAAAACTAGACATTTTTAAATTAGGTACACACTACACTGTTTGTTTTGCTGTAAAAGAAGGAGATAGACATGGATACCCAAACGTAGTCAAGCCAGATTTGAGTGCTCCTGTAATGTTCACCAGGGCAGCAGTTTAGAGCCTCTCACTGGATCAAAGCCCGCCACAGAAATATTGCCAGAATAGATTTACAGGTCACACCGAGTAACATTTCATCACTGTACTCTCTGCCCCTCTACCAGTCACACAGAGTAACATTTCATCACTGTACCCTCTGCCCCTCTACCAGTCACACAGAGTAACATTTCATCACTGTACCCTCTGCCCCTCTACCAGTCACACAGAGTAACATTTCATCACTGTACCCTCTGCCCCTCTACCAGTCACACAGAGTAACATTTCATCACTGTACCCTCTGCCCCTCTACCAGTCACACAGAGTAACATTTCATCACTGTACCCTCTGCCCCTCTACCAGTCAAACAGAGTAACATTTCATCACTGTACCCTCTGCCCCTCTACCAGTCACACAGAGTAACATTTCATCACTGTACCCTCCTCCTCTCTACCAGACCACACTTCTGTCTGTTTCAGCACATTATTATATTTCATGAGAAACTCCAGCATCAATGGTGAAAGATATGCTTTAAAAACTGCGCTAATATCACATGATTTTGAGATTAGGGTGCCATTATAATAGGTACTTTTCAACTTGGAGTAAAATACATGTGATATATGTTTTACATCTTTGTATACTGTCTGTTCACATTTGAATTTCCTCAGACGGTTTGTGAAATTTTCATCACACACGTTGTAATTGCTTACTCTACAGTAGACTTTTCACAGCCAAAACAGAACAGCGGTGTGGTATTGAACACTGATCTAACCAAGTGATCCTCATGGTGACATGACAGTGATCATTTTGTACAGAGGAGTAATGTCAAGTCCTTGCCTATGGCTTCAGACTGGATTAATACAGGTAGGTAAACTGTGCAGACAGAAGAATACACAACTTCAGGATCAGTTCTGTGCTGCCCTGACAGCACATGCATTCTCTTTTTTAACCGTCATGCATTCTCTAGTGCATGACGGTTAAAAAAAGTTGTCTGGCTTGCTCCAAAAAAGTTAGCTGAAATCTAACGGAACCACGAGGTCCGGGATCACGCGTTGTTTGGAACAAGTTTCTACATAGCCCCAGAGTTATCATCTCCTGACTCTAATCAGTTGCTTTATATAGCAATCACAAGACACATGTGGGAAGAAGACATTTATGTTTTAGATGGAGATGCCCTGGGGTGATTATTTAACTGGTGATGCTAACTATTTTTAATTGTGTTATGTTTATAAAAATGTATGTTTGTCAAGCATGGTTGTCTTGTTTGGGTGCAGGAGCTATATGTGACATCCATGTGGAACCTCATGGCAGCTGCATCACGTCTCTAGACCACAGCAGAAATGTATCTTATTATTTTTAGTGATTTAGTACACATCATAAATATTTATGCCTACAGAACACAGTGTCCCGGAATGCACAAAGAACAACATTTTCATGTCAATTCTTTTTCTATACTTGTATCTGGCAAATTTTATGTGGCAATTTTCTTACATTTTCGTCAAAGTTACCGAAGTGGATGTGAAGTCAGAGTAATCTGAGGCTGTGTGTCATCTTTGTTTATTTGATTTGTCGTTCGTCTGCAGTGCAACACATGAGACCCCTGTCCTGGTTTTTTTTTGTTTGTTATTTTGTTTGTTTTGTTTTTGGGTGTGTCTCTGTATGCCATTCACACACAGAACAGGAGTTGACTCCTGTTTCATGATACACACACTTCATGCAGTACACACACACAAGAGGAGTTGACTCCTATTTCATGATACACACACTTCATGCAGTACACACACACAAGAGGAGCTGACTCCTGTTTCATGATACACACACTTCATGCAGTACACACACACAAGATGAGCTGACTCCTGTTTGATGATATTCTCAGTGAGAGCTTGTTTCAGGCTCAGGCTGACCAGTCTTCAGCTCACTGGGATCCGGAGACAAGGCCTGGAGAGGTGTCTGTATCCATGGTGTGGGGGTCTGTGTCCGGGACATTTACCCCCACAGGATGATGCATAGTATTGCAGTCACGTCAGACCAAAAAGGTTTAAATCTGATGGTCAACGAAAAAAAACGACACTCTGCTGCAGACTGGTTTTCTGTCTCATAGTGTTTTGTTGGCTTTTCTTTGCAGGCAGTCTCTAATGAAAATTAAGAGTCTAGAGTCATACGCCATTGTATGTTATTTGTGTTTGCTTGACATTAATTAGTTTGGATTTTTTAAAACTCTTGTGTGTCTTTGCATATTCTCCTGACAATACAGCTGCTGTTTGGAGTTTTCCTGAGCACAGATTTATAAGCTTTTTAAAGAAATGTGCTCCGTAGTGTGAATTGAGGGGGGTATTCCAGTAGTAGTAGTTTGTAGAATGATACATGTTCTCATAGATGATGTAACTCTCCTCTTGGATGATTTATACTGTACTTATGGACCAGTCATTCATGACTGTAAAATTTCTTTATTTTCTAAATTCAAATATGCCCCGTATGATGGATGCCATAACAATCATGAGCAGGATACTCATATTTGTTCATAGTGTCATGGCTGTTTGAAACGTGATATTTGTTTGTAGTGTCATAGCTGTTTGAAAAGTGATATTTGTTCATAGTGTCGTGTCTCTGTGTGAAGCATATCATGCTTGCTGTAGTGCCACCTGTGGTCCAAACATGAGAGCCACAGTTATGAAGCTTTTTCTTTTTCTTTTTCTTTTCTTTTTTTTTTTTTTGGCTGTGGTTCTATGTCTAAATCCAGTCCTGGAGGTCCATGGTCCAGCTGTTTTTCTTGTCGACTAACTACATACAATCTCTGACTGGCTGAAGAGTGTGCACACCGGTTTTCAAGGTGAAAATCAACAGGTAACTAAGAGGTGAAAACAAAAACTGGCAGGACACTGGTCTTCCAGGACTGGATTTTAACACCCCTGTTCTATGTGTACGCACAAAGCATGGTGTTTGCAAGAGTTGTGGTCTATGAGATAAGTATCTTAAAGCATCTCCTTGAAAAGGGTCAGATAGTGCAAAACACGATCAGTCAGCAGATTTGTCAATCATGAGGAGATATAAATATATTTGTGTTGACAATTTTTTGACTTTAGGTAAAACATGACTGGGATGTCAGTTTTTCAAAGTTTTTCTTGATAAATGGAATGGAAACATATGTTCTAAATCACACTGTTTCAGTAAGCTGAGGAAAAGGGAAGTACAATTGCTCTCACATTTACAGAGAGACCCTTTGGTGCCAGTGTGTGAAGGATGGATTACTTATTACAATACTTTAAAGCCAGAGTTTGAACTAATAATGAAATGAACATGTCTGAGAGTACTATGTAAGAGTACAGCATGTATAAGAGTACCATCATCGGATTAATTAACAGCCGAACTGAGTTTAGTTACACATTTCTGAGGGTATGGTTTTCTGTACACCATTAATGGAACCGGTCACTGATAACCAGTCACATACACACTAAATACTCTGGGTAAAGGTTGTGATTTCAGCCACAGGACATGAATAGCAATACACCGTTAAAAAACAAACAAACAAACAAAAAAACAAAAAACAAAAGAAAGACACTAGACAAACTTGGTCTGTGAAAACTGGGTTTCTGTTTTAATGCAAAGGTGTGTGGGTTGAGATTATGAAAAGTCACTCAAGCAGGGTTGATGTCCAGACTTCTCTCACACAGTGTTAGATATTGAGATAATTACACAGGCTTTGTATTTCCAGTTCATCTGGAACCCAGCAAGGCTCATCATTTTTACATTAGTGAGACTGAACCATTTGTCAACTTCAGCATTATCATTAGTTTGTGTAACACTGAGGAGATAGTCCTTAGATAGAATACCAGCCACAGTCCGAATGTCTCCTCTTTTCGTACTGAGACTTATGACAGAGTCTGAGACGATTAGTGAATGAATGAGTGAGGATGCAGAGGAAATGACAGAATGAGTGTGTGTGTGTGTGTGTGTGTGTGTGTATGTGTGTGTTTATAAGTGCCTGTAAGTGAATGAGTGAGGGAGCAGTGAGGGGGGAGTGAGGGACATGTAACAGAGGAGAGGAGAAAAGGGTGACAGTCACAGCTGTGGGGTGTGGTTAGACTGCAGCTCAGTCCTCTATCACCTACAGATCTGCAGTTTGTTTGTGTGTGTGTGTGTGTGTGTTTGTGTGTATGTGGCATTACATAACTTGCATGCAGACACACATTGGCCGTCTGCCCACCCCGTGAGTTGTATATGCCATGGCCTGAACATGACCCCCACCCACTGTGTGTGTTCTCTGCCAGGAGACTACACCCTGACACTCACGCAGACACACTCACACACACACACGCACTCAAGAGAACTGAAATGTCACACTGTATTATAGCTGGAACAAGTGCTGTTGGCTTCCAGAGGGATCAGAAAGACCTGGAGTGATTTCACTGATAGATGAGGACACAGGACCCATTTCTCACAGCACCATACTATTCTGGTGACTAATTATCAAAATACAACTCATATTCAAGAGGTCAGATTGATTTAGTGTCACTGACACAGATATGGTTCTGTTTTTGAATACATGCCAGAAGTATGCGGATAAGGGTGTGTAAGAATGTGCATAGCGAAGAGACTGCCAGAACAGGGAGGTGCTCCAGCAGGTTAAAGCAGAAAAAACCCTATAATGGTGTTACATAACCCCTCTAAGACACAGAAACAACCATTCACTTCTCCTGTGAGAACTCCATGTTCTTCAGTGAGTACTGTAGTGTCATCTTTTATTTTTTCCATTTATTGTCCAGTCTGCTGTGTTGTGCTTCACCAGAGAACAGAATTAAAGCACAAAAAGTCTGTAAAGTAATTCAGATTTTCACAGAGACACCCTGTCCCAGACACAGACAGACACGAAAGAGAGACAGTGAGAGAGAGAGAGAGAGAGAGAGAGAGAGAGAGAGAGAGAGAAAGAGAGTGAGAGAGAGAGAGAGAGAGAGAGAGAGAGAGAGAGAGAGGGAGAGAGAGAGACTGCGATCAATTTTCCCTGGTACTAAAGATAAATGACATGCTATGACCCCTTTCTGCAGCCAAATGCATGTTTTGGCACTGATGTTTGAATCAATCAATAAAAAATAGTTCTCCGTCGTGGTACCATAAAAACATCATCACACACAGACACAAGTCTGTCAGATATTTATACTGTCACTGGGACACATCAGATCCACACAATGCCAGAAGAATGTAAAGCCCACACACAAACACACATGCACACAAACAAACAAACAAAATAAACAAACAAACAAATTAATCTCATGTCCCAAAAATGTGAATAATGCAAATGATCTACACTCAAAGCAGTTTAGACTTTTTTTTTCAGTTTGCAGGTCTGAGGATGAAATTAACAAAACTACATATGCTTTCATACTTAACAATGTATGATAATTCATTTATTTTGATACACCATCTTTCATGTTGTACCCTGTATTTGCCATGCAGTGTATTATATAGGCTATTAATCTCCAACGCTCTCTGTAACCCCCCACCCCCCCAAAGAAATACTGTAAGCCTTGCTGAGATTTTTCTGTGTTTGTAAGTGGAGGTGAAAAAACAAGCTAAAAAAACCCCCAAAAAACCCAAAACCCCATTCAGAAACATTAAAGCTGTGATTAAAAATTCTTTAATACAAGCACAGACAGACTGACATTAGCCACTGATTTATAGCTACGGTCGTGAGTGTTCACACTGAGGTGATGCATTCCGTGTTACTGGTCAGACACACTCCACAGTCACACCTAATGGCCACTGGGTAGGTATAGGAAGGGTCAATGTCACTGGTACAGTTTGGCAGCTGGACAGTCACAAAACGCGTTTCGTTATAGGTGCACACTCTCTGGTACGACTCAATAAAGGGTGGGTCCAGGACCGGCTTCTATGGTGAATAAACACAGGCAAATAAAAAGTTACTCATAGTTACTCATCTGTCTTAAACTGACTGTAGTTGGTTTTACAGCCATGGTGTGTCTCTGAAATAATGCTTAGAGTTTGGGTTTTGTATCAGTTACTTTGGCAATGAGGACTTTTGTCTTATAACTGTCGACTTGCATACAGTGGTAGAAATGTTTCACTCCTTTGCATGAATATAGGCTTCATTGTGTGTGAGAAAACCAGGCCAAGGTAAGCATCTGTAATTATGATTTTTTCATTAATGAAACCCTTTATAATAAAACTTGAGAGATTCTTCATTTAAATGCATAGGGGGAGGGGGAGACTTGTCGTCAGGTCAGTAGAAAAAGAAACCAACAAAAAGACAAAAGCAACAAAAGAAGAATCATACAAGGAAAAGCAAAAAAGAAAATAAAAATGTGGTCACATAAATTTGTACTAATAATCAGTTGGACTAATATTAATTTATATCATCATCACTGGGTAATATTTAGGCACTGTACTTGATATCAACATTTGGTCTGTGATTGAATCTGAGGTCACATCTGCTGGCGACCTGATGAAAATGTGGTCTTTTTGGACACTCTCCAGACACACTGGGGTTGGGTCTGAAAAACCACATCCTGAAGCTGCAACAGTACGTGGACAGGTACTGACAGATTGAGTTGGCAAAACATTCAATGTGACATTTCCTTCTTTGCTGAGCACCAAGTTTCCTGTATTTTACCCACGGAATGTATGTGAGGAAGCACTGAGAAAAAATGATGAGAACAATAATAAAAAGGGGAAATTATACAAAGGAGGGGAGCTGTATAGAACACACTATTTTTAAGATCATGAAGATAATTCCTTCACTCTAAACAGCTGAAGAGTAATTTCTGTTTCACATTTTACATAGCAAAGATGCCCCTATGTGTGAGTATGCATGTGTATGTGAGAGGAAGAGAGAGAGAGAGAGAGAGAGAGAGAGAGAAAGAGCACATGTATGCACACATGTCACTGTCTCACCTCCCAGGTCTCACAGCGCCCCCAGCAGGCATCAGTGGTGATGTGCAGGCCTCCACAGCCTGGTTTCTTGGCCATAAAGGTGAACTCTCGCACAGCACAGCCGATGAAATGCTTTAAATTAATTATCGGAGCCTTACTGCGTCCATCCACGCAGTGACTCAGAGAGAGCAACGTGTAGCATAGGAGCAAAGCATAACAGCTGTTAAAGACACATGCACACGCACACGCACATGCACACAGAGCAGAGGGATGAATTGTCTTCATGAGGATGAACTTTCAGCTGACCTTGTATGTCTCTATTTGAAAAGTTCCGACATTAACACCCTACATTGCACAAAATGTTAACAGATCAATTATTTTCATTTAGGTGATTACAGATGTATGAAAAGCTGTTAACAGATAAGAAATCTGGCATGTCTGTACTCCTGTGTGATTCAGGTGAGTTGAGCGTAATTCCTTATTTAGATTATTATTAAAAACAAAAAGAACTTGAGGCCTTTTAGAACTACAAGAACAATGAAAATGTGTTACAGCTAAAAACAATTATCTCCAGCTTGATAATTACTCACCTTGCAATGTGCAACTTCTGATGTGACATCTGTACTTGGGATTAGTGTAGCAGATCTTTCTCTCGTTTTCTTTCCTTGTCTCTCTTTCTCTTCACCTATTTCTTCTTTTTAGCAGATTACTGAACAGAGAATTTTTGCAGTGAGATTTCTCTTACAACTCAATGCCCTCTCTCTCTCTCTCTTTCCCTGGTTAAGTGATCCTGCTATTTATTAAACACAGAACCATAAGCAGCTCCTCCTCCTTGTCTTTTGAGTAATCACAGTGTCTAGTAACTTAAATGCCCTTTCTTTAAAAAAAATAAAATAAAAAGCACCCTGACAGCCACTGTAACCACAGCTTCACAGAGTTAATCGATTTCATTTGTGGAAGTACAGGATGTCAGTCTAATCCTGCCCTGAGGAGCTGTGACTGGCAGTCCTGGAGTCAGAGGATCTTCTCTCCACTCGTCCAGGTAATTCTGCCTGGTCCATTAGCCTGATTGAGATGAAGACCTGCTTTCTTCAGAATCATCCATATGGAAGAGCAGGGAGAACCCCTCTGTCCTCACGTATGTCTTAACACCAGAAAGGACAAAGACAGAGAGGTTGTTACATATGATCCTTGGGCTCCAGGCACCATTCTGTGTGTGTGCGTGTGTGTGTGTGTAAACAGAACAAGTGAAAGATTCTGACTGTAAGAATTGTTTATCTGTATCACCATGGTTCTGCTGCCTCCGGGTTGAGGAGTTGTAAAAATCACTTAAACCAAATTGAATTCTGAGGAAATTAGTTTCCAGCAAATCAAGTTTTAATCTCCGCCATGGGCACTACTTAGAATTACGATTTGTAACTGAGTGACAGCAGTTTGCTTTGCAAAGTGTATTTGTACAGAAACACATCTAATTTAAGATGAAAAGATTCTTGGGCTGAGTTACAACTTGTTATATTTCGTAAAATAATGCAATTAACACAACCAACACTAAAAAGATAGAATGCATCAATCTCAACCAAGGCCTCGGTTTTCACAAGGCTGAAGCTGTGGATGTTAGGTGCATAATTAGTTCTGAATCAAACAGTGACATTTTCTGAATCCTTTAAGCGCCACATAATTCTCTGTTTAATCCCTGTTTCAGACAATCATCTGCAGAGCGTTAACACATACTGACTCACTAAATGACATGAGGGGAATTGTTTTTTTTTTCCATGATCAAGGTCAGTTAGTTCACAGACATTCTTCATTTCATTAATGTATCAGACGTTTACACAAGCTCGCCTGCAGAAGGCATCAGTGTTGATGCATAAGGCTTCACAGTGAGTCTTGACCAGAGATATGAACTCTCACACTGCACAACCAATATAATGCCGCAAATTCACCATGTGAGCCATTGTTTCATGAATGTTTCTAATTTTTACACTACGTCTGAATTTGATTTTAATGCTCTTTAATAATTACTAGTTGTCTTAGTTGTGCCACAAAGATGTAGGCAAAATCTGTTACAAAATATGAAAAAGTTTAGTACATATTGTCAACGATGAAGACCATTATTAAGAACTGATTTGGAGTAGTTCTGTCTATTGTAGGAATGACAAATCCACTGAGGAGCAGTTACATGAGGAGACATCAGGAATGGGATAAGATAGACCTGATACAAACTGCAACTGTACAGGGACTGGAAGATCAGTTACTGTGATGAGTACGTAGCACTGACATAACAGCTTTATTAAACTGTTAAGCATTCTTAAATCAGTGCAATAGTTAATGAACTCTGAGAAATATACGGGTGTATTGCTGAGACAGAATTGCCATGCAAGTGAGGGATACTGCACAAAAGTGGAATTTATGGAATTAATATTGACTCTGCATTAATTATGGGCTTAACATTTCAGTACTTAAGTAATTAAAAGCACTCATCTCTCATAAAACATAACCACATAAGCAGTGCTCACCAAAATGTGCAATGAGAGTTTAACTTTAATCAAGAATTAAATATAGTTTAATATAGGACTAATTATGACCTGACCACGCAAGTTAGTTAACCTCACAAGCAGGAACGGATAGCACAAATGGTAAGTGAAAAATTTATCCATAGTGAATGATTCTTTAAAGTAATAAGCTAAGAGTGAACTAATTACTGTACTAAACAAAGAAACACTATTTCCCCACAAATCATCTGTGTTGTTTCACACTGACTGGCTTGTCAGCAAAGCTGTTTGTGCATCTTTAATGAAGCGAACATACAGGAGGACATAAGAGGCACATTCAGACAAAGAATATCTATCCAGTTGCTTCAAAGTGGATGTATGCAAAGCATTCTGACGAGCGGTGGTTACAGTGTGTGGTAAGAGAGAGAGTGTGGTACAGTGTTGATTAAGACTAGAAAACTATTGTCCATTTGGCATTATTATTGGAAGCATGTCTGATGTCAGGATGTGACTGTCATAGGTACATGTGGAGAAAAAGGAGAGTTTGTGTTTGAGAAACAGCTATAGTGTAACCATAACCAGACATGTCAAGCCTTACAATGCATAGAGAGTTCACGAGTATGAGAGGAGGAGAGAAAACATTTAATACCAAGAAAACAAATGTGTCATCAGAAATGGTACTCTGTTGAACTGGCTGGTTTAACATAGTATGAAGCCTCAAAATGAGGGGGACTGCCCTTAGAAGAGCGCCACAGCATGGGGAAAAGCAGCCCTGCCCAAAATGAGATTGTATAAGACAGTAAAGGCTCCTGGGGATCATTTATCGGGTATGTCAGAGGTCGTAATTTTGATCATGCTGATGAATAAACCAAACAGATATCAGTGAAAACACTGGAGAGAGCAGGTCTGAGCAACTCACTTGTAACTGAAACATTGCCGCCACACCTTGAACTGAATGGAGTTTGAGATGTTCAGTATTAAAACAGTGGATTACATGTGATTAGATCATATCTTTTTGACAGAAACAGGGAAAGACAGTCATATACAATGAGTAGGGAGAGAGCTTTGTCCATTTTTTCCATTATATATATTTGGATAGATTTAATCCAACAGCAAGTCATGTAGAGGAAGACGCAGTGTGGGACGTGAGCTGCCAGGCAGTGGAGTTCCTGAAAAAGGGCAATTATACTGAGCTCACAAAGTATGTAATCTGCCTTAACAATGGAGTTATTACTGAGGGACTGTCAAGTCTCTTGTCCAATCAAGCAACTTTTGATTACCTTCATTGTCACGGAAAATGGTTACATAAGACCACAGTCAGATCCTCAGAGGCATGTATGGGCATGTGGCTAGGCTGTGGATGGATTCAAAGATGGCCTGAGATTCTACATTGATCCAAATAATGGGTCTCAGTGTTGATAATTTTGAAACCAATCTGCTAATTCAAAACTCCAAGAAACCATTACCTGTCAGACATGCAGTGGAGCTGGACCCAAACACAAGACACAGTGATGGTGATAACAAAAAAAGGAGGACCTTACTTACACAAAAAAAAAAGCAGATAAATAAACAGGAACAAAAACTGGATATAAACAGTACAGCCAACCAGTGTCTTCAAATGAAAACAAACAACAATAGACAAAGGACAAGGCAAACACAAGGGCTTAAATACAGAAGGAGAACTAAACTGGGTGTGCTGTTACAGTTGTAACAAGGTCTCTTTTTTTGTCTCTTTAGCACCTCCTAGTGGTGTAGTTTGGTAACACTTAGAAATAAATGCATAGTGATGTCACAGGAAGTCAGATCCAGGAAGTAAGGATGACCAGGAAGTTTGTTCAATCACTACAGTGTGACATGTTGATGAATGTTCTGACAGATCCACTCATATCTGCTCTCATCCTCCGTCTTTCGTGGCATTGTCTGTATGTATATTGTTTATGCCATACTTACCTATGCATTTTTGTTCATATTTTTTAACACTTGTGAAGTTTGTGTAATGTTGCAGCAGATAACTAGCAAATGTACCAAGTGATTAGCGAAAGTTCTTCAGACCATTAATATTGAGTTTCATCTTTATTGTAGTTTCACACTTTCTACATTAATAAACCTGTGGACGACAAAACAGCTGTCTTCAGAGTGTTAATGGAAGAAAGGTGTTGAAACTTGCTGTCAGTTCCCCTTCTCACGCACTCAAGGAGGGAAAGACAGTACAGTGAAAAGACAGCACTCTACAGACGAGGTAACGAGTTCATGTGGTTACGGCAATTATCATCACACATTAATATCTTCAGCAGCTCAACTACTGTAAAATCCACTCACCTGGATCATGGAGACAAACTCATCTGCTCCAAAGACAAGGTCTTATGCCTCTGGCTTCTCAGCGCGTTCTGGGGGATCAGCAACGAGTACAGCTGCTGCGATGGCTAGGGCCAAAGCTGAGGCAGCCAAAGCACGCTTGATGTTTGCTGAGAAGGAGATGAGACTGAAGGTAGAGAAAGCTCACCTGGAGGCCTCGATGGAGATGCTGACTCTAGAAAAGGAAACTGCCGCAGCAGTAGCAGAGGCCGAGGCCCTGGAGGCAGCAACAGATGCCAGTGAGAAAAAAGGCAGCTGTAATCTTTCATTCATGTCGTCACCGCTCAACCCCGCTCAGCGCACGAGAGATTACGTGAAGGAGCAAAGTAAAGAATGTAAGGACAGACAGTTAGCACATGGGGAGGACCCATCCTTTCGAGACGAGACTAAGCGGTCACACGCAGAGCCATGTACACCCCACTCTGCACACACCCCACGTCTCAGTACAGAGAGAGCTGTTCCCCCTGCTGTTCATACTAACGTCCACGATACTCACACCCATGTTCCAGGTGAATGTAAGTCTCGGGACCATTTTCTCACTCCAGATGTGGGTCATGCTCCGGCTCGACATGGCAGGCACCCTCAGGGAGTAACCTTCGACAACGATGATGATGATAATGACGATGATGGACGGCTACCACCGCCTCCACACAGCTGTGCAGCACGCCATCCTCCCTACAGCAGCAGCCACGCTATGTCTCCTCAGCCTCATGGTTATGCTCTGCGGCCCACTCATGCTGATGATTCTCACATGGTGGATTTCGTCAGATTTCTTGCACGACGTGAGCTTGTCACAACTGGCCTGCTTCAATTTAATGACCAACCAGAGAGTTACAGAGCTTGGCGTCGTTCCTTCCAGAATGCAGTAAGAGGCCTAGATTTGTCACACAACGAAGAAATGGATCTTCTCGTTAAATGGCTGGGAAAAGAGTCAGCTGAGCACGCCATGCGCATCAGATCTGTCCACATAAACCAACCAAAGAGAGGACTGGAGATGATTTGGAATAGGCTGGATGAGTGTTATGGCTCAGCTGAAGTAATCGAGAAAGCTTTGTTCCAGGCACTAGATGACTTCCCTAAAATCAGCAACAAAGATTTCTCCAAACTTAGAGAGCTCAGTGATCTAGTGATGGAGGTGGAGGCTGCCAAGGCAGAGGGAGATCTTCATGGCCTCTTATACCTGGACACAGCCAGAGGTGTAAACCCCATTGTTCAAAAATTACCGCATGGCCTCCAGGAGAAGTGGCTATATCACGGATCCAATTACAAACAACAATACCAGGTAGCATTCCCCCCCTTCTCGGTCTTTGCCGACTTCCTCCACCATCAAGCACGGATCCGGAATGATCCATGTTTCAACTTTGCAACCCAAGCAGACACCAGCAAGTCAGAAAAGCCTCCATGGAAAACCAGCAGGTTAAGAGAGGTCTCTGTTCACAAAACAGAAGTTTCCACGGGTGCCCATTCAGAACAAGATGGACACAGAGAGAGAGCAGATGATCCTGATAAGAGATGTCCTATCCATAAAAAGCCACACTCTCTTCAAAGGTGTCGTGCATTCCGTGAGAAACCCATAGAGGAACGGAAGAACTTCCTCAGAGAGAATGGCATTTGCTTTAAGTGTTGTACCTCTACATCACACACTGCCAGAGAGTGCCAATGCAGTATCAAGTGCACTGAATGTGACAGCGACAGACACACCTCTGCTCTACATCCAGGACCAGCGCCTTGGGTCAAAGAAACTAGACTCTCTTCAGGGCATGGCGGGGAGCCACACCCCACACCATCCACGGAGGTCACTACTCAGTGCACACAGGTCTGTGGAGGAGATCTCACTGATCGATCTTGTTCGAAGATTTGTTTGGCCAAGGTCTACCCTGGGGGACACCGTGACAAAGCAGTGAAAGTGTATGTGAT
Organism: Chanos chanos; assembly: GCF_902362185.1. Taxonomy (NCBI): domain Eukaryota; kingdom Metazoa; phylum Chordata; class Actinopteri; order Gonorynchiformes; family Chanidae; genus Chanos; species Chanos chanos. Next base: position 30,743,170 of record NC_044498.1, on the reverse strand, counting down.
CCTTGATGAACAGAGCAATAGATCCTTGGCTCGTTCTGAATTCTTTGACATCTTCAAAGTTCAAGGTCCCACTGCATCTTACTCCCTAAAGACCTGTTCAGGTGTGACGGAGAACATGGGTAGAACAGCCTCCGGCTTCTACATAGAGTCACTGGATGGGAAAACAGTTCAATCTCTACCAAGTCTGCTGGAGTGTAATGAGATACCAGATAATAGAACAGAGATTCCAACGCCCAGTGCTGCCCTTCACCATCCACACCTGAAACCAGTCGCTCACCTCATTCCAGAGCTAGAGCCCAACACTCCGATCATGTTCCTGCTTGGTCGCGATGTCATCAGACTCCACAAGGCCCACAAACATGTCAATGGTCCTCCTGAGGCTCCCTATGCCCAGAAACTTGGTCTGGGATGGGTGATCGTGGGCAATGTCTGTTTAGGCAGTGCTCACAAGCCAGTCAATGTGAACACGCTCTTCACTAATGCCTTAGAACGAGATCGTCCAACCATCTTTGAGCCATGTCCCAGTGTTCTACACGTGAAAGAGAGATTCGGCTCTAAACAGTCAGATCTCTCCGTTGCACACTCCAGAGAAACACTTACCTGTAATGGAGAAGATACTTACCTAGGCCGCACAGTGTTCCAGCTGACCAGCAATGATAACAAGTTAGCTCCATCTATCGAAGACCTCACTTTCATGGCAATAATGGAACAGGGTCTCAAGAAAGATGACAGTAATAGCTGGGTGGCTCCTCTGCCCTTCAGACTGCCAAGACGCCGCCTTCCTGACAACAGACTGCAGGCTCATAACCGCTTTTCTTCTCTCAAACTTAGACTTGAGAGGAAACCAGAGATGAGTCAACATTTTTTCTCATTCATGGGAAAAATATTTGAGAATGGCCATGCGGAGGTTGCCCCTCCCCTGCAAGAAAATGAGGAACGATGGTATCTACCTACCTTTGGAGTGTACCATCCAAAGAAACCTGGAAACATCCGCGTCGTATTTGATTCTAGTGCCCAGTACGACGGGGTGTCTCTTAATGACGTTCTCTTAACGGGACCTGACCTCAACAACTCTCTCCTGGGAGTCCTCATTAGATTCCGCAAAGAAGCCATCGCTGTGACAGCAGATATTAAACAGATGTTCCATTGCTTCCTTGTGAGGGAACAAGATCGGAACTTCTTACGCTTCTTTTGGTTCTGAAATAACGACCCTACCCAAGACGTTAGCGAGTATCGCATGACCGTACATGTCTTCGGGAACAGCCCCAGTCCAGCAGTTGCCATCCACTGCCTCAAGCAGTCTGTAGGGGAGGGAGAGCCCCACTATGACCCCGAGGTGAAGCAGTTCGTTGACCGCGATTTCTACGTCGACGATGGGCTCAAGTCGCTTCCTACTGCTGAAGATGCAATCAATCTGCTGAAGAAGACACAGGATATCCTCGCCAACTCCAACCTGAGGCTGCACAAAATTGCCTCTAACAACAAAAAGGTTATGGAGGCCTTTCCGCCCCAAGATCGTGCTAACGATCTGAAGGACTTGGACCTAGGTTCAGACACTCCTCCAATACAACGCAGTCTGGGCCTTAATTGGGACCTGGAGTCCGACACCTTCACCTTCAAGGTTGATAATGAAGAGAAGCCCTTCACACGCCGAGGGGTACTGTCAGTGGTGAACAGCGTGTATGACCCACTAGGATTTGTGGCTCCTGTCACCATTCAGGGCAAGCACATCCTAAGAGAGCTTACACAAGAGAAAGGTGACTGGGATTCTCCATTGCCAGAAGAGATGGAAGACCAGTGGACATCTTGGCGAGCCTCCCTTAAGGACCTTAGTGACCTACACATTCTCCGGCCCTACACCAAGGTTTCTCCCTCCACAGCCTGTAGGAGAGAATTATGTGTCTTCTCGGATGCATCAACAAAGGCTATAGCTGCAGTTGCTTACCTGAGGGTGGTCGATCGAAGTGGAAATTTCCATACAGGCTTTGTCATGGGTAAGGCAAAACTGGCTCCTCAGCCTGAACACACAGTCCCAAGACTTGAACTCTGTGCCGCTGTACTAGCTGTAGAATTGGCGGACCTTATTTCATCTGAGCTTGATATGCAAATTGATGCTACGACCTTCTATACAGATAGTAAAGTGGTACTGGGTTACATATATAATGAGACAAGGCGCTTCTATGTCTACGTGAGCAATCGTGTCATACGTATAAGAAGATCGTCTCATCCAAAGCAATGGAAGTATGTATCCACAGACCAAAACCCTGCAGACTATGCCACAAGGTCTGTCGTTGCTGCCCACCTCTCAGACACCACTTGGTTCAGTGGGCCTTCCTTCCTAAGTCAACCTGGTCAAGAATCCCGAAGACTTGACACCTTTGAGCTGGTCAATCCAAGTGAGGATGTGGAAGTTCGCCCCCAGATCTCCACACTTAATACATGGGCTACTGTCAAAGAACTCGGATCTCAGCGTTTTTCCAAGTTTTCCTCATGGCAGTCTTTGAATCGCGCCATTGCCCATCTTCGTCATATTGCGCACAGCTACCATAACAACTCAGGAAGAGGGAGCGGTGCCTGCAGGAGATGGCACCTGTGTCAAGAAGCATATACAGCAGAGCAGCTCAGTCAGTCCAAATGTACCATTATCCAGGCTGTGCAGGAGGAGGCATACGCTGAAGAGCTGGCCTACATAAGAAAGAATGAAAAGATTCCTCAGAATAGTCCTCTCATAACCTTGGACCCCTTTATTGATGCCAACAACCTCCTTAGAGTTGGGGGTCGCATAAAGGAAGGAAATCTTGAGGCAGAAGAGAAGAACCCCCTCATAATTCCTGGTAAACACCACATCGCAACTCTGCTGGTTAGACATTACCATGAACAAACACTGCACCAGGGACGCCTCTTTACAGAGGGCGCCATCCGCGCGGCAGGCTATTGGATAGTAGGTGTAAAGAGACGTGTGAGCAACATCATCCACCACTGTGTCGCCTGTCGTAAACTTCGTGGCACCCCTCAAACACAGAAGATGGCGGATTTGCCAGCTGATCGCCTGTCCATGGAGCCTCCATTCACCAACGTGGGACTGGACGTGTTTGGACCCTGGAGTGTTGTGGCACGCCGGACGAGAGGGGGTGTAGCCCACAGCAAGAGATGGGCTGTGATATTTACCTGTATGACCGTGAGAGCGAATCTCTAGATACCTCAAACTTCATTAATGCTCTCAGACGTTTCCTTGCCATACGAGGTCCTGTGAAACAAATTCGTTCAGACAGAGGTACCAACTTCGTCAGTGCGTCTGCCGAACTCAAGATCCCATCCAACATTGACCGCATTTCTGTTGAGAGGTACCTCGCAGAACACGGCTGTTCTTGGGTCTTCAATCCTCCCCATGCTTCTCACATGGGCGGTTCATGGGAGAGGATGATAGGAATAGCGAGAAGAATCCTTGACTCAATGTTTCTTCAGCTTGAACCCTCAAAGCTAACACATGACATACTTACCACGCTGATGGCGGAAGTGGCAGCCATTATTAATGCTAGGCCCCTCATCCCAGTCTCCACAGACCCGTGCGACCCGGTTATACTTACCCCTGCTACTCTCCTGACTCAGAAAGTGAGTATTCCCTCAGCTCCCCCTGACAGCTCTGTAGGCAGAGACCTTTTCAAACAGCAGTGGCGTCAAGTCCAACATCTCGCCCAAACCTTCTGGAGCAGATGGAGGAAACAGTACCTCTCATCACTGCAGCCAAGAAGGAAGTGGCAGACCAGTCAACCCAATATGGAACCTGGAAGCATTGTACTCATGAAGGATCAGCAGCTTAAACGAAATGAATGGCCCCTGGGAATTGTTACCCAAGTCTTCCCCAGTAAAGATGACAAAGTGCGTAAAGTGGAAATAAGGGTCTCCAGGAAAGAAGGGACTAAAGTGCTTCTGAGACCTTTGTCAGAAATCATTCTTCTGCTTGCTCCCAAACAGGACAGGTTGTAACCCGCTAGTTTACTGTTGATGTTGTTAGTTAAGAGTGGCATTCAACAATGCCAGGCGGGGAGTGTGCTGTTACAGTTGTAACAAGGTCTCTTTTTTTGTCTCTTTAGCACCTCCTAGTGGTGTAGTTTGGTAACACTTAGAAATAAATGCATAGTGATGTCACAGGAAGTCAGATCCAGGAAGTAAGGATGACCAGGAAGTTTGTTCAATCACTACAGTGTGACATGTTGGTGAATGTTCTGACAGATCCACTCATATCTGCTCTCATCCTCCGTTTTTCGTGGCATTGTCTGTATGTATATTGTTTATGCCATACTTACCTATGCATTTTTGTTCATATTTTTTAACACTTGTGAAGTTTGTGTAATGTTGCAGCAGATAACTAGCAAATGTACCAAGTGATTAGCGAAAGTTCTTCAGACCATTAATATTGAGTTTCATCTTTATTGTAGTTTCACACTTTCTACATTAATAAACCTGTGGACGACAAAACAGCTGTCTTCAGAGTGTTAATGGAAGAAAGGTGTTGACACTTGCTGTCAGTTCCCCTTCTCACGCACTCAAGGAGGGAAAGACAGTACACTGGGGAAACGTGATTGGTACAAATTAACAAGGCTACGACGAGGTTAATAAATGGAATAAAGAGAATCAGGTGAAAAGCGGAGACACACGGAACAGGGGCACAAGACATTTCAAAACAAAAGTCCAAAACGAGGTGCAGGCTGTGACATTACCAGTCTTTCAAATCTGTAAAAGAGTTGGATGGCCTCCCAACTTGTTTGGGAAGGAATATGATCCAATTTAAATTTGCCGTTGTACTTAAAAGTATGTATGTGTAGCTTGTCCTGTAACACATACAATCCTTGGTCAAAGGTGGCCCATGATGGAAAAGCAGGCAGCATTCCTAGGTGTGTGTGTGTGTGTGTGTGTTAGAGAGAGAAAAACAAACAAGTAAAGGAACCACTGCAGGGGAGGACAGACAGCCAGGCCACCTCAGATGTAATGTGAGTTCGACCAGTAATCTGATACAGCAGTATAATAGTCATAGAAAACTCTTTCTTCAAAAGGCAGACTTGAGCACTCCATTCTGTCCAGGAACATAGTCCTCTTTCCTGCATGGTGTCACAACAAATAAATGGTCTGTGGTTTAAGCTTGTATTGTTTTCACTTTATTACTTTTTTTTTCTTCATCTCAGTAGCCAATGGGTAAAGAGTGGCTGGACCACTGCTGTAATGTACTGAAGATCATTGTCTCAATTCAATGCTTCTCTACCTGTTCCTAAGGGACACCCCTGGCCCGTGCCCTCGTCTCACCAGTCATGCAACTGCAGATGAGTATATGAAACAGATTTAACAGAGGATAATGAGGCACATAAGGGATTCAGAGAGTGCCATTGCTTAATTCACAGCTAATTATGAACTCAACATCCGCAGTTTTAGTCTTGACAGAACTGAGGGCTGGTTGTGTTTTATCCCTTTATCCTCATATTATAAAAGAAAATAAGAGGAAATATTTAAAGTGGATCCCAGTGATCACTTCCACCAGACAATCAAAATTGTAATGGTATTATTCAGCCAATAGTTGGTACAGACAAAGACAAAGGTAAAAGTGCTAGCACACCAAATTAAAAAAAAAACCCAAAAACTTAACTGTCTATTACATAATGATAGAAAATCGTCTTGGGTTAGGGGCTCACAGACAGCATAAAAACATACAGCACTGAAAGACTCACCTAAAATTACATTAATACATACAATTCCATAAATAAATAAATAAAAGCATGTGTGCAAAGCTGCATTAAAAGGTAGTGACAGTCTTTTGGTCTTTTTTATACCGGATATTGCTCCAGGGCTCACAAACAACATAAAAACATACGCCAATGAAATACTCACATAAATAAATAAATAAGAGCAAGTGTATAAAGTTGCATTATAGGTACGTAGTGATGCTCTATTTGGCCTTGTTTAAAATGGATATCACAGTAGGAATGAATGAGAGTTTTTGTAGGTTCTCCTTTTGGCCAGAGGTGCTCTGAAGCATCTGCCTGATGGGAGTAGCTGAAAGGAATGGTGAGGGGGGTGTGAAGGGTCCTTAGTAATGGAGTCTGCCTTTCTTTTCACTGCCTGACTGTAAAGGTCTGAGAATCGGGTCTGAGTGGTGCCGGTGATTTTGGTTGCGTGCTTGATGATTCTTGTGAGTTTCCTCTTGCTTCTCTCTGTGAGGAAGTTGTACCAGGTTGCACTGTTGAATGTAAGGACCAATTCGATGAGTGACCGGTATACTGCTGTTAAAATGTCCTGTCTAACATTAAAACCCTTCAGCTTTCTCAGGAGAAACATGCGCTGTTGGGCCTTTTTGTAGACCCCGTCCGCATCTTGTGTGAAGGACAGGTGGTGGTCGATCTCAGTGCCCAAGTACTTAAAGATCTTGACCTGTTCCACCACCTGCCCCTCCAGCTTGAGTGGTCCGGAGAGAGGGTGTGGGGTGTCAGGTGCCCGGTGCCCCCTGCAACACAGCTCTTTGGTCTTACTGATGTTCAGTTCCAGGGAGCGTTAGTCTGTCAGGCGGGCCACCAAAGCCATGTCATCAGCATATTTGAAAAGTGACAGTCCATTGATATTGCAGGTAATTTCATTTGTGTAAATGGAAAAGAGGATGGGTGACACGGCCCTGCGGGACCCCAGTATTTAAAACAATGTTGCTGGATTTAAAACCGTTCATCCTGACATGATGGGGTCTGTCCTGTAGAAAGTCCTTAATCCATAAAACCAGTGTTGTGTTGACTTGTATTCCTTGGAGACGGGGTTTGGACACATATGCGCCAGGTATATTTCCAAAACATAAGTCCAGTGTTCTGTCCAATCGCATTGGAGATGTGACATATTGCTCCAGCTGTGGGAGTAGCGTGGTGATGTCACATCTACTGAAATCCCCAAGCAGAAAAATAGGCTGATCAGCTGCTCTGGAGATAGCGTTGTTGTAGCTGTCTGCAATGCGTTCAGCTGTAAGCGTTGTCAGGGCCAGGGACATAGGCGAGAATCATAGTAAGTTGTGTGAACTCACGAGTTAGATAGTGAGGACGGAACAACACGGTCATGATTTTGTAGTATTATGAACAGTCCGTCTCACGAACTGTAAAGTTGTTTGCCCATCTGTTGTTTACGGCCATGCAAAGCTCGACCCCAATTGATTTTCCTGTTTTTGTAGTGTCCTGGTCAGAACGTATGAATGTAAATCCATCTAAACTCGGTTTAATGTCCTCAGACAACCACGTTTCAGTGAAACAAAACAAGCTTGTGTTCCGGTAGCCAGAGTCAAATTTGATCATCGCAGAGAGTTCATCCATTTTATTAAATAGTGAGCGCACATTTGAGTAAAAACAGGTAATGGGAGCTTACTTCCTTGCCTCCTCAGCCTGTTTCTAATTCCTCCTCTTGATCCCCATTTCCTCTGAATGCGTTTCCTTAACAGACACTCGGGTATTAGACCCAGGAGTGGCGATGATGGTATTGTTCGGGAGTCTTGTCGTAGCTCCAAAAGTTCAGCCCGGGCATAGGTGAGTGTACCAGGGTTGGTGATGTGTGGCTCTGTCGGCGAAATCCAACTCGCCCAAGCCATTTGCAGAATGCATAGCAAAGTCCACAGAAGTAATGTCCAATGTTTCATATTTGACAAACTGCCCGTCAAACTGGGAAAGCGGATAAAATGTGGATAAAAAATCCGTAAAAAGTGGATAAAAGTGCATAAAAACAAAATAGCAAACGAAAACAGTTACAAACACTGAGCCTCAAAACCTCGAGTCACTCAAACAGATGAGCACCCCGTTGCAAACAGGAAGCACACTCTCCACAACACAGACTGTGAATCAATTAATCTATCCAAAACTTTCACACTTTCAGGACCAGAGGAGATGCTACTGGATGAAAGACTTACCCTTGTTCCAGTGGCAAGCCTGGCCACCAGAGACGACATCATGACAGATGTCTGTGCCTACAGCAAAAGCTTGAAATCAATAGATTGTCATCACTGAGATCAATTATCAATCTGTCCAGTTTATTTCACCTTCCACATGGGAACCAAAACTACAGGATATTTCAGAGCCCAGACCTAAATTAGACAAACTATAAATCAGTGTAGTGTTCCCCCTAAGAGAGTAATATTTTACAAAGGAACACAGATGAGCAATCAAATTTACACACCGATAAGAATCTTGTTTTAAAGATTACAGTATTGTACAGTGTATCGGTTACTTTTTAAATCTGATTTCTCAGAAACACAACAATTATCAAAAAGACACACATGATTTTATACACAAAGCAGAACCAAAATGATAATGTCAGCGGAGGACTTTCCATTCATGATTGACATTGAAAATCTATATACAAATAAACAATAGTATGGAATTGGGCCTACAAACAGCAGAGAAATGCTTCAAACATCCAGATCCACTCTGCTCTGATAAACAGCTACTACAATTATTAGAAATCAGTCCAACACAAAATGATTTTTCATTCAACAATCAAATACAAATAGGATACAGCAATGTGCAAGACATTTGGCCCATCTGTAACGACCTCGCCTACCCCCTTGTCTGCTTCAGCCACTCAACGTTCAGCGTCACCGATCTACTGATCACTGGTCTGATCACCACTCACCACCCTCACCTGTTTGCTCTTTAATTTCATTAAGTTTCCTCTTTATTTAAACCCCTCAGTTGTGCACATTCTTTGTGAAGTCTACTCTTGGTTGAGCATCATGGACCAGTGCTTGTTGCTCTTGTGAGGCGAACCCAGTTTGTCTGAACTTTGAGACAGACCTTGTCGTATTTTCCAGTTCCTTGTTTTCTTCTGCCTTTTTGTGTTAATCCTGTGTTGCGCACTTGCGCCCTGCTGCAGTTTTGGTTCTCTGACACTATTTTATGCAAACATCTTCATAGTGGACTGGGAAAGGGCCCTTTTTCAAATATGTACTAACCCTCCAGTAATTTCTGAAATGCACAGGTCAGATATCTTTGGGGTCAGACACCATGACTTTTTTCTTTCTATAGATCAGACCAACACAAATCACACAAACATTAAGATTAAATGGGCAACAGACATACATACAATGAATTTCTAAGATCCCTGAGTTAGACTGCTGAAACACCATGTCCATGCGCTCTGACTGATCTAGAGAAGTCTGAGGCAACTCCTTTGCAAGGCTAAATGAGCTGAACAGAGGGTAGATGTTCCTTTGGAGCCACCTGCTTTTTTGGTGCTAAGCCCATTTGTCAGAATGGTATGATACCATACTGAACATACAAAAAGAAAGAAGAAATCACAAAAGAACATAACCTACAAAAAGAGGTGTAGAGATTGGACCTTCTGGCCTTGCATGCGCCTACCGATTCAGTAATGAGGGAACTAAACATACTGAACAAGTTTCAAGTTTAAGTTTATTTAGAGCCCAATATCACTATTTACAGTCTCAGAGGGCTTTACATGCCCACAGGATTACAACAGAACAGAGCAGGGTGGCACCCCCTGACTTGATCCTCATAGCGGGCAAGAAAAAACTCCTCAAAAAACCCAGACGTTAGGGAAAAATAGGAGAAATCTTGAGAAGGACCACAAGAGAGGAGACCCCTTCTAGGCCAGCCAGGTGTGCAGTGGGTGCCAGCCCAGAGGGCAATTTACAAAACAACACAGTGATAATAAATGAAAACACAACTAGTAGGTAGTATGAGGAATGACAAGACAGTATGGGGCTCAGTTGGGGTGGACGGCACAGCTGTAGCAGCGCAGGAGGACACGAAGCTGCAGCAGCCATTGGGATGATGGTGAAGAGGGATGACATGGAGGGTGGGGGGGGGCACACCTAAGAGAAAGTAGCCACATTCAAACCAGACACTCATGCTCAAACAGATGGGCCACAGCCATGCAGGAGATGAGGGAGGGAAGGAGAGCATTATTGGAGTAGCGGCACTTAACAGATGAAATAAGAAAAATAATTTTATAGATAATTTTGTATTGAAAGTTGCAAGAGTAGTAGCTGAGGAGGGCGCAGGAGGAGCAGGGCCACGCGGGGGGAGCAGGGCCAGGGACAGCAGGGCACAAAGTCATTCAGCCGGCCAGGGGAAGGTGCCACATCCAGGAAGGAGGCACAGACATCAACCACTCACACAAAGAGAAGAGAGCAGGTTAATGACAGAAATTGACCAGGTTAAGATAAGAGCAGAGGAGAGGGAGGAGAGAGAGAGAAGATGAGAGGTATCTAAGCCGGCAGCTACTAGGCTAAACTATGCCAGGAGAGACTACAGCAGAGACTGAGCTTTACCGGAAGACTAGTTTGAGATTATGCTATCATACGACACAGAGAATAAATGAGTATTAAGTTTGGTTTTAAAGGTAGCAAGACAGTTTGCCTCTTTAATATCTATAGGTAGGCTGTTCCAGAGAAAGGGTGCGCGGTAGGCAAAGGTGCGATGGCCAGCAGACTTCTTTTTAACTTTTGGAACAACTAATAATTTAGCAGCCTGAGAGCGCAGGGTGCGGAGGCGGGGGGGGGGCGTAGAGTATAATTAAATCAGAAAGATAGGCCGGTGCAAGCCCATGGAAAACAAGAAAACCGAAGGTATTCTCCTCAATCTCCAATAACAACATTTTGAATTTGGAAATAAAATAGGTAAATGTTTAGCTAATCGGTCAATTTTACAATTTACAATTATACTCTTTTGTTATTTGGCAGACGCTTTTAGCCAAAGCAACTTACAATCAGTGCATCAGTCAGATTTCTAATACCTCATAAGCAGAGATCACAATAAGACTGAGTGTCAATTTACCCCTTCGTATTGCGCCCCTGGAATACTTTGACAAACACAGATACAAGACAAGCTTTTTTTTTTTTAAGGAAAGGGAGGTTAGGCAGCAGGGAACAGGTGGGTTCTAAAGAGGTGAGTTCTCAGTTTCCTGCGGAAGATGGTAAGAGATTCCGCAGTCCTAACTGCATGAGGGAGGTCGTTCCATCACTGCGGGGCAATGGCGGAGAAGAGGCATGGTCGGGAGGAGCGGCTGCCGGGTTCCCAAAGTGAGGGGACCGTCAGTTGACCAGAGGTCGTAGAGCGGAGGGTTCTAGTAGTTTGTCAAAGCAACAAACAGAGAAATGTGTCATTACTTCAATCATAGACTCATCTGGAAATATAACTCAAAACACCTCCATAATTAATGACTCTTTTAGATCTTTTCACTAAAAATCTCAGGCCAGAACACCTTGCTGATTGATGCTGAAAGATTTCTGAGGAATGTCTCCCTACCTAAACTAACTCAAACCCAGTCAGAAAATCTAAAGGTACTAGAAGAAATCACCAGAGCGCTCCATCTCATGCCCAAAAATAAATCACCTGGACCAGATGGCTACCCAGCAGAATTTTACAAACGGTATTTGCCTGTCCTTTCACTTCTGTTCTTTAAAGTGATATTGAAATTCACCAAAATACCACTATTCCCCATTATGTGAACGCTGCCTATATTACACTCATCCCAAAATCTGAGATCCTTAGCCTCAGCATTCCCTTACGCCCCATCATTGTATTATTTGACTATGTCTCTACATTACATATACCCAAATTTCTCAAACCATTCATATTTATATCACTAACCATTGCTAAAAAGACCATATTACTGAACTGGAAAGACAGAACCAAGGTATCCATAGCCCACTGGCTCAATCTACTAACAGACCATTCAAATCTAGAAAAATTTAACGCATTACAGTTCTGACTGATTTGTTTCTGACAGGAACAAAAATCGACGGAGTCTTACAGCCTGCTTTGGGGAAAAAAATACTAACGAGATTTTTGAGTGAGACTGAGACAAGAGCGGTAAAACAAGTACAGTACAGACAGGTGCTGTGCCAATTCTCACCACCTGCCAGAATCCCTTGCGCTGTTACCAGCGCATGCGATGAATACCCACGACTTCTGCTGCTCGAGCTCGGCCTTGTTTGCAATTTTAACAAGCATTAAAATGTTAGAGCGAAACTAAACCGCAACAATTGTTATAATGCCAGTGTAATTGGATCACCAGTGATTTTCCTCACTTTAGATTAGGGGATCAATCAGTCCTCAGTTATTGCAAATTATAAACCTATTAGTCGTTATTTGGTGAATAAAAACATGACCATGGTTGTCAAATCGTGGAGGATCTCTACTGTGACATGTGGCATCACTGTAATATGATCCAGACCACTTAATACCTTTATAGCAAATTATACTAAAAAAAAAATATTCACTTTGGAGTCGGGGGTCAGTTTGTCTTAAGTCATTACTAATTAGTGACTTACTATTGAGAACAATTCAAGTCGATGCTTAATCTGCTCTGGAAGATGCTTAATGCATCCCACTCGCTTTATAAAGCTTAATGCTTAATAGGTGCATTATAATGGACACCTGAAATAAAGCATTAAAATAAATAGTTTTTTGTTTCAAATAAGACTTCTAAAACATTGTTTAAAAGTCAGTGTTAGTAGTATATATCCTACACCTTCTGTCAAAATGATTTATGACCTCTGTGATTTATGAGCCCCCTGTCAGCTTGATTGACAGGTCAAGTTGATTGACAGGTCAGCTGATGGACAGCTGTTTGTCATCTAGATCAGTTTTCAATGTCATATGACATGTGCCCCCGCGTCTAGGTTTGAACTCGCGCCCCCGTCCCCCTCCTTTTTCATTGTACTTGCTGGTTTGCACCTAAAAATCTCCTAATCTTGCACACCCATTGACAGGTGCTCGCGTCTAGATCATCTAACCCCTGATTTAGATTTATGATGAGTACTTATCATACTGATTAGATTTATGACTTGTGTGTGTCAGAAACCATTGTGTTGATACTGTGTGACAAAAAGGTGTGATTGTAGACAGTAGGTGAGGGAATGGTCAGTGAAAGGTTGGTGTGTTGTCCAGGCATGTCATGACATGTGATGACCAGTTCTCATGGTTATAAATGTGTTTAACCAGTGAAATGGTATGAAGTCAGCCGTGAATCTGTGTTGGTCAGCATTTTTGTTTATTGAGTCAGCCGGTTGCTGAAGAGACTCTTCAGACGACTTCAATGGATCCCTTTACTCTGAGAGAGTTGATTTGTTTGTGCCTAAAGAATTTTGCTTTATTTAGATTTTGGCATGTTGCATTACCGCTGTTTCTTATGTGATGTTTGATTTGTTTTGTTTAAAAGGTATTTATTTGGTCTAGGTATCACAGAACGTGAAAACATCAACACTATCTGCGAGATTCAATGACTCTTGCAGCTTGGTTAATGTCTATAAATAGCCTCTTTATTTGATTCTATGAAAGAAGTAAAATTTTGACCATTGCTATTATTTCCAATAATTAAATATTGTTATTATACCCTTTTAGTTACAAGTGATATTCTTATGATGACAGGACCGCAGTGTCATAGCGCGTCTGAGCAACCTCTTGGTAAGGACACTACATATATGCCTAGATACAATCCTCTTATCTCTGTTTTCAAGAATGCCCATTTTGGCGATAAACTGTATTACTAATGCTGGTGAATGCATTTTTAGCAGGTTTGCAAAACCTGGTCCAAGCCACACTCAAAAAATTATTCAGGCCCTTCTTAGAGGTGACACATTTAAATATTATTTGGTGAATTAAAATTTATTCATTTAAGAGTTTTATGTATTTCTTTTTAATGTGCGTAATATAAAATATTTTAAGATACTCAAGATGAAATTTATTTTCATTCACCCAGTGGCAAATGAATGAGTTTAATTTGGGGACTGCCCCGTGCGCATGTGCGAGATGTCATGCAACCCACTCTCTTAGGAGGAGTCTGAACGTACATACGTCATTGGCTGCTGCGCGAATTTTCAAAATGTAGCATGGCAGGGGAAGAATAATTAATATTTATGTAAAAAACGCCACATGATTGGCCGATACAAGGTTCCCGACACGTAGTGGTGCATAAAGCCTTTCAAAACCATGGCCACCCTAAACTGCTGTCATCACAGAATTTGCTCCTGAGAAAAACCTTATTGACTCTTACTGGCATCAGACATTAGACATCCTGAAGCGCTTCAGGTATGTACTCGTTAATGATACATTATTTTTGTGAACCGGTAGCCGTTAAAGTTAGTGTCAGTGTTTTAAAACTTTCCATTTTGTTTTCTTTAGAGCAGGGGTGGGCAAATCCGGTCCTGGAGGTCCATGGTCCAGCTGTTCTTCTTGTCAACTAACTAAATACTGACTGGCTGAAGAGCGTGCACACCTGTTTTCAAGGTGAAAATCAACAGGTAACTAAGAGGTGAAAACAGAAACCAGCAGGACACTGGTCCTCCAGGACTAGATTTTCCCACCCCTGCTTTAGAGACAGCATGACAATTAAGTGGTGTCATATTTGCCAATGATGTCATATAGTTATTAATGTGATTGCATATGACCCTGCTTTTACAATCCCCTGTGGGGAAATTTGTCCTTTGCATTTAACCCATCCTAAACACTAGGAGCAATGGGCAGCTGTGTTCAGTGCCCAGTTCTTTTGCTGGTGGCGTGGTCAAAGGCACTCACTGGAGTATTGTCTGACATACATGTCTTTGATGGTGGGAGGAAACTGGACCACCCAGAGGAAATGGGACCACTCTGAGGAAGCACTAGCAAACTCCACACAGAAAGGACCTGGGATGGCTGGGATTCAAACCCAGGACCTTCTTGCTGTGAGGTAACAGTGCTAACCACTGAGCCACTGTGAAGCCAAAATTACAGTGCTATTTGTTGTACAGGTTTGTAAAAGGAAATGTATAATACAGTGCTATTTGTTGTACAGGTTTGTAAAAGAAACTATATACTATAAACTACTATCCAGAAAAATCCCAATTTATTTACAGGATTATCTAAATGACAAATAATCTAAATTTGCTGGATGGCATATATACAGAGGGTAGTGGATGGGGGCAGAGTCTGTGTCTCTGGGGTGTGGGGATGGGGACAGAGTCTCTATCTCTGGAGGAATTGGATGGGGGCAGAGTCTCTATCTCCAGTGGAAGGGAATGAGTGTTTTTTTGAATGTAGTCATGCTCCTTGAGTGCAACCACCAGCACCTCAGGAGCAGACACAGCAGCTGAAAACTGCTCCCTCACTTGCTCCCCAATGGGATCCGGCTGTTGCTGATGAGGCTGGTCATTGTCATCCCCCATGACTGACTCCTCTGGTCCGGCATGTCACCAAGCTCATGCACTAGTTCTGTCGCCTGGGCAAGAATGGGCGCTGCCACTTCATACGCCAATAGATCTTTATCAAAATTCAAAGTTTCATAACGCTGACTCAAAAGCAATGAAAGAAGAATCTATCACAAAGATATCCTTTATCAATCAAAACACAGGTAAAGTATCGTCTACATCCGAGATAATCATAGACTTCCCACTGATGTACTTATTACCATTAAGGATCAGCCATTTCACAGAGACAACAGATTGTATGGCATCCATGCCAAAAAATTCTCTGACTTTAGCCTTAACATAATCAGTATTTGTCACCTCTGAGACAGGCCCCAATTCTCTCTCATTTGCAAAAATGGGATGCTCAATGCCTATTTCATTCTGACAACATTCAATTAACTGATTATGTTATGCAAGTGATTTACAAACATTTTTAAAATTTAACTTAGAAGCCCACTGCTTGAAATAACTGTGCTTTGCCTCAAATTGCATGCACATACTCCTTATTAAAGGACCAAGAGATTCAATTTGACTGGGAAGATGTAACATGTAATGCTGCTTGGGTATTACATTAGTTTCAGGGAAAAGTTGTGTAACGTTTAGGATTGGCGACCCAGGGATAGCCGGCAACTAGGCATGGATGATTTGGACGACATCACATTGTCAGTGTTAGGAGGTAAGTCGTGTTTAACATCGTAGCTGGTGTCATTTGGTATCAATTTGTGGATTCAGCTAATAGCTAACTGGCAAGTAGTTGGTTTGCATGTCAGGAATCTTTGAATGATGCATCGTTAAGGTAGTCGGATGGTTCCGAAGCAAGATGATGACAGAGAGGTACCAATAAGGTGTCTCTTTATCTATAGCAGAGGGTCTCCCCTACAGGTGCAGCATTGCATCTGGCAGCTCTGGGGGAAATGATGCTGGAGTTATCGCTTCAATACAGCTTTTCTAATTAGATAATTCTCATAAAAATGCTTGGATGGAAACATTAGAGTAGCTTGGCTACGAATAGCTCAGTGCGCAATGCGAGCGTAGCATATGGTCGAAAGAGAGAGTGACGGTGGCTGAGCTTAGAGCAGACAGGTGTTGGTGATGGAGCCGAGAAGAAATTAACAGTAAAGTTGTGTGGAAGCAGTAAATATACAGTTTAAGTTTCAGTTTGTCTCTGAATAAATGCTGCACCTCCTTAGGACCCGAAACAGATGCCGTGTCTTGCTTCCCTGCTGCTTGGTAAAGGGAGGGAAGTTACCCCCGATGAGCATCAACTTCGGCCCTTGAGGCTAAACAAAGCCACCGCTGTGGTCCTGACCACGGCCTGGAAACTGAAGCAGGAACGGTTAACAAAAGCTTCTTGTTTCCCGTTGTACATTAACTTCTGAAAATAATATCAAGCGTCCTTCTACATTAATTTACTGTCTCGAACCACTACACAACAGTTTTAGAACGAGCTATTTAAAATAAATCTCTGTGCAGCAGTGCAAGAGATGAAACTGTTTCAGAAACTATTTGAACATTGAGAGATATACCCAACTTATGAGTGACAATCCTCTTTCCAAAAACAAAAGTTTTGAGTGTTTTTGAAGGCTTATATTGGGGGCAGTCAGAATCAGCAACTTCAATTAAAACATTTGTCAATACTGCACCTTTTGTCAGTTTTGCCTTGGGCAGTTATATTTAATAGGAGACAACCTTCTTTTGTCTTGGACTATATTGTATTGGAATCCAGAGAAAAAAAGAATGCTTACACTTTGTATCAAGGGAAGCTAATTTTACAGCTGCAAATATTGATAAGAGGGTTTTGAAAACCCTCACCCGGGATGACATGAAGGATCTCTTTCTGGCCCTGAGAATTTTCTCAGGAGGAAGAAGCCATGGGATGTCATCACTCCAAAGGTAAACGTGCTACACTTCAGAATAGGTAATGTGATTGACGCCATCAGACCTGTCCCATGTTTTAAATAATTTTCTTTTGATCCCCCACAATTGCAATAGTGTGAGAATCCTACTGACCAAGACGCCAACAGTTGTAGTGGAAGTGGGATTATACCATCAATCAGTGCCTCAGACCTCCACCCCATACACGACACCACAGCCAAAACAATGAAATTGCCAGACCAACCAGAGTATGTGGTGGACACAGATTCAGAGTTAAGACTGGAGCGCAGCCAGTACTTTGCATTGCTCCACAATGGAAACGAAAAAGATTGCAAGATGTCGAAGGAGCTAAGTTGCAGACTTATAAGAAACACAATCACCAGCATGGCTGCAATACTGGGTGCTAGTCCCCTGGGAAAAAAAGTTACATACCCCTCCAAACACAAACTGAGAGTAATGTCGCAGAAGATCGTCCACTATTATCCTATGTTACAGGATGCTGCAGATCTGCCATATGTAAGTTTTTTTTCCTTTTAAAACCTAAAACTGTGACAAACAACAAGACCAACAACTTATCAAACATTCCGTTACGACAGCTGACCATCTACTCCCCCAAGGAAGAGGCAGGGCCCCGTGCCACACGAGGGGTGGCAAAGAGGTCTCTGATACAAGCACAGAAGATGAGACAGATGGTGACACAAGTGCTTCAACCCCTTCAACTGTATTTCTTCCAAGCAACAGTGACCTCAGCGATGACAACCTCAGTCCGGGCATGTGCTAAAAGTGTGAAAATGAAAGTGTGCTGTCATGGTACTAGTTTTCTATACATCTAGCTTACCTGTACTCTGACTATAATTGCCTCCATCTTATGCACCAGAGTACATTGCTAGGAACGTACAGTATTGGATTTTTGCCAGGATACAATGTTTTCATGTCATTTGGCTGATATCAATATTTTACAAATTATTAATTTGTCCTAATGTTCTTACTGCAGTTGATTTGACCCATCATTCCAGGATCTCGCATCTAAAGTGCTCATTTGGCCTAAAAGTAACGGAATTCATTATTGACCAAATTAAACATTTGCCTACTGAAATGGAGTTAGTAATCAGCCATTTCTTATCTATCAATTGACATCCAGCAAAAGGATGTACAGAACAGCAGACTACCACATTTCTAAAACTCCATTAAAATGACACTGGTTTCCTTCAGCTTTTAATGCCTTTAAGACTGTAAACAGACAGAAAGACAGACTGTAAAAAAGTGTTGCACCTTACTTCTGAATACTTCTGGGAGGGTGATGTGTGTACCCTATACTCTTAATTCTAATAAGCTCTTTAAACTCCAGAATTTTGACAGCTGCTTTCTGATTCTGACCGACAACCAAGTCAGTGAGGTAGCAATGCAAAGTTTCATTTCTAAGCCAGTATTGGCCACTGTGATGACTTGCTAATATAATTGTGCATCCGTAAACATTGCATATTGTAATCATACGTATGATGTTTCTCTTATACGTATAGTTTCTCTTCCCTGCTTCTGACGCAAAAGTGTTTACATTGAAATGTCTGTCCCTGACTCTCCTGTTGTATCTGTTTTAGCAGGCCAGGACAGTCTGAAGATGCAGGCGAGGCATTACAAAACACTCAGCAACATGTACAACAAAGCCAACCCAAAACCCAACCAAAGCGATATTGCTCAAATTTTTGACCTTGAGTTTGAGGCCAGGCAGGCCTTCATTGATTCAGATGCAATAAGGAAAGAAGACAGAGCCACAAAAATCTTTGAGGCATATCCGTGCTTCAAAGACACTCAAAATGTAGGTTTCTTAACTTGCCTCACTGGAACTCTTGGGTGCCTGTTTCTGTGCATGCTGTGTTGTATCAAGCCTGCACAGTGGTTGAGTAACTGTATGCAAAATTTTGTCCTAGGCAATGGATGAGCTGCGTCACATCCTAGGTGGCGCCAACTGCAAATTCATAGAGGAAACAAAGGGAAGATGGGAAGACTTCTGTGCCAAGGTGCAATTCTATGGCCTGTGGAAGAGGGCGCTAAAACCCCCTTTCCCCTTGAGTCTGCGTGGAGGTAAATTGCTGCTCCATATACCAAATCCACTGTAATCTGTCAGTTCTCAATCCTGCTCCTGGAGGACCACTGGATTGCACATTTTATGAGCAGTTTCCACTGTACTGTGTTTCAATATGGTGATGCCAATAAAACTTCACTGATTTGAAATTTAAATCAGATAATCATGCCGCCCTTGATCAGTTGAATGAGGTGTGGGGTTATCATAAGTAGGCTGATCACACCTGGGGTAATGATGGCCTTTGATGATTTCAGTCATTTGTGTTAGAACAGGAAGACCTGAAACACATGCAGGGCAGTGGTCCTCCAAGAGCAGGATTGGGAAATACTGGTGTATGTGGCCAGCTGACAGATTTATTTTTGAGTGGGCCTATTGTTGTCATTTTTTTGTCCCATAGTGGATTTCACCATCGCCCTCCTGACAGCATTGCCGTCACTTTTCCCCTCACCAACTCCACCACCAAAGTGGCTTGGGAATGCCAGTGAAGCACTGCTTCATGTCCTTCAGGTGAGAATTGTTATGTTGGTTCTCTAACAATGTAGCCACTGTAATGTGTCCTTACACTTACTACCTTACTGCTGTTCTCTTGAAACTCTTCTAATCCACATTGAATTGTTTGTCCCTGTCATTCAATTCTAGCCAAGGGAGGATCCATCGCTTTACTTGGAGAAGCGGCCTCTCTCCAGCCCAGTGTTACTCTTCGACAGAACAGCAGGCATCCTCGCTGTGGAAAATACACCTGTGAGCACCTTACCAAAAGAGGATTTCTTTGACGGAATGTTAATCTTAATGGCGTGCTACTACACTTTGCACCTAACGTACCCAAAATGTGTTGCAACCCTCCTCTCAGTCATTCAAACAGGTACTAGGTGATGCTGTCCACGATCGAGATGCCACAAGCACATATGAGAAAGCAATGACTTGGCTAGCTAGGACATCCAGTTTTTCTTTGGTTTCCTCTGTTTAGGTTCTTTCATTCCCTGCTATCGGGAATAGTTTTATTTTGTTCAGAAATATTATTCTCTCAGTCAAAAATGCAGTGTTCAGTCAAAAATCACACCAAGGTATTTAGCTGTGGAATTTTGCAAGAGAATGCAGTTGTCAAAATTTAATGTAAGTTTATTAAAAAGATGCTTGTGCGCAGGGGGACCAATGACCAGCATTTCCATCTTGCCTGGGTTAAGCATTAGGAAGTTTGTGGAGATCCAACTTTTAATAGCACAGAGACACGCCTCAAGGTTAGTCAATTCAGAGCGGTCATTGTGCTTGATTGGTAAGTAGATCTGAGTATCATCAGCATAACAGTGGAATGTAACATTATAGCTACAGACAATATCTCCCAGAGGGAGTGTGTAAATAGAGAATAGGAGGGCCAAGGACCAACCCCTGAGGGACACCATAGTTAAGCTCTTGGTACTCAGATGTCACATTATTATAGTAGACGCACTGCTTTCTCTCGGCGAGACAAGACTTAAACCAAGAGAGCGCCAGGCCATGAATGCCAATTTGATTTTCCAGGCGTTTAACAGTATTGTGTGATCGACTGTGTCGAATGCTGCATTCAGATCAAGAAGGATAAGCAATGAGGTATCACCAGCATCCATGGCTAGTAAGAGATCATTTGTCATTCTAGTTAGTGCGGTTTCAGTGGAATGAAAACACCTGAAGCCTGACTGAAACACTTCAAACAGGCTGTTGGGGGGCATATGAGTGATGAGTTGAGCAGCTACAATTTTTTCGAGTATTTTAGAAAGCAACGGGCGATTACAGATTGGCCTACAATTATTCAAGGTTTCTGGGTCGAGGTTAGGTCTTTTAAGTAAAGGGCTAATCACAGCTGTATTAAAAGCAGAGGGTAGAACGCCCGACTTAATTGACATATTTAAAAGGTTGAGGACTGTAGGGCCGAGGACCAAAGACCCTTGTTGATCATTGAAAGAGGTGAGGGCAGCGGGAGGCAGGTTAGTGAGCGTGGCAGTGGTGGAAGCATAATGCGGCGGCAGCTACGAACCACGGTAGAGACTACAGGAGGAGAGGGGAGCATGACCTGGAAGGTAACGAGAAAATGGTCAGAGAGGGCAATGGAGTAGGGAGATACAACCACATGAGAGATAGGCCATGAGCTAGAATAAGATCTAAGGTGTTGCCATTGGAATGAGTGGGTTCATGGACATATTGGTTAAAGCCAAAAGTGTCTAAAATAGATGTGAATGCTTTATTAAGAGAATCAGAACTGTTATTGATGTGGATATTGAAATCCCCCATTATAAGGATTTTATCCACTGTAGTTATAATATCAGAGATGAATTCAGAGAATTCTTGGAGATTGCTTCATGGAGAGCACCTAGAAAGAGGCAAAGTTTGTTACGTTAAAGTTGTTAGGAGAGAATTCAGTGTTACAAATTAGAGCTACATCCTAGCCACATTAGAGCCACAAGTTCTAGCTGTGTTGACCTTTGTGACTTCTGATTGCCTCATTCTAATATCACTGGTGCCAACATGAATAATGATGTTGTCATAGCTCTATGGGGTGTGCCTTATCGATACGGCTATTCCTGTCTGCCAGCACCCTACGGTTAGCTGCTATGTTGGAAGCTCTGGCCCCAGACAGACAGATAACAGTCGCTGGGGTTGCTAACCTGATCCCTCGGGTCACTGAGTCACCTATAACTAAGGTACGGGCTTGGGGTGGTTGTGAATTGGGCCATACAAATGGCGGCTGGCGTTGGCGAGATCTCCTGCCACTCATGACCGTAACAAACTCTTTTTCTGCCGGCAAAACTGCACTAATGGGGGAGAGTGAGCCACTAATCGGCTCAGAGCCTAAACTAATGCTATCTGGGGTGCCTGTTGTATCTACAGTAATAAAACTAGAACTAGCGCTACCTTTCTCTAGCTGATGGACATGTCTCTCTAGGAGAGATAACTCCTCTATGATAGAGAGGCAGAGAGAGCAAGACATAGTGGCAAGCAATGATAGGTAACGTTAACGTTAGTCATCAACACACTATTGCTGTGTTAGTAGGGTTAGCAAGAAGGTTAAGCTGGTGTTAGCAAGCTAGCAGCCAAACAGTAGAAAAAAATGTGATGATATGTAACGCTATCGAAGCAGAGACACAGAGCGAGATTAGAACAAGCACAAAAGAGTACAGTTACAGCAAAACATTATTGTTAACGACAGACCGTAGAGCAGTAACGACAATCAGCACAGCACCGGCAGCAGACTTCCACAGGTACGAACCGGAACAACAACACAGTGGTTCTGGGCCCATGTCCGCCTCAGGGGAAGTCTTAGGGGTGAATATGTATTTTTGTGTTGTTACTGTATGGAAATGTTGTACATACATTGCTCAGTATGTATGTATTTTCTAACTTTTGTTGTTTATACGTTGATATATTAGCCCGTGTAATGGATATTTTTAGATGGTTCACGGGGGCTCTTAAGCGTTGCAGCCCTAGCTCAAAAAAAGTGTCTTTATCTATAAAGCTGTCTTTAAAACACACCTATGTCATTATAAATTTTCATAAATATTTTTTGCAAATGTACTTTGTTTTCTTTATAGTACATTATGTTGGTCAAGGTGAGGTTTGGTGAAAGAAGTATGTCAGAGTGGCTGAGACTGAAGAAGGCTATGAGGACAACAATAAATTTCTTCAGAAAGGTTGGGATAACTTTTTTTACACAGCCCTGATTGTTTGAGTAAACTGGTCAATATAATGTCAATTCAGTTTATAATAAGTGTTTAATCTGGTTATATTGAATTACATTGGTTATATTCTATAGAAATTAATAATTAAGCAATAATTATTTTTTAAACTCTGTGTGTGTGTACATTACATACAGTGTACATTTCTTTTAGATGTCTCGCAGTTGTGCTTCATCAAGATCTATCAAATACTTCGTGGGAGATGCCTGTGTCAGACAACACATCCTCTGTGCTGTCTGATTCATCAGATGCAACAGTGACTGCTGAGAGAAACAGAGGAATGAAAAGAAGCTTCTTTTCTTCTGATCAGGAATCAGCAAAAGTGGTATCCAGCTACCTCCATTTTTGTAATGAGTGAAATGAGTTGTTAAGCCTCAAACACAAAGATACTGTGCAGACGAGCTGGGGTTTTGTTGCAAGGAGAGGCTAACATGATGACTACTTCTCTGATTCACTTTTATCTTTTAGATGGTGAGAAATGTTCTCCAGTCTAAGCCGGGGGGAGAAAAATCTTGCATGAATATGACAAAACGAAAACATTCATGGATGGTCCACGATGACAGCTGGTTAACCTACTGGTGGCTGACATGATTGAAGTTCAAGGGTAAGCACTGAATATTCCCCTTGGTGCTAATCATGTTTCTACAAATAGTATATTATTAGGGGCGGTAGGTGTCCATTTTGAAAGCAGTTGAGCAAAGTAGGAAAAGGGTGTGTGCTTGTCACAGAACCTTGTTCAGAAGTTAAAAGCAATTTAATTATTTTGGTCTTCTACTGCAATAATAAAATATAAAAAGGCTTTTATACTTTTGAAGCTTGAAAAATAATATTTTTTCTAATTTTAAAGGAGGATCCCACCAACCTATGTGCGAACAAAATATGCTCTTGGCATCACTCTATTTCCCAACCTCAGAGATCCATACTCAAATAATGGATATGTAAGTTTGTAAATGAATGGCTCATATTACAACTTATGAAGAGAGTATGTGTATGTCCTTATCTTATTCTGCAATTGCCCTGCAGTGCTGTGACCCCTGTGTTTCTCAGTTTTGTTTTTCTTTTTGTATTTTACAGGAATACTACTATGATGCAGAGAGAGGATCTGGCTACTTGGCCTAGGGGATAAAGACCGTCCAGCTCAAAACTGCAGTTCAGTCCCGGAGATGCTCCACTAGCACTACCTATCAAGATGGTCCAAAAAGCAAGAGGGATTTTGTCCTGACTGACAAGCAACTGTTTGGTTAGGAATGCTGTGAGGCAATATCCCTATTGAAGCATTCAACTGATGGATCAGTTGTCAAAGAGAAGATGAGGGCAACATTTCAGTACTGCCAGACACTGATTCGAGACCAGCAAGACTCCTCAACAGTCTTGGATGTGTTCCTGTGTTTCCTTGACACCTCTGGCCTGGTAAGAAAACATATCTTTGTTTAATTCACTTATCTTTAAATTGAAGAATGATTACTCAAGTTATACACTTTCAGTTGCACAAGCATGAAAAGACTGGAAGTTCACTTGTGGATGGTCTTGGAGGGATCTGGGAGGGTTTGCAAGGACTAAAGGTGTTTCTTCTGTAGACTGACCAAGATTTTGCCATGATGTTTGGAGAGGAGGTTTCTGCCAGATTTTTGGCAAAGTGGCCCACTTACTTCAAACCTAGGGTCCTCTTGTCTGTGCAGCAAAACTCAGATGAGTCTGGTACCCGTGGCTCATTTTCTCTTTAAAACATTTATTTTACAAGCTTCTGAGACCTTTGAGCCCTGTAAAATCTTGTCATAGTCTTGGCATAATCTGAATTTATTTGAGTCAATTTTCAGGTGTAAATGTTTCTGACAATCCTAGACTTTCTTCTACTTTGCCCCTAGGCTGGGACAGTGATCTGTCTGCATTCTACTGTTGGTTCACCTACTTCCCCCTACCTCAAAAGGCCACAAGAAGAGTGCTAAAATTAGCTCGTATCAAGCAGTCAACCGTGTTGTGAGATACCTGAGGGTATGCCATGTTTTAGTGTGCTTTTTATGCCGCTTTTTGTGTTGGGGCACATTTGTTTTTAGTAGCTTAGTCAGCCATTAAAATGTAAGTGGTTGCACCACTTATGTTTATGTTTTAATGTTTTCTCATGGTTCCTCTATGTTTTTGTTGCAGATTAGAGCCAGTGTTGAGACCTTCCTTGGAGCTTTGGAACCAGGACAGCCCTTCTTCCTGTCTGTTGGTGAACAGAAGAACTACATCTAAATGTTCTATGTCATCGTTGACCACAAGACCATCCCTTGCAAGGCGCAGACATCCCTGGCAGCTTTTGATGAACTCTTCAAGGCACACTTCATCTTCAGTGTTAGCTACGATGAATCCCTCAACAGCTTCTACACGTTCATCCAAACCACAGTGTTCAACATTGACGTGGGAAGTGCTAAGGAATGTCCCTGTCAAGGAGCAAGACTGTTGCTCACTGATACTTGAGGCTGATACACGTCCTTGGACACATATATGTTAGTTTATTTTATCTGTAAGGTACACCACAAAAGTTCTGCATTGCTTTGTCAGCATTTGAAACTTCACCATGGTGTATATCCAGGAGAGACATTATGTTTGAAATGTGGAGAGCCGGGATGTTCTTTATTATTTTGCACTTATTCAGGGTTCAAGAAACACCTTATTCGTTCTCACAGGGACTCTGTTTCAACAAATACTATTGATAATGTGGACACTCAAAATGAAAGTGATGAGCTTTTAAGTTCTCAGGTAGACTGTACAGACATTCCAGTAACCACCCAGATCTCTGTTGGCAAGCATTGTGTGTTAAACATGTGTGGTTCTGTCATAGCAGTTACAAGCATCAGGTGTTGCTGAGAGCACTGTCCAAGCAATGGTAGGGTCAATGGAAGAGCTTGTAAATGATATTCATATACAAGCAACTGCACTTCAGAGATTCAAGGCACAGATTTGGAAAAGAAGGTGGAAAATTGTTTTGATCAACTAGAAAATCCTTTCTCGATCTTAAATACAGGAGCTAAATGACAGAAGTTCTTTGAGGAAAAGTGGAAAATAGTCGAACCTGTAAAGTATGTTCTTTGGGTTTGATTTGATGTACGCAGAGATCGAACAACAGGAGTTTACAATCAGATCCCTGTAACAGATAAATTTGTGTTTGTACCCATCTTGGGAACCCTGCTGTCTATGTTCAAGAACAGTGAATTGTGTGAAAGTTTCCTGCAGGCCAAACAACATGAAGAAGGTACTTACAAAGATATATGTGTTGGTTCATACTTCAAAAGTAATGAATTTTTTTCCCAGCAAAAACATTATGACGATTCTGAGACCGCAAATCCCTTAGGTTCAAAGAAGGCATTACACAAATTTGGTTGTATTTACTTTACATTGAGGAACCTGCCCCCAAAATGTAATTCTGTATTGATGAATATTCATGTTTTGGCACTCTTTCACTCACAAGACCTGAAGAAATATGGATTTGATGAAATACTGAAGCCTCTCAGTGATGATGTTAAAACACTAGAAATGGAAGGAATAGAGGTGCCTTTCTCTGTATCATCATTGCTAGGGTCTGTTATTCAAGTAACAGGTGATAATCTAGGTTTACATGGGCTGTTTGGTTATGTTGAGTCCTTCTTGTTTAACCACTAAGGAAAAGTTTCAATCTGTCTTTACTGAAGATCACCCTTGCTTGATTTTTCATACAAAAGAAATCATTGCAGAGCATTGTGCAGCTCTACAGGAAACTGCTATGTTGGTCTCAGCATTTGGTGTCAGAAAGACATGCTTGCTCAATACATTGCATTTTTTCCACATCTCTGATAAGTGTGCTGTTGACTTAATGCACGATTTGCTTGAAGGTGTTGTGCAGTACGAATTGAAACTTGTCTTTCAATACCTTATCAATTAGAAGTATCTATCCTTGGAAACATTGTCACAGAGGATCCAGAGATTCAACTATGGTTATATTGAGAGAAGAAACAGGCCAAGTGGGTTGAAAATGGATGAGGGTAGCAAAGATCTTGGATTGAATGCTATTCAGTCATGGTGTCTTGTGCGAAATGCTCCCCTTATTTTTGGTGATGTAACTGAAAGAAATAACAATTATTGGAACCTGCTCCTCTTCTTGATTCAGACAGCCAATATAGTGATTTCACCAATTGTTACTAATGGTATCACGTATTATTTGAAGCATTTGATTAACGATCACCACAAGCTGTTCAGATCTTTGTTTCCTGAGAGAAGACTTATTCCAAACCATCATTTTATGAACATTATCCAAAATGTAGGTTTGAGGCCAGACATATATTTTTTTAAAAGATCTGTTAAAAATTTCAAAAATATCACAAAGGCATTGGTAAAACAACACCAGAGACAGCTAGCTTATCACTGGGAGAATTTTAATTTTCAGAGGTTTGAGTTTGGTCCAGTGAGGAAGGAAAAAATTGATAGCTTGGAGGGTGATGAGACTTTTAAGTGCAGTGTTTAATGTGAATGCATACTTTTTTTGTTAGAACAAATGGAAATTCCTGTTTTCAGAAAGATCAGCAAAATCATTATAAATGAAGATCAAGTTTCATTCTGACTTGGGATTGGGGATTATAAATTGACTCCCTACAGTGTTTTTAAAATACAAATCAACTATACAAGAGTTAAATATTGAGTTAAATTTTACATCCTCTATAGAGTAAATATGGTAGCAACTATATTTAGTGTTAAAAAAATATATTGGTAGTGTTAACTTTTGACACTACACACTAGTATTGTTTAAACTCAACACTGGCCTGTGTTGACTAGTGTTAAATTTCAACTATTGAGAGAGTTGCTGCAACTCTGCTGTATTGTAAAGTATTTAACACTTTCAAAAGTGGAGTTTTAACTCTATGCAATGTGGACCAATATAGACACTTTTAAAGTGTTGAATTTAACTCTACCGGTGTTGAATTAACACTGCTGATTTTGCTGTGTGAGCCTGCCTCTGGCAACCGCTGTTTCTCTCAGGCATCGTGCTGTGCCGCACACATCAAAGTCCTGATACTTACCGTAATGTTATGCTGATGTGCCAAAAGACTAAGTATTTCGTTATTTGTGAAACCTATACTAAAACATAACCTCACAAGATGCTCCATGTTCCTCATTTTAACGCAGGCAGCAGGCTTCTCTTCTGATAATTCCCCTCTCAAGTAGCCTAAAATTACTTTATTCCTGTAATATTATGACTTTTTCTTGTAAAATTATAACTTCATCCTCGCAATATTATGTCTTTTTTCTGTATAATTACAACTTTATTCTCGTAATATTGCAACTTTATTCTCATAATACTACGTATTACCTTATACTTGAAATGCCAGAATTTCTTTTTTTTTCAGTGTTGCCGTAACACGCCGTCGTAGTTGAGAAGTCTGCAGATAAAACCTCCCAGGAGGAGGCCAAAGAGGTGAGGGTCAAAAAACGTTTTTTTTTTTGTTTGTTTGTTTTTTTTAATGAAAAGTGAAGAAAAGCCTACAATGGAGAGTCCCGTGATTTGTTAGTTTACAAGGAGACATTGTTCAGTATGTCATCAACACACTTTGGATGCCAATAAGAGAACTAATAGTTTCATTGTTGGGACTGAAAACCTAAAATTGGAAGCCAAAAGTTAAAGTTAATTTCCAACCCTGATGTGTTGGTAGTGGGGTACGATTTTGTGTCCAACAGGCAAGCCCCTGCCAAACCCCCTTCAATTATAAAGAGAAAAAAAAGCGCATCAAGACAATTTAACATTCAGTAATGCTAGCTGAGCAAATAAGAGCTGAATAAGTGATAAAGAAAATTATACCCCATGTCATCACACCTTACAAATAAAGTCATCTGCCTGAGGTAAAAAAAATAATTAGGTTGGGACAAAATGAATCAAATCATGAAGGGTCAGGGTGTGACCTCTGTCGTTGTAAATGGTATTTTTCACGTAGGCCATTGCTTTTTTTTCGGGTCCAGGAATTCCTTGGCGTCTCCATTACACGAGATGCATAGTCGAGCAGGGAATAATATACCATAGAGGATTCCTGACATCGTTGAACGCAGCACGGGCCTTGGCAACACTCATGGTATAGTCTGGAAAGATGGCACTCAGTTCTCCCTTGTATCGAAGCAGGCTGTTCTCTCGAGCTCGGCGCAACATCTCAGCGCAGTCTTGTTAGTAAAGAAGTTTGGCGATAATGACCCATGGTTTTCCATTCGACTTTCTCGGCGCGAGACCTCTGTGTGAGCGATTGACCAGAACATCTTTCTCCAGATGTAACATCTCCTTCAAAAGCTTGGAAATTGAAGCAGTTGAACTTTAGCCGGGTTCCTCTGCAATGCCCATGATGGTCTGTAGAAATTGTTGACACGGAGGCTTTAGGCCTACTGCTTGAGGTATCGCTGTATTTGTATTTATTGCGACTGACGGCCATAGACGCAATAAATATAGCTCAGACTTGCTCTGCAGTATTCTTGCATGTATTAGAAATCAGATTTCACATCAAATGTGGAAACACTCCACAAAGAAACAATAATTTAAAGGAAGTCAGGCAAGAGCCTTTCACAGCATATCCTACTCCATTGCTGGCTCACCAGCCCCCCCCCCCCCCCCATCTTCTACTATCAGAAAGATATGTTTTAGCTAGGGTTAAACATAGGGGTAGTGGCTCGTTGGTGATTGGTCACTTCTTTGGCCAATCACATATCAAAGCATGCATCAAAGCATGCTGTCATTTGAAATCCACATAACGGACTCTATGAACATCTTAAGACTATGAACATCTTAAGACTGCCAGCAGCGCACAATTTCAGCCATCCAGTTGACAGCATCCAGGGCCTTGTTCTTAATATTTATCTTGGTTAGCGGCGCAAATTCTACTTTAATCCAAACAGCCTTTTTCAAGGCTCATCTTTCAACAGCGTTTTTAAAGGCTACATCAGGTTAATATTTTGTCATTAGTGCCATTTATAATAGTTGTAGTTGTAGTTTATAATAGTTGTAGTATTTATAGTATAGTATTTATAGAGTACATTTATATATGTATATTTATAATATTTGTAATATGCTTAATATTCCCCATTGGTTAGCAGTGCAAAGTACTGTCATCCAGCAGCCTTTCTCAAGGCTCACCTCTCAACAGCTGTTTTAAAAGTTACATTACATTTTTATTTTATTAGTAGACTACTGTCATAGCCTATACAATACTATATATATATATATGTGTATGTATATATATGTCTGTGTGTGTGTGTATGTATATATATATATATATATATACACACATACACACACACACACACACACACACACACACACACACATATATATATATACACACACACACACACACTTTTGTACTTTTTTTTTTGCTTGTCTTACCATCTTTTTACAACATTACAATATATACAAGTAACAAACCTATACAAAACATAAGTTACATATAGCACAGCTATACAGAATAAAGCACCAAAGTCATTGGCTAACTTACATTTAGGGTTTTTTTTTATTTTATTAAATACTATAATTTTACAGTTGAGCTAATGCAATACAGGTCTTGTCAACTTCATTCCATTATTAAACTTTCGGCTGGGAGTGAAATTATGTCTTTCATACAAAGATTCATGCAGAGTTCACTCTGGCCAAAGTACAGGCCATTTTTGGTAATGTTGAAGTACAAAGGTGGCATTTCCAATGAACCGCCTGGAGCGAAAGGGGGGGGGGGTGATGTGTACCTATAAAAGAGTTTGAAAGGAGGCAGATATAGCATGGACTTTCATTCTGACCAAATGCTATGGAAAGGGTCAAATTTTCACAACATTACAAAATATGGTGGAGGAGCGATGAAGTGGTACTACCGTATTAGGACACCTCGGTATGACATGGGATTGTCAGAATTTAAAAAGAATGTACAGCAAGATGATGAAACTAATTTGCCACCAAATTTATATCTGATTCACTACCTGGGGGAGGAGTTGTGTATGTGCCAAGGAAATATGGCAATGCAAAAACGGAAAGAGTTTTCATTCCCTCCAAAGGGTACGTTTTTACAGACATCCTTCATAATGACCAAGGGCAAGCTCCTTCTAACATATACCAGTCCACCTTGTCGGAAGCCTGCAGTGGCAATGTGGAACACATGCCTGTGAATAATCCATGCAATCTCAAACAAGTACAAAACACAGTGTATGCTAGCAGAAGTACACAAAGAATTTCACATGATGAAATGTTCTGTCTCCATGAACTGGCATACCTGCTTCCAGGTTTTATCTGGCACATTTCTAGTTTTCCTGACCTTCTAGTTTTTGCTGGGATGCCAGATACATTGGATTTGACACCCGCCAAGTTAGAGGACACCATTACTTTCAGCTACCCTCATGCTTAGCTATGACACAACCTTTCAGATGGGTGGCTTATGTTTCTGTGCTCGCCGTGAGAAACACTTCTCTAGTTAACAACCCTGTATTTCCTGTTGGGTTCATGCTGCATGAATGCAAACTCAGGCAGCATCATGAAATGTTTCTGGATGACATTCTGGGGAAACTTGGGGTGGGTTCCGGAAAATTCAAGAAACTGCCTGTCACTGTGGACAGAGAAAAGGGAATTGCTGAGGCCTTAAAGAGGAGTTTTCCCAACAGTACTGTACTGCAGAAACCATGTGTTGCACAATGCTGAATACTGGGTCAAAAAACATGGAAGTACAAGGGACAACATGAAGGTACTGAAAGACTAAAGTGACAAATTCACTGATTCACTCAGCAGAAATTAATTTGAGGAACAGTGTTCCAAATTTGCGAAGGGATGGTCAAAGGAATTTGTGAAATATTTTCACCAGCATTTAAAGGTAGATTAATCTGACAACATGGCTTCTTTCCGCACCAAGCAGTTTGAAGCATTCAAACACAAAAGCCCAACAAACAATTTCAGTAAGGGCCTAAACAAAATGATTAAATCACAAAATGAGAGGATGACTACATGCCATCGTACTTCCTTTTCAAATTTCAAAGAGCCAGATGTGGGTTGGGCAATTACACTGTGAAGCAGGGGGTCACTGTTGCTCTGAGGGATGTTGAGTCTGAATTCGTCTTTGGGAGTGTTCGTAGTTAAAGGCAGTGTAGAGGCAGGGTAAAGGCAGTTAGAGCAAATATGGAGGGAAAAAACCATGAACAAAAAGTTATGATTGCTCACTGAATCCAGCCCCAGATTAGTTCCTCTTCAAAAATACATGATTCCGTTGCATAAATTCAGTCACATCTTTAATTTTCTCTCGGACCTTTTTTGTCTCCATTGTTTCTTAAGAAGGGGTTTCCTCCAGGAGCTCCGGTTAGGTGAATTGGAGATACTAAATTGCCCCTAGGTATGAATGTGTGTGTGAGTGTGTTTGTCTGTCTGTCTGCCCCGTGATGGACTGGTGATCTGTCCAAGGTATTTACCTGCCTTTCGCCCTATGAGCGCTGGGATAGGCTCCAGCATCCCCCGCGACCCTAATTAGGATAAGCGGCTTCGATAATGAGTGAGAGAAAGAGTGTTTCTTAAGACAAATGGACGCCGTAATTGATGCAATGAGAGTCTAGTCTGCTAATTCGTGCCTGATGAAAAAATTAAGCTTAAAACAGGTTTGCATTTTAGAGAATGTAATAAACATTTTCCTCATTAGTAATGTATTATTTCAGCCACCCGCAACCCATCCGCTATTATTCAGAATGATAATTTTTATGACTCGGCCCGCCCAACCTGCGGATATGACTGTGATCTGTGCATTACTACTATGTAAAATGCTAACATAACATGCTAAGATGCTAATGTGCAAACTGTGTAAGATACTAACCTCCAGAAGCTAGCCAATGAGCGTTAGGGGAGTCGCGAAATATTTTGTGCCAGGAGTACAAACTGACATTCATACCAATACCACAAATCCCTGTGAGACCGGGCTCTTTTAAAGGAACAAAAAATGGCCGGGTGAGGACATGGCAGAGGTTGCCCACCGTGGCTGTGATGCAACCTATAATGTTTAAACAACTTTGCTTTGGTAGAGATATCAGATGTACAAGTTTTGCAGGCCCAATGCATTGTGTCAGATACTTAAAAAGTATACCACTCTTTTGTTATATATGCTAACTTCACAAAATGCATAACAAAGCAATATATTTGCAATGCAGTTACAATGAACTGGTAGCTAAGTCACGACAGGTTTGTCAGACACATTTTATGCAAGCTTACCATGAACTGATTTCTATCAAGCGTTAAGGTAAAACAGAAGTCGAGTTTAAACAATTAAGACCATATTGTTTCAGAAACATGCTGCAAAATGTAACCATTTAACAAGTTGTAATTCCAATTTAAGATCCAGAATTAAATTAATCACATATTAGGCTATTAAGTATCATGTCAAAACACGTTTGGTGTGGAGTAATGTCAACTAAGCTGTAAATATGTCTGATTATGATTGATGATGATATGTAAGGCTGCATGAACGCAGAATGGCCCGAGGACCGCATGATACACTGAACCTTGCACTGAGCCCGAAAGACATAGCCTATGCTCCAGACGTAAACTTTAAAATAGAACAAATAACAACTCATCAAATAACAGTGGATTTGTTTACGAAACTAACATTTTTAAACCTGTGCTGGAATTTGTCTTTTATTCTGTGTAAACAACAGAAAAAAGTGTTTGTTTTTTTGTTAATTTCTCAGAACCACAATCGTCTAACATTCCCATAAAGCTAAGAGGTTTGTACTGATGGTGGTGAGGTAGTAACTGCATAGGTATGTGTGTGGGGTCCACTGGTGAGGTAGTGACTGTAAAGGCGTGTGTGGGGGGATGGGCAGGGGGGAGGAACCTGTACAGGTGGAGGAGGGGGACACATAGGTGATGGCAGGTATGAGGATGGCATTTTTTCTCCTATTTTGTTTTTTGGTGCAAAACATAGCACACACAAGTGCAACAAGCTGACGATGACAGTCCGCCTCCATGTTTTTTTGCTCTGAAGTCACGTTTGATCATGCGAGTTTCTGTGAGATCCCAAGTCCCTGGAATCACCACTCTGAAATCATTTAGTATAAACTCCAAGTGTGTGGTCCCGCATCTTGACTGAATCATCCGGTGTGTGCGTTCTTATGATTAAAATATTAAAAATCAGTTAACTCTGTTGTTTTGTCTGTGGTCTCCCACTTTTTAAAGATCGGTTAAAATTTGAAAATCCTCTAGTGTGCATCAGGCATTAGCTTGTGCCCTGCTCTCTCCCTACCTACTGACTGAATACCGGAACAGACATAAGACTTTTGATTCACACCTTTTATTTTCAACAAGAATACAAACTCACAGAGTGTCGAGGTAGTTTAAAGATTTAACACAGACATCAACATTTCTCTCAAGCAGAAAATCAACTAATATTTCAACCACTTTACACACATTTACTGATTCATTTTTTGACAGTTTCATTACACAAACATCTGTTATGTATGTACAAATACAGGTGATGTGTCCCATGTCGAGACCAATTTGGTACGAGTCAGTGCATCCTAACAGTGCATCATGTCACAGTCACGTGACATGATTTGGCTGCATTTATTCACAACTGCAACAGATCATGGCACTCTTCAGATATTGTCTTGGCTAACGTCATTTGTGCAAACATCAATCAGCGACTACCGTGTTAAAATTGTCAACCTCATCAGCTATAATTTTATATAACAATGCTGTTAATTCCAATTTCAAACGTTGGTTAAACAAAACCATTTGACAGACCGGCCCTGCTGCAGACATTCTCTATGTTGACACAAGTAAGCCGCTTCTTCTCATAGTCCAGAACAGCAAAAACAACCTGTTCACACTGTGGATCAACAAGTTTTTCTCTGAGTTCCCTCAGTTTCTCACAAATGCACGGTTCCTCTTCCAGTTCGTAGACAATAGCCTCCGCAGAGCCGCAGATTTTTTGTGGGTGTGGATGTAGTCTGTATGTGTCCAGAACACACGTGATGGCTTGTAGTAACTCTGGCTTAAAAAGTTTCTGTTTTATTTTCCCGACATGTGATAGAAGAAAGTAAGGATCAGGTTCAAAGAGGCATAAATGCTGTAACTGGCTTGGGTGGCTCACTTTACAGCTGAAACAACATTCCTGCAACTTTACTCCAATGATATGTTCTAAGTATGACACCAACAGCGGCCTTTATGAGTCTGAAGCCCAGTGGGGTGATGCATCCAACCATGTCATCAGCACGGTGTGGTAGTGCCGACATAGTCTCTACATTACCTGAAGAAGACACTGCGGTTAGCAACTCAGTAGACTCAGACTTCGATATGTAAGTCAAATTCATTTTCCCTAGATCCTCGCACAGTTCGTCATGCCAACTGCTGACTGCTGTCTTCAGGCATTGCTGCTTCATTTACCTGTGACATGGTTAGACGGAGTGTCAACAAGCCTTTGAGATGAACCGTCTTGGAGGAGTGCTTGTAGAGAATGGGTTGTGATTCCAAATGGGCTGCCCCACAGTCACACTTGAGGTTGGACTCCCACATTTGTAAAAGTTTTACTTTGATGTCTTGGTATCTAACCAAAGCTACACACCATTTGAACAACCTGTCTATCTTTAAAACGTCATGTAGAACAGGCATGTCTTTCCAAAGACATAACTTTCACGTCATGCATGATCCACTAAACAACTAGATCTTCACACCCCACCATGATTGTGTATTCACCACAAGCCATATAAACATAATCATCAGGATCCTTTTCAAGGTGATTAGCAAATATGTAGTAGCTTTTTCAGTGTCACACTATTTCACGCAGTGTTGTAGACACTGTCCAAACCAAGGACTTCAAGGTCTCTCCAAACTTTGTTTCTAAACAAACTCCAGTCTTTAGCAGGGAATGAAATGTGCAACATGTCCTCTGTGAATGTCTCCCCAGATTCAACGATGTACATGTAGCAGACATTGAATGGGTGTGGCCAGATGAAAGGACAAGGCAGGGTTGAATGAAGCACTTAGCACACAGGATTGGGGTATCTGGAGCTCTGTTTACTAAACACAGAATGGGGCAGTTAACACGCGCACATGCACCGCCTGTCTCTCTCTCCCATTCTCCCTCACAGCGCCCACTTTGTCATATTTTGATTTGACTGTTGTGGCCTGTAAAGCCCCTTGAGACTGTAAACAGTGATATTGGGCTCTAAATAAACTTGAACTTGAACTTTGCAGCTGTGTGTCACACTTCAAAACATGACATACATCATTAATTATAAATGATATACAAACTAATAAATAATATGGGTATCAGACGTATACACTATAGAAGATAATAAATGCACACATATGAAAGACTATGTAAAAGAATACAAGTATATGGAATTTGCCTATAGTATATATAATATGTATAATATGTGTACATAAAATGGAATATAGAAAAATAGAATAAAATATACATAGAGTATAATATACAAAATAGAAGTAATATTGCGTTGTATAACTTTCTCATAGACTGTATGATTCAGGACATTTCCTTCACATAATTTGGCAACGTAGTCTAATAATGGTGACTACTGTAAGTGTAAGCTACAATACAAATTATTCTGTGATTGTTCATGTTCATTAATATTTGACAGAACCCAATTTTCTTAAAAGAACCGTTACTTTGGCTGTTTCATACCTAAACACAGAATGGGGCAGTTAACACGCGCACACGCACGGCCTCTCTCTCTCTCCCATTCCCAACACACAGAAAGTACTAAATGAAGAAACACTAAGAGCAGTAAAACTATTAGGCCTGTGTGGTCTCAAAGTTCGTTAAATAACAGTTACAAATGATTATACGACATCTATAAAATCAAATAACCCAAACATTTATCAAGTAACCCTAACCCCAACAGGGATAACATTACGTTTTAAGATAAAATGTTATGTTAATATTATTACATTAACAGTAATAAGAAAACCGTTAAGAATACTAAAAGTATTAATTTCTCTCAAAAATTCGCTAAACCAAAGTTACAAATGATTATACAATACTTATAAAAGATTATGACATTGTTTCAAGTTTTCTCTATGAGGAACTACATTCTAAAATAAATTAATTTTATTTAATATATATTTTTTTTCAGGAGGAAACTTAGCGTCCACTTGCAACTGTGCAACTGTGGAAATGCTGTAGCACAGGTTGCATAGCAACGGTGTGCACCACCAATCAGCGCACCTTTTACCAGTAATGAAAACACCCAAAGTAACTTCTATACATATATACATATATATAAAACCAGTAAAAATGTGCATAGTTTTGATGAAATTCACCTCCAGAATTAAAGAAAATAAAAGAACAACAGATCTCTCTGCTACATACAGCTCCACAGAACGTGCAACTTTGTCAAAAACATATCCGCCAACACGTCCGTCAGACAACAGCCATTCGTATTCCACAGCTTCCTTCTCATTTTGAAGAAATGGGATCAAACTCTCAGATTTCTTCTTTTTTTGGCACAAAAGTCATTTTGTCATCCACACTAGCAGTGGAAATAGTAGTGAAAGGTCCCCTATTTACACTCTTTGTTAACTGTAGATGCTGACATTTTTAAACAGCTAACTAGTTAGACTTAGTTGCACACACAATGAAAACAAACGGAGTGCCAATTTCCATTCAAACACATTTATAACCATCAGGTCTGGTCAACACATGTCATGACATGCCTGGGCAACACACCAACCTTTCATTGACCATTCCCTCACCTACCACCTAAAATCACACCTTTTTGCCACACAGTATCAACACAATGGTTTCTGACACACACCAAAAGTCACAAATCCTAAGTTATAAATGTAAACCATGCCACATGTCCATCAAGCAGTACGACAAGGACACGTCGTAAATCTAGATGACAAAAAGCTGTCCATCAACTGACCTGTCAGTCAAGCTGACCTGCCAATCAAGCTGACAGGGGGATAATAAATCACAGGGTTTATAAATCTTTTTGACAGAAGGTGTGTGGTGGGATATATACTACTAATGCTAGTCATTATTCAGTAATTTGAGAGAAATTTGAAAGCATGGGTGTTAGAACACAGTCTGCACCCATAAAGATTCAAATGTTTATTGAAATTTTAAACATTTTTTAAAACTTCTCTGAAAATTTATGAAAGTACATAGGTATACTCTATCAGTAAATTTTCCATTAATTAATTAATATAAATTAATATTAAATAATTCATATTCAATTAATATCAATTAATTTTTAAGTGATGGTGAATATCTTTACCATAGTTTCAGTGTTGTGTATTAAAGTAAACTACGTATACTGAAGAGGTACTGACTGAGTTAATTGTTATGCTGCTCCCAGCCAATGAGTTACAGTATGTGCTGGTATTGTAAATTGTGTGTGTGGCAATAGCAGAGAGACCAGGGTTGAGAGAGGACCAACTGTTTGTTGTGGGTCTGTCAGATACTTAATGAGTAACACTTAACCAGTGACTTTAAACAGAGACAGGGCATTTACACTGGATAAACATGATATGTGATGTCAGGAGAGTACTGAACTTAAAACCTTAATAACAGCACTGGGTTGGGGTTCCATGAGCCAAAAACTGTTCCCTGCATGAACTTTTTTCATCCCCCACATGATAAATGAATGAAACATATTAGTATGGCGCCCAGTGATGTACATAATCAGGAAAAAATAATTACAATAAAATAATTTAAAATAAAAATGTTTTCTTTGCATATTAAATGGAATTGTATCATAGACTCTTTTTTAAATAATAATGAATGAACAATATGTACAATATAAGGTTTCTTCCAGGTGGAAACATTACAGAATACAAAATGGTTCTTATTAGACCCATTTCTTATGAGGGTTCTTCAGTTGGGACAGGCCAAAGATTTCTACATATGATTCCAGCCCAAATCCCTTTTTTTTTGCTAAGAATGTAGTATAAGTTATTCCCAAGGGCATCATAAGGTTGGCAATGAACTGAGATGGTGATTTATGTGATTTATCAGCTTATATATTCTTTTAGTAGAACCTCACAACTGAAAATCTCACAAGGAGGTAACAGTGAAAATTTTTCACAAGGAATTCCTGTGACCTCTTTAGTTCAACTGTTTATCTTTCACAATACCATTCAGTCTATTCATACATTCTTTCTGCCAGCACATTCGATGGCAAGTCCTTTTTCTCAGTATTAATCTATGGCCAGCATCTTCAGACTTTCACCATTAATTTCTCCCGGGCCTAGATTAGCACCATGTGGTTCCCCATGGTGACCACACCTCATGTGCCCCCTTCACACTATACAACAAAAAAGTGAGGCCACAGATTTACATACACCTGTATTACATGCCAAGCTACCAGACTCTGTATACATGCTACAGACAGACTTAAGGCATAGGCCTATATGAAATGATATTATGGCAACACCATAGATTTACATAGGTCTACAGTATATAAAAATGCCAAACAACTATAAACAGAATAAGCTTACTAACAATCATCAGACATAGATCTAGGTAATCTGGATATGAGGAAGACAAGGCATCAGTGTGTTTGTGCACATCCCTCTAAGTATCAAAGTTGAATAAGAGACCAAATAGTCCATTTAGGTCCCTATACGCATCAGTGCATTTAGCAGGATATGACAACAGCCTGTCAATGACCACATTGTAGGTTTCAACTTGGAATTGTTTACTTCCACTTAGTATAGTCTCATTTTCTGTTGACTTGACTGCAAAGGTCTTTTTTTTTACCCGCTGCTTTTCATCGTGATATCACTGTGAAACCCCCCTCACATCCTGGGCCACCTTTTCAAACTCCAAAACATTGTCTCTGACAGTAACCACAAATGAATATAACCATTCCCACAGTGGTTAAGTCCAAGTCACTCTTTTGTAATGTGTCACTTGTTGCTTTAAACCTCTGCAGCACGGTATCCTATAGATTAGCCAACCCAAGGCCTCTCTTTTGGCGCTATAGTTTTCTTTTTAAAGCTTTATTAGAGTCTGCTCTGCAAGTCCACCTGGTACTGGACAGAGATTTTACAGTCCCATTGATGTGAATGTCCTTGCTGTTAAATCTTCGATTCCAGCGATGAGTGGACGCAACGCAAAACGCCTAAAGTGACTATAAAAAAATAAGAAGTCACTCACATCTTGACAGCTATTGTTGACGCTGTTTACCCCAGCACAGGGCACATAGTGGATCAGTGGGTTTTCCTTTTTAGGACCACTATATTTGCCAGCTATGTTACCGGCATTATCATAGCTTTGTCCTTAGCAATTTGACAAATCCAATCCCAGGTAACGGATCATTTTTATAACACTTTCTGCTAGACTTGCACCAGTATGACTATGAATGAGCTCAAGTCCTACAAATCTTTCCACAACTTTACCCTCCTTGTCAACAGATTGGAAAACAAACATCAGTTGGTCAATGTGTGACTCTTTTCAGCTGCAATAGTTTTCTTTATTTTTTCACCCATTAGGTTTATGAACTCCTCGCACACAGTTGATGACAAGTAAGATGTTGTCCCTTGTCCCTCCTGACCATGCTTATTTATGTGCTCTTTTACAAAAATGGATCAAACTCCGCCATAAGCCCTAGCAATCCGAGGTAATTGCCATTGCTGGGTCACACGAACAGTTCATCATCTCCACGAAATGCCAGGCCTCTGTCACTCAAAAAACTTGATCACAGCTACAATCCACCTCAGCACCTCTTTCCAGTAATGCCTCTCTGTCTCTCTGCCGTCTGAGTGCAGCATCCACTGTACCAACATGTCTTGATCTGCGCAACAAAGAGAACATACTCTGCCTGTGGTGGGAACTTTCCTCATGATCCGAAACACATTCTAGATGCCTCCAGTCACAGAACCCAGACACAAAAGCATTACTTTGTGATGAAAGCAATTTGCAAGCAAAGCAGTACAGCACCCCCGCTGATGGCGAATAAAGTTGCTAGTCTCGAAGCACAATCTGGTTATTTGGAGGCAGCAATGCAATAAGTCATTAGTATGTGAACATGTTCTACCTCCGATACCAATGTCCTGCACAGAAGCTGCATATTTAGCAGCTCGATTTTGGGAGGCTGCAGAGCCTTGATGGATGGCTGCTTCCTTGACCTACTCTGTTATGGGTCCCCATAATTCTGGGTGTGAGGATATGAATTCATCTTGCGGCTTTTGTTGTTGCTGCTGTTGATTACTGCACTGTAAAATGGGATTAGTTGACTTAAAAGTTTGGAAACCTGTTGCCTTGGGAAAACTAAGTAAATTAACTTGTTAATGCTAAGTAATGCAGAATTGAAAAATATTTGTGGTGAATACTTAATAAAGTCGAGTATTGCAAGTTCTCAGTTTATGTAAAAATGGAAAATATGTTGTGGTCACTGATTTTTGTCAATTGAACTAACTTGTACTGGTTACGTTAAAATCACAAGAGTACAAGACCCCAACTTTTAAGCAAATCATCATCATCCGGCCCATTTCATCCGAGTCACCCCAAGACAGAGTGCTAACTATCTCAATCATGCACATCAACTTAGTTAGGATCATTTTAGTGACATTCTATTACATAAATACTACATTCTAATTTAGAGGCATTCAGTCATTATCTCACAGATGGTAGCATTGCACCATTGGCTTGTCAGTCAAACACTGCACCAAATGCAAAGTAGTTGTAATGAAGACTGTCGTGACCACTCTCTTTTTAGAAAACTCTTTTCAACCGCTGTAGAAAGTTTGCTAGGTCGAATGTAAGTGTGGGCGCCCCACTATGCACTGCAGTGCTGACGTCGAACATCGGAACTGAAAAAACACAAAATTTTAAGTTATAGTGACATAATAATCTGGAGTTCATATTACTTAATCCAAAAATGATTTAAAGTTAATCAAAAGTTTTTAGTTGACATAACTCAAAATTGGATACGTGTTATAACAACTCAAAATTTAAGTCAGTAGAATTTATATGGTCATTTTAAATTTACATTACTTAATAGAATTAAGTAATTTGAACGTTCGAGTTTACATTGTGGGCTTGGGCTGAGACGTTCCTGCCTCATCATCGTCATTGTCATCATCATTGTTGTCATTGTTGTCGGCATCTTTGTCGGTGTTAGAAGCCAGAGTTAACATCACCGTTGCTAACTTCACTGTCACTGCTAGTTTCAACAGATGTCTGGTCAATTTTGCGGACAAAAAATGTGCCTATTTCAAGCATATGTTTTACCTTTGGATTTTCAGTTTTCTTTTTCCTGACCCGCTAAGTTGGTGTTGATGTCATGTTCAGGTTTAGGTACGGTGACCAGATGTCCCGGTTTGTCCAGGATTGTCCCGATTTCAAGCTTGGTGTCCCAAGTCCTGACAAATATCTGTAAAACACTGAAATGTCACGGTTTTCAACATTCACTACCTAATTGTCCCCATTTTTACCACAATAATAATAGTAATAATAATAATAATAATAATAATAATAATAATATACTTGTTTTCAGCACTTACATAGAGGTTTGTCATGTTCTGTCCCACTCATTACCTAACCCTATCAAAAAACACAAACAATGCACTGCGCTTCTGAATTCAACACTGATTCGTCTGTATGTGTGTCAGTCAATCAATGTGTCATTGTCAAAGCTGTTGTTATAACGCTTGCGGCTCTGTCTGACAGAATCTGTCAGTACGCTAACAGTTCATGCCAAAGAGAAAGTCAGTCTTTCTAAAAACTTCCAGAAGGCTTACCCAGTTGGTTGCAAACGATGGAAATGGCGACATAAAAGATCACATTAAGTGCACTAAACACTGAAATAATTGTCCCTTATCCTGATGAAACGGTGCATGCATAAAGGCATACATGTGCGTGTGCATGAACGTGCGGCACACTTAAGGGTCCTGGTTTAGAGGTTTGAAAATGTGGTCACCCTAGGTTTAGGTGGTGATTTTTAAAGTTCTTCCTCTAGTACTGACAGTTCAGTTTGTGCCTTCTAGTGTAACTAGCAAAGTAAACGATTTTCGCGCCTTATGACAATAGCCCCTTGGGAGGGCCCTGCGTTTCGTTGTAATACAATCAAAACAACCATACAGGTAGGGGTGGACGGTATAAACAGTACAGAGAGCCCACTGGTATAAATTTTCCCTACGGTATGAATTTTGACTATACAGTGCTGACTGGTAGAGCCCTCGGTATGCTTCCATTGCAGTGAATTTCGCTTCACTCTCATTCAGATTGTATGGGGGCGAAATCCATTCTGATTGGGTGAAATCAGAGCGAATCTGGTGAAGCAAGCAAAATTGAGATGGTGAATCCCCAACTTTATGCAAATGAGAACCATGCGAGAACCAGTCAGTTCAGCGTGTGATGTGTTTGGTACGTGATGTTCTCTAGAGAGGCAGTCTGACCAAGACTAAAGGCCACATACAGTATGAAAACATATATATGATTAAAAGATGTATGGGCAACACGTGTTGTTGTTTACATACATGAAAATAGTTGAGGCCAGAGCAGTAGAAAAAACTCTCGATGTCTCTGTTCGGGGCAAACAGACCACCGTAGACCTTCATTTAAG
Organism: Chanos chanos; assembly: GCF_902362185.1. Lineage (NCBI taxonomy): Eukaryota > Metazoa > Chordata > Actinopteri > Gonorynchiformes > Chanidae > Chanos > Chanos chanos. The sequence continues at coordinate 30,699,777 of NC_044498.1, read as the reverse complement.
CACTCGAACTTAACTGCTACTAACAAGATAGCCAAAATTGTTTGCTGTCTTCGCAACCACACCCATAGAGCAAAAAGCGGTAGGGCAAAATTCGCGAGGTGTTTTGCTGTGTGGAAGCCTAGACAGCAGGGCTGCTGGGATTAGTCGACATAATCGATGACGTTGTGTCGACATTAAGATTTTAAACCAACGCATTATTGTTTTATTTTTATGAATTTACCTTTTTGATTTCTAAAATGTTTTAGTTCATTATAACAAAATGTTTTTCTTCAATATCACTACGTAATTGCTGCTAGGCCACCACTAACGACTATTTTTCTATTGATTAATCTATTGACTAATGGGGGCATTTTCCAAAGGTTGCCCTTACCAGAAAAAAAGTCAGCGATGGACCAGCTTAACAAATGCCATCACTGTGAAGTTGTTCTTAAAATACCTCTTTACTATGTGAAATATGTCCTAGTATGCAGTACAGTAATAGCTGCCATGCAGTTGCCATACCAGTGCTTTACCCCTTCAGAAGCATTTATACTGAAATTTTAAGAAAAATGAAAATACCATGATACATACTGTTACTGTCCGTGCTTCAAATTATATTGTGACAGAAAATTTAGACCATACCACCCAGCTCTACATGCTTGTAAACAGGGATATGATTATCTTTTATACCTAACACACTGACAGTCTTCTGCATTAAAAACAACCTGATATAGTTGATGTTTTTTTTTTATTCAAATGCGTTTGGTGCCCCCTAGTAGTTGGTGCCATTGGGTGCTCACCTGGTACCATATGTGGTAGATCTGGGACAGATTTCTCCCACAGATGGATTTGGTTGCTGCTACCAAATTGTAATGAACGAAAATTTAAAGAGCAGTGAATGAAAAGCCATTTATTCTCTTTTGTGCAGTACACAGACCTCATGACTAAGGTCTAAAACGGTGTTTCTCAATCCTGCTCCTGGGGGACCCCTGCTCTGCACGTTTTCCATCTTTCCTTGCTCTACCTACCTGGTTTAACTCATCAGTGGCACAGATTGGCTGAGCACACCTTATTTAATCAAAAGCATGTTAATCACACTAATCAGGTGTGTTCAAAGCAAGGATAGAAGTCCCCCAGGAGCAGGATTGAGAAACACTGGTCTAAAATGTTTAAAATGTCTAAAATAAAACATTTTTCCGGTATTGTGTGAACTCCAGTACTTACCCTATGTAAAAGGATATTGGTAGCTCCCGGCTAGTTTTACTAGTTTATTGAGAGAATGGCGAATAATGCCTTATTAGAAAGAACATCTGTTAAAGTCTAAAACAGGCTAGACACAAGAAAAGCTAGAAGAGCATCAGACGGTTTGCACCTGTGTGTAGTCTGAACACAGCAATTAGTTAACACAAATGCTATTTAAAGCCGCGCAAATTGGTACGTAAAGCACAGAGTTCTCCGATTTCCAAATACCTTGTGCAGACGCTGGTGTCGTCTCCAAGATACCCTCCAACTCCAGTTTAATGAGTTTTCCTCCCCAGAAGCTCCAGATACTCTAGGATATTCCAAATACATAAAAAATTATGGCAGACTGAGTATTAACTGACTCATAATCAGCTGGTGTCGTTTCATTGCAGTAGCATATACACTGTGTGAAAAGAGGTGTATCCGGACTGGAATACTCCTGTATATTCCTGGATACTCCACAGATAATCGGCTGTATCCGGCAGTTTGCAGCTCTGTTACGCGGCATGGAATACTCCTGAATATGTACCAGGTTTGGGGGTCTGCCTACAGCCCTTGGTTGCCATGGTGAATAATCCCTTGGTGGTGCTTGCAAGGGAACATTCGCACTTCACACCTTGGGCCACCAGGTATCCTGCAATTGGTCAAAAGTCTTACTTTGGATTGGTGGAGCAACGTCTTGCCCCGCCTCTAAAACCCTTCCTGATTGGTCCATTGTGTGTCCCCAGACATGATTTCATATGGTTTATATTATTAATATTATTATTGTTATTATTATTGGTGGTGTTGTTTTATGTTCATAGGTAGATTGTACAGATAGTCTGGCAAACAAAAATGAAATTTTATTATAAATAAAGAAAATACAGTATAATATAAATTATAAGGCATATAAATTGACAATTATATATATACCGATGTACAACATATAACAGAATAGAATACATTAGAACAGAATATACTGTAATATCATAGTATATAATATAAATGCTTTTTGGGAGCATAAATGAAACTCTAAATGTTGAGCATTCCCAAGAACAACCCAGCTTCCGTGGTCTCCATTGTGAATCTATCCACACCAGCTCGTGCATGGTGATTCACAACATATTTTTGGTCTTTGTCCAGTCTATTCGGTAGCACCCCACACAGTGCAGACAACTCTGCGCTAGGCGGGAGGACCCACTCTGGCCTTCCATCCAAGATGGCATCCTCCTCTTCAGAAATTATATCTACTCATGCGGTCCTCCATATGGCAGCCTCTTCCTCAGTTTAAAGAACGCTGGCTCTGGCCTTGTGCTGCTGCAAAACACAGTGAAAACAGAAATTAGATCACTGAAAATAGCAAATGGAGAAAAAGTCTAAGAACTACTGGGGAAATGATGTTTTGACTTACTCTTCTCCTCCTTTTCGAGTGGCGATCCTGCCCCCCTCTTTGTTCTCTAGAGTGACCTCTTGGTTCATCCTGTAACTCTTTCGAATAGTCTCAATAGGTCTTGCAGGATGCTAGAGAGAAAAAAAAGTGGAGAAGAAAGGAAGATTGGTTAAAAGATTGTTTAGAATTCCAGGCACTGCTATAAAACAATCGCGATCATGTAGCCTACCAACAAAACACGTTGTCTTACCTTGTCTGTGGATCATATCTGTGCGTGTTGTTTTCAGCATTATGCATTCTCCGCACAGCTTCCTGTAGAAGCAAAATTAGTAGAAGAGTTAAATTCAACCACATTAAGGGATAAAGCAGATAAAGAAATGCGAACGTTTCAGAATGTGCAGCAGTCAAAGACAAAAGCCAGAAGGCTACAGAAATAAACTTACCGAAACAGAGTTATTTCCCGCTCGTCCTCTTTTTTGGGGCAGACTCCTCTTGCGCCTCTTTGATGGGATTCCATCCTGTCCGACCGCCCAGTAACATTCTTCATGAACGTTTACTGCTATTCAGACATCTTCTTAAAGATGCATTTAACGGGGACACCAGTTGTTTGTTTTCGTTCGGACTCAGCGTTGGAAAAATTGGATATTCCTGGCGCACGAGTAGCCTCTCCACTCCGCTGTTCGAAAACTCAAGTGTTCTTTTGCAAGTCATCTTCAAACTGCACACTATCGACAGAATACAGAGTACAACTTCTGTAATCCTTCAGTGACTTGCTTCTCCTACATACAGGTAACCCCTTCCCCAAAGCAAATTTCGCGCTGCAGTTGCACACAATGCTATTGGTTACTGTCACTCTACACCATGCACGCACAGAAAACTGATTGGACAGGACTCAACCTTAGATTCTGAGTGGGTGGTTTGAAAACGGGGCGTGTCCTCATACTGAGGAGAAACATTCCAAACAAGCAAGTGAGGAACAACAACAACAAAAACTCCTGTGCCCTGTAATCTTAAAAAAAAACCCTCCTGTATCCTTTGTCCCACATCCCTCATACTGAGATAATGTCCCCCATTTTCGCTGGTCATTTGGTTTTTAACTGTCAGAAATAAAAAATATATGGATCCATTCTTTTACCCGCCCAGCACATGAGCTGCTTTCTAATTAAATAGTTTCTAATCTATTTAACAGCGCTATGTCAAAAGCAGTAAAAATGTAACATAGCCGAGTTTTTTAAAAGTCTTGCTTTCACCCAATGGCTGAGAGGAGAGCATTGAGGGCGGTCATCGAGAGGCTGTGGCGGCCGTCAATCAAACTGTGCAGCTGTGGGGCCGACGAATTTATTTGCTACGTCACAAAAACCAAACTTAGTAAAACTTTACAGATATGAAGGTAAACACTGTGAGCCACATCATGGTCAAAAAGAAAGGAAAAAGTTCTTTTATCCCCTCTGACCATGCTACTCACCCAGTAGAGATTTTGGCTTGATATAAAGATTTGCATTGAAATTGTTTCATTTTATGTAATATTTTATTTTGAGCCTTATTTATTCTTATAGTTGGATTTGATCAGGGGTTTAACTTGAAAGACTTGAGCTGTATGATGCCTGCTGCTTTGCTTAAGTACAGTTGCCTTTGATGGGCCTGTAATGGCCAATGCATGTTGGATGTCTATCAATACAAGTGTATACAAGTGTTTCTTATTCAGTTAGACTGACATTATATCTAAGTTTTACATTATCTCTCAACATTGGTAACATGTCCCACATTGTCCCACACAAACTTACTACTTGTCCCCCATTTGGTCTGTTTGCATCTGGTCACCCTATGCCTTTGACCCCAAGTAAAGGACAGTTGCATAACCATCAGATATGTAATTAATGAACCTATCATTTAGACGTTTTATTTTAAATTATGTTTTCAGTGTGTTTTTGTATGCTCCATTTGAAGAGTCCATCGTAATTTAGCTGCACAACAGAGCAATGACATTAAAGGCTATATGGGCCTACCACTGCTGTATTATACACCATGCAACACCTAACATGTTTGTGTGGTTATCAAAATATAGCCTAAATATTACCTATAGGCTATCCGATAGAAAGTTACAGCGAGGAAGGGGGGCAGGTTTCTGTACCCAGTCCCACCTAGACCACTGACTGTTATTAACATTTGAAAGGCCAAGCCATCAGCTAACGACTGTGGTCATGCGGATGCCCGAAAACGTCCGTCTAACAGCTGTTTCGGACATTTGCGGGAGTTTTCAGGTCCGCATAACAAAGTTCTTCGGCCATCCGAATACCTCCGGTTTGGCAGCAGGTTTGGCAGAAGTTTACTTTAGCCGGATATTTCCGAATACGCCACTTTTCACGCCGTGATACGGTCTTTCAGATGGCTCTTGGGCTCTTTTCGTTATTTGGAGTTATAATTAGTGCACTGGTGGGAACAGTGTGTGACAGCATCTGAAATTAGTGCGTTACATTAAATCTCTGGGAAATTTGAATGTGATTGGAGGTGTAATAAAGTCTGGGGTCTCTTAAACCACAGTAGCATACCCCTTGAATGGATCACATTTTTTATTCTTGATGTGTCTCGACCGTGATTAGTATGATTATATCAGAGTGACCTCTTGTGGTCAACTCTAGCAATAGGAGGTGACGATTCAGTTATAACTGTGTTTAAAAGCGGAGCTACCGGTAATGAAACATATAATGTAAAAAAATACACTACGTTCGTAATAACATAAACAAGGAATCACGAATAGTAAATACTCCCAATCTCAGCAGAATAAATCTGAACACTTTCTCAGGATTCATCACATTAATCATTATAGGTTATTACAGAGGGAAGAACAACACATGAATGCGTCTTCTCTTCCAGAAAACGCAAGCACATAAATACGCGAAGAGCCGAAAATATCGCAAACGTTTTAAACTCCTCTTAACTGTGCTAGTCCAAAGTGACAACATGCATTCCATACCCATCTCTATTCTTCATCTACGGGGTGTAACTGACGAAGTTACATCTAACCTCTTGGTCTGTATTAATCGCCTCGCACCTGGCCACTACGGTGACGCAACACACACAAGTATTCTGCTGCTGGTATTGAAGTACTGTAACGTGAGTTCCAAGTCTCATGCCTGCAGCTGTCCATCTAACTGTAACGTTGATATTTCATGGACACAAGAGGTTGTTGAAGCTTCAGGTCTAAAATACAGAAGGAAACGCTTTTCTTTGGTTCAGTTTTGCCCAAACACGTACAGTACACGGGGGCCATGTTCTTTTAAGTGGAGTTTATTTTTAGCAAACTCGTCTGACGTTGTTGGAAACCCTTCTTCGGGTTACAGTCACCCGTAAACTCGTACCCTTGAGACTGCTTCAAGTATGTGCTGCCAGAAGTGGGACGTTACCCTCAGTCACGTATTTAGATGAACTTAGTTCTTTATCTACTTTGACATTTATTGATTTTAACAAATATTACACCTTGTCTGAGGAACTGGAAAACTGGAGCTGGCTCAGAACTTTGTGATCTCCTGTAAGTTTGTGATCTCCTGTAAGTAGACTTCCTCCCGTCTTAAAACGGGGATTGGATTATGAGGTAACTACGAGCAGTTCATGGATTAGGGGTTTGTGGTCACTTGAAGCGTCTTGAATTTGAAAAAGTGTCATTACTTACAAGATACATTCATTATTGTATGACATCTTTATGCCTGAATGTAAGGTGTGTTTTTCTGTAGCAACGGTCTTTCAGTAATTAATAAACCTTCTTTGCTGGAAGTGTTAAGAATTCGCTGATTGTATAGTAGCATGAACTGGGGAGGCGTAACATGTGTTTTGGGGACGCTATTTTGGGCTATGCACTCGCAACGCGTCCTTTGCGCTGTTTGGCATGCCCAGTGTCACAGGGCACGTGGTTTATTCTGGATTTGGTCTGTGCACCGAGCATCCCAAATCTGCAGTGGAAAAATAGCTTACATGCTCTCACACAATAAAATTCATGTCTCAGATGTGATCAGCAAGGCGACGTTAGTTAATAACAGCCCTTGCTGCTGTCGTAAACACACAGTACCCTTACATTGTAGTATCTGACGAGCAATACATTTTATACGTTTTGAAACGACGCAAATCAAATGAGACATTTTAAGATATTCAAAATAATTTTACAAGATATATATATATGGCAATAGTTACTGAGGTGAATGACTTTAAGGATTTTTTGGTGGAGCTTTAGACAGATTTTGTGTATGACCTATACAATTTTAGAAGGAGTAGATTATTAAAACCATTTGGTTTGAGAGAGAGAGAGAGAGAGGGAGGTTTTGCTAGAGTTATCTGACTTACTGTCTGGGAAGCAGATATTGGCAGACCATGGTGACTACAGAGTTGATTATCCATGTGTGTGCTGAACTCTGAAAGTGAGAGAGTCATGTCATTGACTTATTATTATTCTTACCTCATGCTCTGTTCTGCTTTTGTCCTCAATATAGCCCCGTCCCACACACACACACACATGCACACACACACATACATACACTTTCTACAGCAGTCTTGACAAAACTATAAAATGGTCAAAGAAGTGATGGTGTTTAATGTAGTGGTCTCACAGCTGAAGAGCCTGACTGATGACAGGTTGACTATGACACCCTGCAGAGAAAATATTTTCTGTCTTATTGCAGTAGAGAGCTGTCAGATTTTATCCTTTGTGGTAACCATGTTCAGTATGTGATGAATGCTTTGGATGCTTGAGTGGTCAGCTTGGTGGATGACATTACTCTAGTACACGTGTCTTTCCAGACAAAGGCAAACACTGCTTCTTATCCCAATTTGAAAGTATTTCACTTAGTGGACTGTTAACTTTGAAGAAACCTGTTGCACTAATGAATGAATTTTAAAACTCACATGTATAAAGACATACTTGGGGATCTTAATAACAGACATTTGTATCAATTTTGTATTTGTGTTTGTGTTTGTAATTCCATACCTTTTCTAAGAAAAATATTTAGCTTGTATTTAGGCAAAAACTAAACAAAAATGCCAAAAAAAGCAAAGATTTAACAAAATGTTGTGCTATTGGCATAAACTGGAAATGCATATATTTTCTACCTCTACAGTAAATGTGTTTGTTTCCCCATAGGTGTATGCTCCTATCTGTGAAGTAAATATATACATTTAAAAGTAAAGCACAGGCTTGGTATTCTTCCTCTGCTCTTCACTGATATCCATCAAATATGCAGTTGTTAATACAGGGAAACACTGCTCTTCATGAGTAGTCTAGCTAGCTCAACAAAATAATTCCAATAAAATACCATAGACCACAGACCAGTCTACCATCCCAGTCAATAATCATTTGCTGTTTTTGCAGTGATTGGCAACTGGCAATCACAGGTCACACCAACCGTGTAACTGCAGACACAGACAACAAAGCAATCATAGGATATCTAGCTTTACTGGCTGTCTTGGGAAGACATTTACACTCATTTACATTTACTTGTCGTTATCTGGTAGATGCTTTTGTCCAACGCGACCTGCAGAAGAGCATAGAGCATTGGCTTAAGTCAGAGTGTCTCTAGTGCCCAAAACCACTCCAGTGACCACCCCAGTGACCAAGTCAATATTTTTTTCTCTTTGAAGCTAAAATACAGATATGTAAAGAGAGTGGTCAAGAGATCAAATAGACGTAAAAGAGGTGTGTTTTACAGCACTAATGTGTCTGAGCATCTGATGGAAAGAGCAACTGTTACAATGTTTGACAGTGTCTGAACTGAGCATTTTTTCCCTTTTCCCAGTATTTAACAGTAGCTGTGGTTGAATGTATCCAGAACAAGTAGTTTGGGCTGAATGTATCCAGAACGAATAGTTTAGGGTGAGTGAATCCAGAATGAGTTGTTTTGGCTGAATGTATCCAGAACGAATAGTTTAGGGTGAGTGAATAGTTTAGGCTGAATGTATCCAGAGTGAGTAGTTTAGGCTGAATGCATCCAGAGTGAGTGGTTCTGGATGAATGTATCCAGAGTGAATGTATATTTGAGCAGTACTTTCTCATCCAAACCAGTATGCAGCGTGTGAGGGCTCATGTGGAGGAATTTGATTGGCGAGTGTTAATGTCCTCTGTGTTTCCTTCCCACTGCTCTGTGGCAGCACATGCTTACTCTCTACCAATCTGTTATTAACTTTGTCCTGTTTGACTTTGACACACAGGCCGAGGTAAGCTGAGACCCCGTTTTCTTATTGCTCTTTATTGTCTCACATTTGGACATGTTATTACATGATTATATAGCCAGTCTCTGTCTCAGATTTGTTTGTGTGTACTCTCGGACAGACTAGACCTACAGATATGCTGGACTTTATATTTGCAGGTCAGTTAGGCATGTTGTGCTGCGTGGGATTTGTATGTTTTGTTTTTATACATATACATACACACACACATACTTTTTGGGGGGTTTTACCGGAGTCAGTCATATCTTTAGATTCTTTCCTCATATCTGTTTTTGGAATATACAGTTAATAATGACTCAGTCTTGAGTTAAATCCACAGCATTCCTGTAGACCAAAATGTTACACCTAGCAGCTTTATGTGGCAATTTATGACATTTTTGTTGTTAACAAAATTTGAAAGTGGGGCGTTTTAATCGTGTTGTTAACTAAAATGCAATGGCATGTAGATTTTATAACATTTTTCCATACTTCAAATCCCATGATTTAGCAGTATATAACAACATACATTTACGGTATGTGTGACAGTTTGACAAGTTTCAGGCGTGTATATTTCAGCACTGCAGAGTATATGTTTACAAAATGAAGGCTCTGACAAACACATAAACTAACAACTCTTGCTCAGGTTGGCACTGTCAGTATTTGACATCTGTTTTATGAGGATCGTTGTAAAGATGGTCTGTGTAATTAATTACAGTCACTGCAGAGACTGGAATCATACAGAGCCTAGGAGATATTTCATAAAATAATTAAAGTGTTTGATGTGAAATACCTGCAAAGGATATCAGTAATGGTTTGGAATTCAGTCTGTTACATGAATTTTGCCCAAAATATAATAATCTGTTGTTAATTTAATGGATCTTTGCTTGGTTCATGAGTCTCTGTACAATCGCTATACTCTATGCACTGAGGACATGCTTTATACCAATTTTTCCCTAAATATAAACAGACAATGTGACAGAAAAGACATGACTGAATTACATGATTGTATGACATATGTGGTCAGTTTTATTACTGGACAGTCAGAGACAAGAAATACAGTTATGGAGACCTTTAGCAGTTTATGGTTAGTCGTTTCTAGACTTCTCTTTACTTAGAGTTCTCCAAATGTTGTTTTTCCAGAATATTCTACACAGACTAGCATCATGCTGTTGGCTGTTCTTGGATGATCTGCTCCTTTGGGAACCATAAGCATGGAGATGTCGGAAGAACCATACATGGAGAGTGGCTCCCTTCCTTTGGATATTGACAATGTCCACATCCTCCTGCAAGGTTAGTCTAGCACTAAAACTGTGTGGCTTTAGGGAATCTTTAGGGATTCCATTGTTTTTATTTTTATTTTAGTACTAAAGTGTATTTACGTAATTATGTGATGTCCCTACTTCAGTAACCTCAGTGTGCCAACACTAAAGATATCTCCTTCATGACGGTCTTTTCCATGATTGACAATACTTTTCCATGACTGCCATACAACATACTAAAACTAAAGACTCCTTTACTTACAGATATTTCCATGCTGAAAAGTTGAAGCAGTAGCCTCATCATTCACTGATTAAACCTGCTGTTCTGTATGACGTGATGTTCTTGCCAGTGTTATAATGTATTCTCGGAAGAAAGTTCAGGTTCAAATTTTTGTTTTCAACATTTTTCTATTTTGATGTTTGGGTTCTCCCCTATATACCTTTGAACTGTGGTAGTCTTTCTCAGGGGTGATTTTTGTTTTGGTAAATCCTAATGGTTACCATGGTCGCGACTTATTCTCATGGCATGTGTTTACCTCTCAGTATGCCTTGCAGAATGTCAGTTTCCAAACTAACTGACCACTTGGGGTGCTAAAGTACATGAATTTTTCATCATTTCAAATAGACTAGGTAACTCTGTTGCCTCACAGCAAGAAGGTTTCGGGTTCGGTTCCCGGACGGGTGCTCAGGGTCCTTTCTGTGTGGAGTTTGCATGTTCTCCCCGTGTCTGCGTGGGTTTCCTCTGGGAGCTCCGGTTTCCTCCCACAGTCCAAAGACATGCAGGTTAGGTGAATTGGAGACACTAAATTGCCCTTAGGTATGAATGTGTGTGTGAGTGTGTTTGTCTGTGTGTCTGCCCTGCGATGGACTGGCGACCTGTCCAGGGTGTTTCCCTGCCTTTCACCCTATGTGCGCTGGGATAGGCTCCAGCACCCCCCGCAACCCTAATCAGGATAAGCGGCTTAGATAATGAGTGAGTGAGTGAACTCTATAATGCTTCCTTAATAAACACTACAATTAAGCTTGAGTTAACAGTCCCAATCTTTTAATGATGAATTGATTATTTACTTATTTATTTTTACTAAGCGAGCTAAATAAAATTCAGTGGGACTTTCCATTTCCATTTTTTTCTGCTTTCCAGCCTGTTCACTCTCGTGTTGTGATATGACTGTTTGAGGAGTAGGCCTGCCATCCTGATGTCCTAGAGGACATTGGACATCGGACACATTTTGTCACTCTATTCTAAACTTGGGTAATTTAGTTCCAATGAGAGAGTTCCTCTAGGGCAGGCATTTATTGTACTGTTACACTGAGGCCAGCTGCAGCACAGTGGTACAGAAAACCCCCTGGCCTCTTCAACACCCATTACTCATACCTGACTCACAACTTTATACCTGCCATTCCAATATATGTGGCAAAAATAATTCTAGGGCCTTACATAGGCACTGAGAGGTGTGTGCGTGTGTGTGTGTGTTTTACTTTTCTGTGTTTTTGTACATTTAGCTTTTATTTCTCAAAACTTTCATATATTTTGTTGTACCTTTGTTCAAAGTACTGTTTATGGGAACACAACAAGTTATGTCTTATTATTTTAGTGAGGACTCTTAAATAACTACACATAACAAATGTTAGGGTACATCTTTGTTTATGTTACGGGTTTCTGAAAAAAAAATGATATCGGCCGATATATCATTATCAGTTTTTTAAATCCTCAAATATCGAAATCGGTATCAGTCTTAAAAATCCTGCATTGGCCAGGCTCTAATTATAAGTAGACAGATAATAACTTGCAGGAATAAAAACCTTGATTAAAGGCCTGGGTCTGTTTGTATAATCTTTTATCTTTAATTAGACAGTAATGTTGACAGAGACATGTCACTAGTTAACAGCGTATAGTTACTATTAAATGGCTGAGGCAGTTTGTGATATCTCTTATACATGTATACATTAATAGATATATCTGATGTTCCTACTACCTGTAGTGTAATGTGTATGAGTGGTTACACACCTTATTACTCACAGCTTTTGTGGCGGTGGCCTTAGGGCTTTGGAGAAATTCAGTAGTGAGTATCTGTGTGTGTGTGTCTGTGTCTATGTGTATGCTTTATGATTTTCCTGTATGGGCATGCTGAAATGAAATGTCAAGAGGAGGTGGAGCTGTGATTTTTACCCCTTCACAGAAACCTTTGTGACTATTATTTTGACTCATTGCTGTAGAAGTAACCTTACAAGTTTGAATTTAAATGTAAATAAGAAGCATTAATGCAAAGAGACGCTGACAGGACACACTTTGGTTTCATGGACAGACTTTGGACTAAGCTCGGCATACAGAAGGCACAATCTTTTTGTGATCTTTAATGATTGGCACTGCTAAAAACTGAGACCAGCTTTTGGACGGACACTTGAGGAAATGGGTGGGTATGAAGTAATTTTGAGACGAAGAATCAAAGATCTAGAGAACACTCTTCAGAGTTGATGTGTTCTTTCAGCTGTGTTCATAATCAGTTGGAGTTAGAATACCTTTTTTGTCTTGTGTTCAAAAAGATGAATATCTCTCCTGTAAAGTTTTAGCTTACCGTGTATCCTAAGCCTGTATCATGTTTTCAGTAATGACAGTTTGTCTGCACTGAAATTTGGACTCCTTAGCCTCTATGGTTACTTGATAAAATAACTACGCTGATCAGTCCATTCACTAACTGTAGCGCTTTATGTCTTGCTATGTACAATAGGCCTCTCACTGAATCGAAAAGGACATTAACTGAGTTTGTATGGGTTAAAACTAGAAACTGGTCGTGTGTTATGAGCACTGAGTACCAAGTGTGACTGGATCTAGAGAACTATATATATATATAAATAAAAATATGTATTATTTGTTTCTTATTTCCATGTAACAGTGCATACCGAAAAAAAAAAGTCGCAGGTTTGTAAAATATGAACCAGCACTGACAGCCGTGTAGACAGGGATACACAGTAAATGTTAATGCATGAACATTACCCATGTACACTTATATGATGATGATTTTTTTTTTTTAGTATTTGTATTATTAGTATTATTATTATGTAAAACTGTGATTTTGGAAATACAGCTATGCTGATTACAAGACTTAAGAGACATTTTACAAGTCAGAACTGTGTTGTTTTATTGTAAGCCCTGAGAGCATATCTAAGTCTGCATGTATGTTAGAGGCAGCCCCTTACATGAGACGGCAGTGTCGTCTCAAAATCCAGCCCACCGTTTCAGCTGCTGTATCAGCATTTTCAGGTCTGCTGCTCTACCTGTGCCGCCCGAGGGAGAGACTGACTCTCAGAGAATGTTGCTTTACTTGAGACCGATTGAAGGAGGCAGCTTTTGGAGTTCCTCTATCAAAGGCAGATGAGAAGTGATTTGCCCACCTTTACAGCGTAGCTTACAATTCACGACATGTTGATGGATAATGTAAAAACATTTACATTATCCAGCAACATGTGGTGAGAAGTCAGATTACAGAAACATGTCATGAGAAGTCAGATTACAAAAATAAAATACAGGTGAAACATAATGTCTGTAATCTGAAATCTGTATGTCTTCATTTCTGTACTGTAAATTACATTTGACTCAAGAAAGCAAGTGCAAAGTGTCTAGAATTTAAAGAAAGACCTGTATTTAAAAACAAGATTCAGTGCCTTTGTCTTACCCATTGTCTCATCATGGAGCACATTTAATTGAGCAGTGCAGATGTCTTATGAGTTGATTTCATGTATTTTGGCCAAGGCTGTGAGTAGCACCAGAGCTGGTTTTGTGAGTCCATGTGAGTCTGATCATTTTGTCAGAGGGTACTTGATTGGCACCCTGTTTTGCAAGTCCCAGCCATCTCTCAGTACACGGGCTTTGAGTTAGTATAGGGTTACCATTAAACTCTTTAAGAGCCAACAGTGCCCTGCAGGGGCTGTGTGTCTGACTACACAAGCATTTCTTAGTTTGTGTTTGGTCAGGAGGACCTCATCGGTAACTCTTCATGTTAAGATGCTGTATTCTGCGTCACCTGCCCATGAATAGCATGGCTTTGGTAAGAGTGCTTTAAGAGTTACCTCAGATACTCAGAATGGGTCAGGGAAACATGTGCCTGCCTTCTAGTTATCATTCTGTTCCTGGAGTTCACCCAAGTGCAAGAGAAGCGGGGTTCGCTTAACTCAAAGTGGGTGAGGCACTTGTGGAAGACGGACAGGTAGTTTGCAGAGGAGATTTTATGAGCATGGAACCTGAGGAACGATTGTCACCAGGGACACTCCATTCTGTGATGGATATTACAGATTTTGTTGAGATTTACAGAGGTAATGAGGGGAAGAGCGAGTGGATGACTGAACAAAAAAAATCCCAGTTGATGAATGAGTGAACAGCTGAACCAGAGATTTGAAGAAAATGCAAAACACATTTGTCGAATTGAGAAAAGCATGTAGAGTGGCTGTAATCTTTAAAAATGTGATTTTTAAGAATGTTGGGTAAGGTGACATGTCACCAGAACTTTAGGTCATGACTACATTGTGAAGTGAGGTGTCATTTCTAGGGAAATTTCATCTTTTGATCAATTAATATCCATATTCCATATTTGTTTCTTTTCTTTTTTATTGCTTTCTAAACAGACTCATCAAAGCAGCTGCAGAGTTTACTAGAGATCTTATACCTTTTACATTTGGTTTCCAGCCAGTTATACTGAAATTATACTAAGTCTCTATCGCTCTGTTGTTATTCTGTTATGTTTCTGTCTGCAGTGGAGCAGGAGCAGATCCAGAAGAGAACATTTACCAACTGGATAAATGCACAGCTGGCGAAGGTGAGATCCATTTAATGTGATGTCACACCACTGTCTGCATGTTCACATGTTACATACTGTGTTATCACTGATCTAATCATTGTTCTTTTTTAATTACATTGTTTTAAAGAATGAAGGGACTAGCAAAAGAACGATTTTCAGTTGTGGATATACCACCTACTGTGATCATTTTGCTGTGACTCATTTTTTTTTACTGAAAGATATGTTCAAGACTTCATACAGAGTGTATGCACTGTGACTTCTTTTATGAAAATACATGTTTCCCTACAAATCTTGTTTCATCTCAGTAGGGCTTGGATTTAAGAAGCTAACCTCTGTGAATGTGACTGTTAAGTCTGATAAGTAGTTTGGGTTTAACATTAAACTAGCGACCAGCCAGCTTCTGGAAGCAGACTGAAATGGAGGAGACACCTTTGTTGCAATGCAACAGCAGTATAAACATGTATAAACTAGTGTGTGGGTTTTCCCAGCTCTAGGTAAAGGTCATTCATGTACCTCATTTGGGATGGTGGTGAACAGGAGCAAGGGAGAAATGGAGGGGGGGGGGGGGCTGGGGGGATTGTAAATATAACCCTCTCTCAAACAGCACTTGTTACACTGAGACAGACAGCAACAGGAGTTTCCCCCACATACCCTCACCCTCACTGCCTGTGTGTCATAGTACTGTTGCTTCGTTTGCCTGTGTGTGTGTGTGTGTGTGTGTGTGTGTGTGTTTGTGAGAGCATGAACCGGGGTTCTTTGACCTCAGCCAGTAGTGACTGGCTGAGTTATTTATTGTAACAAATCACTGTTGTGCATAACTGCATTGGGCCTTTAAGACGTGACATCACATGACCTAGACTTTGTATGTCGATCAAACGCACATACTGAAAATACCTCTCAGCACATTTGTTCATTTTTATCTAATATATTACTGCATAAATTATGTATGCCCCAGAGGTGCAGAATTTTGCCAGCTCACTGGCAAACACACTAATCAGGGCTTCAAACCAGAATTTTTTCAGTTGGTTCGTTCCGAGCAGAATCGGTATTTTAACGTTTCCAGTTTTGTGTTCCACCTTATAATTATCGTTCCCAGACCGGTTAGAACCAAATGATATACCGGTTAATAACGTTCCATGTAGGGCTTTGTGATATGACAATATGTATATTTCAGACGGTATTAAAATGTCTATTGATAGATATTTTACTCTATAGTCTCTATTGCTAATGTCACAAAACATTGCAAAAATGCATTGCATCACTAATTAGGAGCGCTGTAGTCCAATCTGTCCTCGGGCCGAAATCCAGACCCGCTGCCAGACATAAATTCATGGACGGGCATTACATTTTTTCGGGGGGGACACAAATTAGATCAACCTCATTGCATAATACCATTACTCATCTTTCAAATTAACATTAAATTCATACACGTCTAACCACGTTATTTACTTGATCTTGAACCAGATAAATCCGAGACAACCACCATATAGGCCTAGACTAAAAAAACAACAAAGAATTAACGCATCACTCTAATGACATGATACAACAGAGGAGCCGTGTGAAAGCATCATACTATTGTACCTAGCCTACTGAGGCAGTCTAAACACAAGTTTTATTTACCTATTTATTCGTTGTTATAGCCTATAGCTATAGGCCTATCTTTTGTTACATTTTGGTTTTTAAAAGGCAGGGACTTTGCAAAATAGTCAAATGTAAGCAACTCACCTCCAACAAGTTTAAACACAAAAAATAATATAAAACTAGGTCTACTCAAAGTGCTATTTTTTGCCGTTGTATATAACTATATGCTTTATTTTAAGGGTTTTTCACAATGCATGCCTAAACAAGGACTATAGTCTGTGTAAAATAAAATAGGCTAGGTTGCGAGCCTACTCACCATTAGTAGAGCAGCAGGCCATGTTGTGCGACAGAGTGAAATCTTCTTAAAACGTTGTCCCTCCACTCCTACATGAACTTTTTGGTTAGGTCCTTTTCAAATGCCAACTTAATTAAATTGGCCTTGCATCGATGAGGCATGCTAAGGCGATGCTCTGTAAGGACATTCTTTAGTGTGGAAAAAGAATTCTCAGAGTGCTGTGCTTGCACCAAAGGTCAAAGCATGTTTGAGCGGTGTAACCACGCTTTGCGTTGCTTCGAGAGGTTTCTTAAAGTGTTGTAGAACTTTTCTCATTGTCCATTTACCCCCGCCTGTCGGATGGAGATGAGTCCTTCATTTGTACGCTTAAGAAGTGGTGAGCCACTGTGTACTCAGTCTCTACAATGGGTGTACTAGTAAGGTCCAGTAAAGGTTTCACTCTGGACACATCCAAGAAAGTAGAATCCTCTGGGTCCAGAGATCTGAGCGCATCCATCAGCATACAGTTGCGCTCCCCAAAGCGTTCCTTCATTTCTCCACAAACTGCATCAATACAACTAAAATACATCCTGCATAGCTCTGTTTCATCGCTGAGATCTTCATGTGTAACACTGTCCTCAACTACATACATAGCAAAGGATTGTTCAGTGTGCGTCGTCTCTTATTTGGCACAGGCTCTACTGCATCCTTGCAGCACTTCAGGAGTGTCACAAATTCTGTCTCAGAGTGGAGATTTTCAATACACCTACATGCTGAATTTACAAGTTGCATACCTGTTAAGAGATCCATGTTCTCTGCTTGTAGCATCCTATTATGGGGGTCGAGATATGATAAGATTTTGTGCACCATCTCCACAATGAACCTAAAGCTGAGTTCAGACATGGCCCATAGTAAACCCGCTGCTTCAACTCGCACATCTGCTCCATAGGCTGGAGTACTGTTGATTGCTCAGAGCAGTGTGGCTAGGTCATCAAATGATCTCAGAATAACTGAGACCGTGCCAGAATGACCAGTCCTGCTTTTGTTAATTCTTCGATGATTGTGTCAGTCAGTGTAGCTGCATCCCCCTGGTCAGCAGTGGCAATTGTCAGAGGACGTTCAGTTGGCTCATCCTGTAGGATCTCGAGTTTAACGTATAAAACGACTCGCCAACCTCTTTCACTATGTGCTCTGTGATCAAAGTACTCATAATTTCTATCAGAGTGTTTTGAATGTCATGACTAGCATACCTAGCATTGCGTGGGATCGTCTGCGCTATCTTGGCCAACATAGCATCTTTCCGCAAAGTGTACTCAAATAAGGACAAAAATAATCCACATCCATCTTCACCCATACAATCAAAAGCATCATGGTCACCTCTAAAAGGTAGCTGGTTCACTGCAAGGAACTCGATGACATCGATTACTGATGACAAGAAGTAGCTATTGCGTTGCAGCTGATTAAAGTTGTGATTTTTGTACCGGTCTGAATCCGTCTCTCCTTTTCCTTCCACATAGCTTCACAAATCTGGTGATCTTTTGACGCTGAATGTTTATCAAGTCCTTTCCTGGTTTCCACTACATGTTTCCAGTCGCAAAATCCAGTAATCGTAAATGTGGTGTCGGTGGCAGAGGATGGTGATCGAAACATTCTGCATGGGTAGCAGAATGCAGCATCTGCATGAACAGAGTATTCCAGCCAGTCTCTGCCTCCATACCAGGAGCTGTTGAGCGATCTTTTTTTGCCTGAGAAAAGGCGCGCAGGAAAGTTTTTCAAGATTACTTGGTTGGGTTTCTCAAAGCTGAGATCCCCTGCCACTGCCGCTTGTGACGATCATTGCTTGAGGTTCTGGCCTTGGCAAGTAACGTTAGACCTACTAGCATCGACGGCATGACTAGCCTCGGCAGTTGGATCGACCTCTTCCGAAGTGCTACACCCTGGGCTTTTGCCTAACAGTGCTTTGCCGCTCTCTCCTGCCAGCCTTGGTGGTCTTGGATTAAAGAAATGCTGTATGTCCGTATTCTCGTACTACTAGATGGCACAGCACAGTTGTTTACAAATGACTTTAACAGTCATCTTTACTGACGTTACTGACTTAACACACAACCAGATCATTTCTGCTATCGACAAAACGATCAAATCCATTTAAATTATTTCTTAAAAAAACAGACCAAACAAACCTTTATTTTTATTTTTATTCAGGAGTTATGTATATACAAAACAATAATGATTACAGTTGCCTGTTGATAAAAAATATTGTGTAAACAAGCTAGGACTGGTGGTTGGTAACAAGTGGGGTTGGTGACGCAAACAGACTCGTCCAGGGCGGACACCAGGGACTCCCAGGGCGGGCCAGGCCCCCCAGTGCCCACCCATGGCGCCGGGACTGCCGAAATCCATTGTGGCTTCCCGGTCATTTGATTGTTTTGCGCTCATTGTCAATCATAAACATTTAAATGGCAAAAATGACAAACTATGTCATTTTAACACTGCAGTTAACAAGCTTGCTAATAGGCTATGCGGGGCACATTATGTTTAGCCTAACTGGAGCTAGCTAGCTATTTCCAACATTAGTTCTCTTTACATGGTAGCCTATCTGTCAAACATTAATGAAGTTGATGTCAAAGACCTAGATTTTATAAGGTGTGTAGCATAATGTTTACCTCCTCTAGCTGCAAATAAGGAGACCACACCACATTTCACTTTCATGCTGTTAATTTATGTCCGCTATCCGAAGATGTCATTTTTGTTCCTAGCGAAATATCCACTGTTTCCTTGAACCGGTTCAAAACCTCAACACTAATGGATGAGTCCACTGATGTATACATATACAACATCCAAGGCAAAGAAAAAGTGCTTGAAAGTTCATAGGTATTGATCCATACTGTAAACTCAAACACATGAGAGGAATGATGCACCTGACTGAGACCCTGTCCCACAGTGTAGGGGTTCACTCCTGATTCGGACACCAGCTGTGCCATGTTTTACAGACAGTGTTAAAGGCAGAGCGACCATGTGTGACATGGGTTTGGTCACTCAGTTTGTCAGCGGTCAGTGATGTTCAGGTGCCAAAATAGCTGTGGGCGTTGTTTTGTGAGTAGCTTGTTTCACAAGTCTCAGTGGAGGAATGTGCCAGCTTTGCCCACTGGACTGAGGGAGCTGTTATGTGAGGAGGACTCATGAGACATCATGGGTGACTGGAATCAGGGTAAACAAAAATGGCGTGAAAGTTGTGTGAACACTATTTTTCAAATCCAAAAAGTACTCAAAGAAAATAAAGGCGTAGAATTCCAGTAATCTTCAGTAATTAAAACAGTTACCCATTAGCTGTGTAAAGGAAGTTTTGACCTCTGTCCGCTGGATAAGGTTTCACTCTGGTTGTCTTAATGCTCAGACCTTAAGAGGCCGACACATCCACCATGTTAACAGTACTGGGTATGTCAACAATAAATTTTCAAAATATTCTCCAAATGGTTTTACACACACACACACACACACACACACACACACACATACACGTGCATGTATTCAAAGCATGTAGTAATGTTGTGTGAGGAAGGTAGGTAGGACTGTATATAGGTAGGCCAGTACAGGAACTGTAGTGTCAGCACTGGAGTGTCAATCAAGACACTAGAGGCAAGGTCAAGCCAAGTCCAGGTTTCATGAATAATTTGGTTCTTTACAGTGGGTCCACAGTGCATTTCAAAGACGTTAAAGGTGAGGTGTGTGTGTGTGTGTGTGTGTGTGTGTGGAGGGGGTATTTATGTGTGTGGGTGTATGTGTGTGTGTATGGTTTTCTTGCATTCAGTGCACACAGAGGAATATGAACAGCACTTAACACTGAAGGAGGAAATAGGCTAAACTGAACTCTCCAAACGACTAATCATAGGGATTCTAAAATTTATTCTCCAGTTCCACTTCTCTGTCTAATCATTTTTCAACCCATTATGCCTTGCAGACACTTCAGTTCTGCTCTTACAGGCATGGTCTTTGCCTTTCTATCACTATGAACACTGTTTAGTTGTAACTGTGTTTTCTGTTTCTTCATTGGTTCACAGAGGCAGCCGCCCTGCGTGGTCCGGGACTTGTTTAATGACTTTAGAGATGGGAGCAGACTCCTGGACCTGCTGGAGGTGATGAGTGGTCAACACATAGTGAGTATCTCCTCATCCCTGTGTGACTGGTCATGATACATGTGTTTTATTTCTTATGAATGTGTTTCCTTTCTTATGGATGTCTCTACCTGCGTGTTGGATTTTTATGGTGATATGAAACACATAAATCAGGGAACATGCAGGTTGCATGAACCAGAACCTCTGCAGACTGAATCACACTGCTGGCACATGTGTTAATCAAACAGCACTGTTAACCTACAGAGTAAAACTGGACCATTCTCACTCTTAAAATGTTACACTGGATTAAGTTTAACACTGTAGGAGTTCACCTAACACTGCTGATTTTACACTTGCCTGGTTCTGGTGGTTTCTTGTAGCTTAGAAGAACACTTTAAATTTGTGCAGTGTCAACCATGTGCAGTACTAATCCAAAAACATGGTTCTAATGTATTTTTTTTACAGATTTTTACAATCTTTTTTTCCTCCATTTCCAGTGGAGTTCTCTTCAGCATTCTTTCTTGTCTGTGATTTTGTTGTTGTTTTCCATCTTAGGGTCGAGAGAAGGGGAGGGGACTGTTTCAGTATAGGACTAACATAGAGAAGGCCCTGGCCTTTCTCAGGAAGAAATCGGTGAGATGAGTGTTTAACACAGTCCATAATACTGTGTTAACCGCCAATGTATAAGTTGTTGTGACAGTTGATGTAACAGCTGTCTTTAGAAAACACTGTTAGTTACGTGAACATGGATAAAACAAATAGATAAAACATCTGTTTACCTGGCTGTCAGAAATCTCTATATTAACCCATGGCTCTGTAGAGTAATACAGTCTTTTACTCCTGCCGTTGGCACCTTCCAGTATCAGTGTAACGGTGTTGCTATGCTCTGTGTTGTATGTACATCACCGGGTCAACATTTCTTATTTAATTAGTCATTATTAATGTTTTACTAATAACTTCAGTATTTCCCTTGGTTTCTTTTTTGTCTTTGCTTGTTCCTGACCCAAACTCTCTGTGACCACTCAGATCAAACTGGTCAATATAAACGTCTCTGACATTATGGACGGCAAACCCTCCATCATCTTGGGTTTGATATGGTCCATCATCATCCACTTTCAGGTCAGTTTATCTTTCATACCTGGCATTTTCCAACATAGAATGAAAGTCTGCATTCCCTTTGAAAATTGCAGCCTCTTCAGAGGCAACCAGCTGTAAATATCTCTACACTGTGACTGTACCTGCTGAAAATAGTTGGACTGAACCCCTGTGTTGTGTCCTGGGTTAGACATATTGCACTGCTGTTTGTCCCTCACATAGATATTTACACACAGTATATGAAGTCTGCCTTACCTAGCCTGTCTTGTGGAGTCAGGCCTCACATGCTATGTTTGTATTTTCCCCTCAGATTGAGGAGTTGGCCAACACCCTCTCGTTTAGCTCCAGACAGTCATCTATGGAGTCTCTGGCAAGTCTTGACACAAGCTCCACCACCAGCAGTGCTCGAAGCAGTCCTGTACCCCCCCGCAGCTCCCCCCTACACGCACGCTTCCGCGTTTCTGCTAAGAAAGCATTGCTACTCTGGGTCAGAGAACAATGCCACAAGTAAGGCTAATAAACTTACTATTATTTAATCTACTTATTCAGTTGTCTCTACAGTAATACTGCAGTCCTCTAATGGTGTCATTTACTGTACTAATCTGATTAAGAACAGTCACCTCTCTTTGTCGGTCCTATTTTGAACACTAATCTAACTATTCTGTTCCCATTTACAGTTGGCCCTTTATGGTACTAATCACCTTTACAATAACCTCCTTACAGTACTAATCAGATTTAGAAAAATTACAATACCATAAAAGCTTAATTTAGAACAGTCACCTAATTGCACCAGTGCCATTTAGAAAAGTCCCCTGACTATACTAATCTGATTTTGATTAGTTTCCATACTGTAATAATCATATTTAGATTAGTCCCCGTGCCATACTAATCTGATTTAGATTAGCCCCTGTACTGTACTAATCTGATAAAGAACAGTCCCCTTCGTGTACCAGCCTGATTTTGAATGGTCTCTTTACGCTACTAATCTGATTTAGAATGGCCTCTTTACTGTACTAGTCTGATAAAGAACAGTCCCCTGACTGTACTAATGGCATTGGAGTAGTAGCCTAGTAGCCTTACACTAACTGTAGGCTTCCACACAGCGAAACACCTCACGAATTTCGCCCTGCAAAAGTCTGCTTTGGGGGTGTGGTTCGCAAATACTGCAAGAAAGTCACCTCACTCAAAGTTTGAGTGCTTAAATGAGGGTATGCAGTGGTCCACTCGCCCTAACCAGAGCCGTTGAGAGAGTTTTTTCTGCCGCTCTGGTCCTGACTAAGTTCATTTAACATGTAAACAACAACCCGTGTTGATGTAGACACAAATGGTTGCCCATACATCTTTTAATCATATACATGTTTTCATGCTACGTGTAGCCTTTAGCCTCCGCCATTTTGGTCAGACTTTTTTTATTACTCCCACCTCTCAAGAGAACATCACGTACCAAACACATCACACGCTGAACTGGTTGGTTCTCATTTGCATAAAGTTGAGAATTCGTCATCTCAATACCACTTGCCTCGGCGAATTCGCCTCCGATTTCGCCAGTCAGAGCGAATTCCACCCCCATTGAACCTGAATGAAAGTGAAGCGAAATTTGCTGCAGTGGAAGCGTACCCTAATAGTCCAGTCTGAAATACTCACTTTTCAGTACTTGCCCAATTTAGAATAAGCACCATATTTTAAATTAGGGTAGGTGCCTCCTCATCCTATTTAATGCTGATTTCATTTAGGCTAACCACCTTCATAATAGAAGATTATTGATCAGCTTATAGATTCCCCTCTGCATGGGGAGCAATTTTGGATTTACCCCTAAACCTGACCTCATCTTCCTCTCTCCCCCTCTTTGTCACTCCCTCTCTCTCTTGCTCAGATCTGGATGTACTCTGAATGTAAAGGACTTCAAGGCAAGTTGGAGGAGTGGTGTGGTGTTTCTGGCCATTCTTTGTGCTCTGCGGCCAGACATTGTAGATCTGTCTGAGGCTAGAACCAGAACCAACCGGCAGAACCTGGAGAAAGCTTTCCAAATTGCAGAACGGCAGCTCCGTATCCCCAGAATGCTCGACCCGGCTGGTAAGTATGTGAATGGATATGTGTTTGCTAAATCTCACACACCTGAAAAGGGTCATTTTATCTGCTTTCTCCTTTTTCCATATTTTTGATCCTTTTTTCATGCATGCCTAAAGAACTAAAGATACTTTGATCATTAAACACTGAGAATAGTGCATGTAGTTATGTGGAGGTTATGCTAACTTGTTAAAAGCAATGCCAGTCATTTGTACAGATGGCACTCTCACTAAAGTTTTGTCCAGTCTGCCTCTGCTGGAGGCTCTGCTTCATGTGAATGGGATTGAGGAGTGAGTGTGTTTTGCTGACTGGCTTACTCTGGACAGATGTGGATGTGCGGGACCCAGATGAGAAGTCCATTATGACTTACGTTGCCCAGTTTCTCCAGTACTCCAAAGACATGCCCGTGCCTGAGGAAGACACACAGGTGAGATACACGGTACCCGCCGAGGCCCTTCTCCTGACACTCCTGCTACCTCCTCTCAGTAGACTAATAAGGGAGGTGATGCGGAAATAAGGATCCACAATAAGAGACCATAGGGTGACATTTATTCTTTGCACTCTTCATCCCTATGGTAGGTCATTTGAGCTTAAATATCTGTCCCATTTTTACATACACAGAGTACTGCTTTATTTTATGTCACTTAGTCACTTAGGGTTTTTCTCTATCAGCGTGGTTCTGTTTGCTTTAATGTCAGCACTATCTCTTACTTTTTTTTTCACTTCCGTTCTTTGTGCTCTCTCCTTCCCTCCCTCCCTCTCTCCTCCTTTTGGCCTCGTTGGTAAAGGCTCACTATCTGACCCCTCCCCAGTGCCTTTCACCCATCAATCTGCCCAGCAACTTCACTCCTGCCATCTCTGCCTCTCCTCTCCGACAGGTACCTTACTCCTCCCCTCCTCACGCTCTCTTTATCCCTCAGTCCAGCAGCTTTCACTTCTCCTCACCTCTCTGAGTCCATAAAACAGATTCTTAATACTCGCTACCTCACAATGCCTTGAATTTTGGTTTCTGTTGTAGGCCTATTCCCAAATGCCACAGGAGATTTAGACTGAAAACGGACTACACAAAAATGTATTTGTTGCTCACAGCCAAGATTAACTCCAAATGTCAAGGCAATTAAAGGTCATTTATGACAAGTTCCTCCTGTTTTAGTGCCTACCCAAGGCTCTCTCACTCATACCTCTCCTATTACACACAAACACAGCCCGTTTAGTCTTTTCATTAGGGTGTGGTTATGGGTTCTCAGGTCTTCAGTGGATGTGTGTCTGAGACTTGAATGACTGAATGCCAGACAGGACACTCTGACTACCCACGGTCAGGATCCCACTGCTGCAGTTACAGTCAATCAGGGTGCGTGTCCTTACTGTAGAAAGGAGCCTTTAGGGGAAGAGGCTTTGCACATATTTGGAATGAAACTCTCTGAAGGATCTCAGAGGATTCTGTGTGAAGCAGCCTGCTGTTATGTTACTCTGTGAGAATCCACTTTTAAGCAGCACCCAAGGATTGATGACTGAGATCTTAAAGCCAGTGCACTGTAAACTCATCCTTCACCCTCTTTTGTTTTTGGTACTGTGATGGAGCAAACAAAATCAATTTTGTCATTTAACTTCTTTTTATTCAACTATTAAATATAGATCTCTACATTAATTAATTGATGCATTGATTGGAATTTCAGAGAGAGAGATTTTTGTATTGGAAGTGCTGTGTTAGAGCGAATCAATGTCATTTTTAAATCAGATCAGTCATTTTTATGATTACTTCTTCCGCTTGGCTCTCAGCCCTTCCAACGCTCTGTGTATTGTCCTGTTGAGACTAATCAGGACAAGCCCTTTCCAAGTATGACCACGCCCACCCCTCTATCCCCCGCATTTCCCACTCCCCAGTTTACCTTATTCTGCTGTACCCTTTCTCTCTCTCAGCCTGCCCTTTCAGCTCTCACACTCAGCCATCTGCATTTAGAGCAACAGCTGACCACCACTGACATGCAGGCAGTCTGCAGGAAGGGTTAATGCACGGAGGAGATTGTTGGTATGCTAGAGCTGCAGTTTTGTAGATACCTGTAGATAGCTGGATATTCTTACTTTTAGTGGGACCAACAATGTTAGCCAAAGAGGAAGTCATTTCAGGGCACTCAGGTGGCACTGTGGAGAGACACTAGCCACCACTGAGGCAGTGTAAGCAACAGGACAGTGGGTGCACGGGAATTGGCAATGACTAAATTGGTTGAAAAAAAGGGGGAAATGCAAAAAAAAAGAAAAAAAAAACAAGACAGGAATTTCATTAATTATGTACACATTTCCTATAATGACTGTACTCTGTAATCACTTCTAAATGCAGAATCAACATAATGTAACTTTTATCCATTAGCAAATGGTTTGGAACATAATTTCTATATTATTCCACCAGTCTACAATGTGTCAGTGAATCAACAGCTTTTATTTGTTCCTCCAGACCTCAGCCAATCAGAAGGCTCAGGAGGTGACCTGCTGGCTAGAACAGGCCTATCAGGAGCTTCTGGAGGGATGGGAGTCCACAGAGGGTGAAAGCTATGCAGAGAGATACCACGTATGACTTTTCACTCAACTTTCACATTGCACACAAGCACTCAAATTACATTATTCATACCTCTCTCTTAAGTGGAACCTTCACACTTTTTCACATTTGGGCCCATTGTAATGCTCCCCTTATTGTAATGAAATCATCAGCAACTGTTTTGTGACATGTAATTTCAGCTCACCAGTGTTTATTAGTATTCTGTATTGTTTACAGCATTACATATTGAAATCTAATCAGTATCACTTTCCATTTTTCATAGACTGGATGAAATTGAATGAGAATAATGATGTTCCATGTCTTAAAAACTGATTGTGAAAAATCAGTGCTTTAACCCCGACATGTGTGCAAATGATTAAGAACATTTCAGACAGTATGGAAGACATTGGAAATAGGTCTCTGATTATTTTAAATCTTTTGAAATCTGAGAAAGAGGAAATTCAATGCTGAGACATCCACCACTGTCAGTGGAATGGTAAATCTATTTTAGATAATCACAGAAATTGCAGGGTTTTGATAGAAAGATACTAAGAAAATTGAAAATACAAGATCACAACTCTGTGACGTATGACCTGGGAATCAAACCCGGGGCTTTGGCCTGAAAGCCCAGAGCCTTACCCTGGTGCCAAGCGCAAGACTCAGTTGCAGAAAGCAAGACAAAAAGTAATGCAGAGCAGGTGATTCTTTTAATAGGTGAATCAGGGCAGAGGTATCCAAGGGAGTCAGGCTAAAATCAGAAAACAATTCCAGGCAGAAGTCAAAACCGGTAAGCAGAGATATCCAGTGTCAAAACCAGAGAAAACGGCAGGCAGAATCTTAGTCCAAAAAACAGGCAAAAACAGAGGTTCGGCAACAGGGGGGGCAATCCAAGAAAACCAAAAAAAAAAAACCCACAGAGCTTACTAGAAGGCTTGATCAGGAATTGTACACTCAGTAGCAACTCAAGACTGAGCAAAGAACTGAAGAAAACAAGACTTAAATAGACAGACAGAACAAGACAGGTGAAAACAATACATCAATCATGAACTAAACAGGCACAAACAAAGACTTAGGACACCACATGGCCAAAACAAAAACTACACTTCCCAAATACATGACAAACTCTGACCAAAACCAAAAGCCATGAGTCATGAAACTCTAGCTTTGGTTTGGGTCATTTGGGAGATGTGCCATACTGTGAGGTGATCTATGTACGTACGGCATATTATATTATTTATACATAGGTATGTATGTCACAGTGACCTGTGTGTATGGCACAGTGAGATGTGTGTATGTGTCTCAGGTGTTCCAGACATTTGTGGTGTCCTTCAATGAGCAGCGTCGGCCTGTGATGCCGTTGCTAACAGCGATGAAGCGAACGCCTCAGCCGAGTGAAGAACAGAGAGCGCTGAGAAGAGCATGGGACTCCCTGGCAGAGAAAGTGAGAGTTGACCAGCATCAGGTTTTATATGGAGGGCACGGGGTAGATGGCTGTTTAAAACATATCTATTCTTGTCTTAATGCAGTACTCCAAAGCTCTGCCTGAGTTTTGAGAAATCTGTGGAAGCAGAAGATTATAGAAGCTGACAGAGTATGCTTTGAATCCTGTTTTGGTTTTTAAAAATATATGATTTTATATAAACTGTGTAACTGTATGTCTGTATGTATGTGTGTGTGTGTGTTTGTGTGTGTGTGTTGCACAGTTACGTGAGTATAAGACAGAGCTGGACCTCAGTTTGCCTGCTCCGTTGGATGCAACCGGTCGCTGGTTGCTGAGGGTGGAGGAGGTTTTGGCTGATGAGGAGAGTGATCCATCAGACCACACCCAGGCCGCAGCAGAAGCCAGAGAAAAGCAAGAACTGCTAAAGGTTAGCCTGAACAAAATGGGGTATAAAATGTATAAGCAATGTGTCAAATTATATGTGTTTACACATTTTTATATATGTATATAAATGTATGTGTGTGTGTGTGTGTGTGTACGTGTATGCGTGTGTGTGTCTGTTTCTATGTCTGTGTCTGTGTGTGTGTGAGAGTTGAATGATAAACATATACTTCATTCGGGTCAAGCAATGTGTTTGCATAATGTTTTCTGAATAACTAGTAGGTTTTACACTGTATACCATAGTTTAGAGTAGTACCTGTATGGCTAATGTCAAATTTTTTCCTTTTAGATGGAAAGAATGAACATGTATCTGAGAATGAAAGAACACGTGAATGTATGAATGAATGAACAAAGGAGTGAGTGATTGAATGAATGAATGAATGAATGAATGAATGAATGAATGAATGGTTAATTGAATGAATGTGAATGTTTCCCATCTCTTTGTGTTAGATATGTTTAGAGGAGATGTCACAACATGTGAGGACCTTCCAGAGGTTCCAGAACATGGATGACTATGGGGAGATGCTGGTGCCCACTGACAAACTGGAGGAACTGAAACGAAGGTGAGTGTGACAAATAGTCTGTTCTGATCTTACTCTTTAAGGTCTGCAAAATCTTAGAGCATTCTTGCTTACACCTATCCCATGTAATCACTCTTCCATTTATAAAAATGTGTGTGTGTGTGTGTGTGTGTGTGTGTGTGTGTGTGTACTAGGTTCACAAGTGTTCGAGTCACAGCCAAGTATCATGGTATTAAGCTTGAATACCAGGAGCATAGGCATACAGTCCTAGACTTACTGGGTCAGCTTAGCGGCAAACTACGCACCTGGAAAAGAGCATACATTTCCCGTGAAGCCGTGCGTGTACTGATGGAGGACTGGAATGTGAGTGAAAAGACTTTTTGACTGTTATTTTTGCAGTATTTAGCTCTCTCTTTGTGTGTGTCTGTGTGTGTGTGTGTGTGTGAGTGAGTGAGCGTATGAGAGAGAGAGAGAGACCGTGGTTCAGATGATTCGGTTGAGTATGCCTGTGTTTATTAATATGCATGCTTACATAAAAACATGCGCTAATTTGTGAATGAAGACTATTCTGTGGCAAAGGCTGAGGCACGTGCCAGCTTCAGTGACAGGTTTTGACAGTTCTGTGGGTGTGTAGATATGGTCAAACACTCATGTTTAACTCTCTCTGTGCTGCTGCAGCAAACAGTGAACAAGCGGGAACTCATCTCAATGCTAGAGACATCTCTTCAGAAACTTAAGCAAATTGCCAACAAATACACCAGCAAATCCGCCTTGGGTAAGTGTGTGTGTGTGTTTGTATTCGTCCTGACAGATTGGACACTTTACTCAGCTTAGCCAATTCATGTTTCTTTTGTACATTGTACAGCTTACTGACTATTTATTTATTGACTGATTGTTTTCATCTTTTTCCTCAGCGGCAGACTCCAGTCGTGTTAGCCATCAGGTGAAAGAACTAGAGGCGGAGAGTGCAGTGACCATAGATAGAGTGAAAACTGTGAAAG
The DNA here is from genome assembly GCF_902362185.1 of Chanos chanos. Classification (NCBI taxonomy): domain Eukaryota; kingdom Metazoa; phylum Chordata; class Actinopteri; order Gonorynchiformes; family Chanidae; genus Chanos; species Chanos chanos. The sequence continues at coordinate 30,669,880 of NC_044498.1, read as the reverse complement.
GCACCTTAAAAAGAGTGCTGACTTCCTGGGACTCTTACTCCGACTGCTATAGTTCCCTCTACGCATGGCTAGAACAGAGCTCTCAAACACACAGACACGGGCAAAGAGTAGAGGTACACATACATACACATCTTTCCAGTCTTTACATGGATAAAAAAGAAACCCTTTCTCTTTTGATCAAAGAATCCATGAGAGTATCAACTGAAATGATATGGAGCCAAACAGTTGATAGTGAGTGGATGTTGTTTTTGGGTTTGACACATGAACATGTGATTTACCTTGTTGCCTAGGTGACAGCGGAGCTCATGGAAGAGTGGAGCTCTCGCCAGACTCGCCTGAATGAGGTTGGCAGTTTCCTCACGGATGTGACCGATACCCACACAAGCCGTGCCATCTCAGACGACCTGTGTAAGGTCAACCTGCTCTGGGCAGACTTTGTCAAGCGAGTCCAGTTTGTGAGTTATAATTTATATTCTTTCATATTTTTTGAAAACTTTTTTTGTGGCGAGGGGATAGGTCACTGCTGGGAGGTTGGGGAGGGTCATACTACTGCTGTGATTTGTATATTTGTGTTGTTCCTTGATATTGGGGTTGTTATTTGGATTTAAAATCAATAACAAATTGAACACAAAAGAGGCTGTTTGGTATGATCAGAGGAAAACAGTACTATTGTATATACTGTATAATAATAGGGTAATGTTGTTTGTGTGGAAAATGCTTGAAGACTAGCCTGCAGCAGATACAAGACAGGTGTTCTTACACTGCGTTAGATCTGAACCTCCAGTGCTGAAACAAAGAGAATAGCTAACTTTGATAGGCCTCTTTCTGTGTTCCTTGTGTTCTTTATTATGAATAAAACAGTCTTGTGATGAATGTAATGAATAGATGGTGCATTAGTGCAGTACTCTGTGTTGAGGAGTTCACCCTCTCTGTTGCAGGACCTTGTTGAGGAGCCCAGCAGAGAGCCAGCAAGGCCACACACCCTGCAGGCTCTAATGAGAGAAGCTACACAGTTACTAAAGGAGCCAGTGGAGGTGATGTCAGGGCCACTGTGCACCTACAAGAAACGACTTCAGGTAAAACACAAGCTCACCTAGCTTCAGCATTTACATTCCCTTCTTCAACATTTACATTCCCTTCTTCTTTCGTCTCCCATTTCTTTCTTTCTTTTTCTTTTTCCTTCTTTCCTTCTCTCTTTCATTATACAATGTTCTTTAGATTGCAAGCTCTATTATGTTTGGACAGCAGGGCATTTTGGTGCCTTGCTTGAATATCCCAGTCATATTTGAATGAATAATGTGAGAATGTACTGGCTTTCTTCTCAGTAAGCAATTAACTTTTTTGAAAGCGAGTTAGCCTGTTTTCCTTGCATAGGCATAAATACAAAAGGACAGGAAACATGCTGGCAGAGATGAAATATCAGTGGAGTGACAATCGCCGGGAGCATTTTAAGCCTTGTAAGTCTATTAGATAGTTTTATTAATGTAGTCCTTTTCACTCTCCCAGTTTATGATGAAAAAGATTGAAGATGTCGACCTGGATCCCATTATGCCGTCGTCAGAGTGCTCAGCTGAAACTCTGTCAAAACTGAAACAGGCCATCCCTGAGGTAAAGCAAAACTGGTTTCTCTACAATTCACATTCCTGATAGTCATCTTCATGAATCTCATTAAATCGTACTTTTGGGTGAATGTCATTTGTGCATGTGTGCATATGTGTGCGTATGTGTACGCGTGCATGCGCATGTATATGCGTACGTGTTTACAGGTGCTGCAGACGCTCAGTGAGGCAGTGCAGGTGTGTGAGGAGCTGCAGCAGAGCGTGTGTGGGCTGGATATTCGACTGGCTGAACTCCTGCATTGGGAGGCTGAGGCCAGAGAACTCTACCAGGTCTTGAAGGAGGCACCACACAGACACAAACGAGGCCAGGATCCCCGAGCCAGGGTAAAAACATAAACAATGGAATCAAAGGTCATTCTGTGTGCTCTAGTCTTGATGATCTTTGGTTGAATGTCTGTGGGTCAGTTACACTGGTAAAATGACTATTCTCACTCAAACACTAACAGGTATTTCATTTTATGTTATACAAGATGATGAGTGTTCCTGAATGGATGTTGTCTGGGGGGTTTTGTTTGTTTTTTGTTTTTTTTTAATCTCTGTTGATGTCAGTGAATGATGAATCGTTTTACTCTCTTTCATCTGCTATTTTTCTCTCTCTGGTAGCTCTTGATTTCTAAAGGCCTGCAGCTGGAGGGGCAGGTGGTGACGGAGGAGCAGGATCTGCAGGTGATGGTGATGAAGGACCAGAAGAGCTCTCCGCTACAGTACCTCATTGCCTCTACCATGCAGGACAGGGTCCGAAATGCCGTTGCACAGTCTCAGGTATGTGCCCATAGCTTGTCACAAAAATTGTTACCCTAGCCTTTTGTCACTTTCTTCAGGAGTATCACTGATTTTCCAGTAGTTTGGCAATAGAAAATTGACATGTGCAAAGATGGTTCAAGAGTAATTAGATTAGACTGTTAGATATCAGTTTGCAGTTTCGTAGCTGAGGCATAGAACTTTGATTGTTAAACATAAAAAAATGATGATCTCCATCCATGATTGAAAACATTGTTTTGTGTTATGCTTACACCATATGATTATACAATGCATTTGAAATCAGTTTTGTTCATTTTTGGTTCTCCACAGGAAGCTGTAGGGATGCTCAGCTCTTTGGGGGTTTTGAGAGACCGAAGCCCACAGGCAACCAACCTCCAGCCAAGATTTTTGTGCAGACACATAAGGAGGAAGCTGTGGCTCATCCAAGCCTGGCCAAGCCTAAGCAACTCACTTCGGCCCGGCCTGCATCTCCTCTTGGGTCCACTGACCAATTAGATTCACAGACTTCAGTGAAGCCAAAAATTCATATGCAAACCCCAACACCAACCCAGTCTACTGAACAAACACGCTCTAAATCCCCAACTCAGCCACTACCTATGATAGTAGTACAGGAATATCAAGAGGAAAACAGAAGTCCACCACCTCAAGCGTATTCCTGTGCACAAGTAGCGGACCAAACACAGGCACAAATACAGCAGCAGTCCAAACCTCAACCCCAGCACACCCGACCCCAACCTCCTATCCAGAGCCAAATGGGCGTGGAAACTCAAGGTAAGAGACAGGAACAAGGTGATACTGAAATGCCTGTCCATCCACAAATGCTGGATGCTATTGCAGAAAACCAACAAGGTCAAGTAACTGGCAAAGAACCAACACAGAGCCAACAACAGGTGTTAGAAAGAAAACGAATGCAGACCCAGCACCAGTTATCATCTGAATCAGAGATTACTCAACAACAGATACAAGCTCAACAACCCTCAGTAGACCAGATACAGCCTCCACTAACCCAGCAACAGTCTCAGGATCAACAAGAGGTAAAAGAGCAAGACACGAGTCAACAACCAGCTGCAACCAAGTCTCAGAGAAAAAAGAGGTCAAGAAAGTCACAGGCGTCTTTGCAGAACAGACCCTGGCTTAAACAAAAAGACCAAACTGAGACTCCAACACAGGTAGCAGCACCAGCTACAACAAAGGTTCAGCCAAAGGTAGGAGATCAAGCATGTCTTCAGTCCCAGCTACAGCCTTCAATCAGTGCCTCCTCTCAACCAAAGGAATCTACCCAAGGTCTGATCCAAAAGGAAGCTAAGACAGTAACCCAAACTACAGCCCAGACTCTGAGTCAAAGCAAGTCACAACACCCTGTGCCCCCAAAACCACAACCACAAAAAACACCACCCATCCAGCCACAAACACTGACCAAAGCCCCAACACAGACTATCACATCTGCCCAAAGTGTGAGCCAAACAAGTCCACAGTCCTTGCCACCTAATCAGCCTCACTTTATGACTAGAAAACAAGTCCAGTCCCAAACAGCTATGACACCAACTCAGCCTCAAGTCATAATGCAGAAGCAACCACCACAGGTCCTTGCCCAGCCTCAACCTCCAGTCATTCATCAAATTCAACCACAAGCAATGACTCAAAGCCAGCCACAACCTCAAAACCTAGCCCAACCTGCACAACCATTCCCAACATCTGTTCAGCCCCAAGTAATGGCTCAGCAGCAACTCCAACCAGCTATAGCCCACAGTCAAACCCAACAACTTGTACCCCATGCTCAGCCACGGGCTATGGCACCAGCACTAACTCAGCCAAAGACTTCAGCACCTATCCAACCACGGATCATCACAATGCCCCAAAATCAAATGACTGTTCCCTCTCAAAGACAAGCAAAATCACCACCTATGTTCCAACCCCAGATCCAACCTCAAGTCCAGCAGTGGCACCCCATTAAGCCAGACGTTGTCACACAGAGCTATCCCAAGACCCAGAGTCAGGGCCAGGTGTCTGATCAAGTGCACCCTTATACCCAATTTCAGACCCATGCCCAAACAGATCAGACACAAGTTCCACAATGGGCTCCAGTGAGACAAAGCATAGTGACTCACCCTTACCCAAGTACCCAAGCTCTAGGTCAAACACCAGCGCAAATTCATCCCCCTGGAAGCCATCCCCCAGTAAGTTATCCCCCGGTAAGTCACCCCCCAGGAAGTCATCCCTCAGCTCATGTGTATCCACATACCCAGATGCAAGCACTTACCAGGCCAGAAGCACTGAGCCAACCTTATATCCAGGCTCCTGCCCAACACCCAATTCAGCCAGTGGTACAACCTCAGCACTGGGGCCCAGTTAGACCAGAACTTCCTGGCCAGACCTTTCCAAGAGTTCAGACCCATGGGCAGCCATCAGTGCTCCCCTCTTACTCTCAGGTGCAAAGCCAAACTCAGTCACAGTGTCAGAGCCCTCCTCAACAGTGGGGCCCTATTCAACCACAGCCCCCTCTCCAAACCCAAACTCAGCCAAAGTTCCCAACCTATGCCCAGGTGACAGCTCAGCAACAGTGGATCAGACCACAAACTCAAGCTCCAGTGAGGCCCAAAACTCAGGTTATGCAGCAGCCTCAGGTCAGGCAGCATCAAGGTGCTCAACCCACACCTGAAGGGCCATTTCAGGGTTATATCCAGAGCCAAGTTCCTCAGGCCCAAGTCCAGACCCAGGCACAGTCAGAGGCTCTGATAAAGGAGCAACCCAAAGTGCAGCCAGCGCCGCGGGTCAAGCCCCCTGCTCTTGCCCAAGCACCACCTCAGGCCTACACTGAGGCATATGCAAAAGCGCAGGCTCTTGCCAGGAATAGGTTTGAGGAGGCAAAGCACTGTCTGCAGGACCACATCCTAGAGGCCATCAATGTCTTCAAGGACAAACAGATATCAGAGGAGCAAGCACCAGTAAAGGAGGTAGGCTGCTTTAATATCTGTGCATACTGAGATCATAGAATCAAAAGGATACATAGCAAGAAATGGGGTAATCCTCTGCAATATTCAAGTTGTCATTGTATAAAAGATAATATACACAATGTTAGGTGGGGAAAATACCGCAAACCTCAAGAGGCATTTGAACACCCACCACCAAGAAACATATGATAAGAAAAGTTAGACTTTTATCAAAATCAACTTAAACGCTTGACTTTGTTAGCTAGAAGTTGATGACTATGTTCTCTTGTTCACATGACTTGGTAACATTAATTGTGTGCTTGATGAAATCACTGTAATGATTTAATTTAAAAGTAATGCAGATGGACACAAATGTGACAAATGCATTTGACTAAAACTTAGCTAAAACTTGTCTAGTTTTCGTTGACTCTAACTAGACTAAAACTAATAATGATCAAATTTTTAAAATATGACAAAGATGAATATGTATTTTAGTCAAAAGACCAAAACTAAGACTAAATCAAAATCCCCTTCCAAAATTAATACTGCTGGATTGCTGGGAGGTGGGAAATTATGTCTTAGGCAGGGAAATATAGGCTGTTCCCGTAACTCCCCATCATTACTCATGGTATTGAAAGAAAACGAAATGATACAGCCTATATACTCACAGTCTTAGTTTAAAATGAGACCCTCATGTTACATAGAATAGGTTCATTTGATCATATGCTGAGTTTAAATACGACATGACGACATGTTTTATATCTGATTACTTACTATAGACATCTAATCTGTGCTACATAAACATGAAGGGAACACCATTGCTAAAACTAGCAATGTAGGCATTGTCATTGCCAATTTTTTTCCTCCAGTCCCTGAACCACATCATTTAAACCCAGGTCAGATTAGATGTTTAGAATTGTGTTTATTGGTATTGTTTAACAGCACTAGCTATGGCTACTTCTGTGTAAACTGTACTTCTTGTTAAGGAGACGCTGAGGGCTCTGGATCCAGAGCTCCTGGAGGAGTTCCTGAGAGCCGCAGAGGGTATGGAGGCTTTCTGTACCCCGTCTCAACTTCGAGACATGGAGTTTTTCACACAGTCTGTCAGGACACAGTGGGAGGTGGGCTGTTTGGGCGTGTGTTTGAATAGCTTTGTCTCTGAATCTGTGAATCACCAAAGCACCTTCATTAAACTGTCACAGGCTGTAACAGACTGTATCAGTTCTAAATACTACAACTTGATTGTTATTGGGTCTAGATGATGTGAGCTTTATTAACACAGCTGATTTTTTTTCTTTAAGCATCCATAACATAAAAGGAAAACATTGAATGATTCAACTTTTTGTTGAATATTTTGTTACTCAGGATGTGCAAGCTGAGATATCAGCCTCTTTGCAGCAGCTAAAATTTGAACTTAAGCGCCAGTGTTTTAATCGTGCTGCTCTGCAATGTGAGATGCTCTTTAACTCTGAGAAAACCAGCCCTGACTCTAAATCTGTGCCAAAAGGAGAGGTAATATTACAGCCGAACTAACCGCATGGCATTCCCTCTAGCGTACGGTGACATGGGAGCATGAGGCAGAGGGACCGCTTACGTGGGTATTGGTATTGGGTTGTCGGGCTACTTTTATCTGTAGAAAGCCTTGGACATTTCTATATTATATAAGAGCTAGCACATTTAAATGTTACTTGTGGAATTGGTTGTCAATGGTATGCAGCATGGCTAGTTGTAAAAAGGGTGTGAGGGTTTGATAAGGACATAAATGTGGTGCTGAGTTTTCCCTTGTTCAATCTGCAGGCATGTTTCTCTGCAAAGGGCAGTCTTGCCCAGGCCGGGCAGCAGCTGGAAGCTCTGAAGGAGCTTTGTGAAACCCTGAGCCCAGAGGACGCTCACAGGCTGGCACAGGCCCAGCTGAGGGAGTGTGAGAAGAGGCTTGCTGCCATCCAGCGTCAGTTCAGCGGTGACCGTGACACGCCACCAGAGGCTGGGTGAGAGTTAGAGACAGAGTATAGTCCTCAGTATCCCTGTGTTCAAGACCACCTTTGTCTATTTCAAGACTATCTCTTTAGAAATCGTTCAAGACCAGGCTAGGTGCAACTTGAATGAGTATTATCTGAATAAGGATTGCATAAACTGTGGGTGAATACTTCAGTAGCTTTGTTCTGTTATGCTAAATTGGGATTCAGTTGTAATGCCTGTCATACTTCCTACAGACCTCAGTTATTTGAAGAGAGAAATGGGATATGTAAACTTCAAAAACTGCCCTGAAAACAGTGATTTCACTTACTTTGGTCCCAGTAAAGCTAAGATTGGTGTGAATGGTGCTTTGCGCTTTGTTGTCATCATACCTTTGAAATGAAAATGTTAATGTGGCCACATTGTATTGTTTATACAACCACACTGGATAAACAGGCTCTACAGATGAATCATACTCTGTGCTTATGAATAAAGAAAAGACACATTTCATGGGAAACTTTTTTTTATTATCAGTCTGTTACAAAACACAATCACAGACTCAAGGCAAAATATGACATGAACCTTCCAGGTTTTGGCTGAGGCCTAAATCATGTCACGTTTATCAATGACATCAAATGTGGCAGTTTTCCCCTCCCCTTACATGCAAGTTGAATTGTCTTGGTGACATAATAAGGACCTGAAATATTGAGGTGTTTAGGCATGTCTCAAATCACAGATCACTAATTTTAGCTCGGGTCAAGCTTCAATAAATATGCACCCAAGTCAAAAACAAAACTGAAATCTTCTCGAGACCATTTGACTTCAACATTAGCAGTCATAAACAGCAGTTTCTTAATCTTTAGGTTTTTGTGGTAGTGAAATGTGTTGGAATTATTGTGTGGCTTCAACAATTTTCTGATTGGTGATTTTGTATGGAGGTGTGTCCTGGTTTACATTGGATCTAAAGCAAATGATGAAAATGCAATAACAAAATATACTGATATTCATTTACAGTTCATTGGCGGTTCTTAAGTGTAAACGAGTACTTGAAGTCACCAGAGCCTTGCAGATATATCATTAACAGTTACTCTTTATCATTTTCTGTTCTAATCTCTGACAGGTTACTTGTTGAAGTACCACCTGAGACTCCACCACAGGGAGGGTCTACAGCACCAGTCAAGCAGAATACAGCTCCTGTCACCAAAGAGGTACTGTGTTTTACAGCAACCTGACTCATCCTCCACTATGTTGGAGCCTAAACGCAGTTTATTGGTAAAATATAAATATTTGATTAATTAGCATGCCATAATTTAAGTTCATATGTAAGACAATAGTAGTTCATTTGGTTCACTGATTTTGTAGAAGCTGGAAGGAATATTTACAGTATTTACAAGCTGATCTATTTACAATTCATATTTACAATAATGGAATAATTAATTGTTTGATTCCTTGCATTTGGGGTGTGTGTGTATGATTTAGAGTGCATAGGATTTTATTTGTATTACATTTGTAATATTTGGAAACAGGTGATTGATCGTTTGTTCTAGTAACTATGTGCACCCCTCACTGCCTCCGGTTGCTCTCACAAGAGAGGAGTCAGGCAAGAGTAGAGTGGAGCCACAGTTTTTTGACCTCTCTTTTTCTTGGTCTCTCTTTCTCATTAATTATTCTCTCTTGAATTTTGTCCAGTGATTTGATAACTTTGGAATGAACTGACCTGTATTAAATATTTTTGTGTTAAAGTAAACACTTAAAATTCACTGAGTGGTCCTATAAATATTTTCCTGGATGTGAACTTGGACAAAGGACGATGTTAGAGCGTCAAGCTAAGGCTTCATTCATTAGAAACCTACACATTATTTGTGAATGTTTTTGTCTTGGGTAAATCTTGTTTTCTGTTTTTTTCTTTTCTTAGGCCACACCAGTCTCTTCCCGACCGCGGACAGTGGAGAAGAGAGCCATCGTCAAAGAGCCAAGCTCTGAGGAGGATACTGCCAAACAGGAGGTGCTTGAAAGGTAAACAAAACATGAGGGAGAGAGTGAGATGGAGATCTGACTTTACATCTGACTTTACTGAGTTGCTGTATTTGGAAATATATATGGCAGGGTAGGTTTATTTGTATCTGACTTTGTGTAAATGCTAGCCTCTGTGTATTTGTGTGTGTGTGTTTTGGACATGTGTCTCCCACAGGTACCGGAGCTCCAGATTTGCCCTTCAGGCTCAGTTGAACAGGAATGAACAAAGTATGCTGGGAGATCGTCCCTCAGACTCAGCCACACCCGCAGATCTCCAAAAATTCCTTAGAGAGTTGAAGGTAAAGACTGTCTGTGTAACAGATAACACAGACTCTGAAAACTGTCTGTCTGTACAACATAATCTAATCATCTAATGTCTTTTGAGACCAAAGTGCTGAGACAGTCCTATGACAAAACATATATCAAAAGCTCTAACTCACTCCTGAACTCGGGATCTCAAGCACAGTAATGTATATCATAGCAATATACACACAACACTGTAACAGAACCTGTACATTTTGCGCCTTATATAATTAGTGTGTTGTAACACACAAACAGCAAAGTAGCAAAGTCATGCTATGTTAGCTGGTTGGCAAAATCTGCTGACTGACATAAAAATGTGTGATAATATAGTAACATCAGCCAGGAAGCAATGTCATGTCAGATTATAATGCTTCTTTTGACAAGCATAAGAGAGTGTTATGTCATCCTGGTGGCATTCAGTTTGAGCTTTAGTTTTATGCAACAATCAAATAATACACATTACAAGTTATCTTTACAGATTACAGATTACAAACCATCTTTAAAAATGAATCATACAGACAGAACTTCTGTGGCAGACAAAGATGTACATTGACTCAAAAGGCCCATGTCACAGTGTTTCTGTGGGGCATGTGTCTATTTAGGCTCTCAAAGAGGAGACGGAGCTTCTGTGGTCTGATTATGAAGTCCAGTGTACCCAGTGCTCCCAGTTTAAAAGTCACGAACGTTCAGTGGAGCAGGAGCAAGCAGAACTCACACTGAAATGGAAAGAGCAGAGGACCCAGCTACACAGCAGGTAATGAAATACACTGTATTCATTACCTGCCCAGTACTCATATACTGTCCTGCAGTATACGGGTACTGGGCCAGTACTGAAATACAGTATAATATGTGCATACTGGGAAGGTAATGAAATACAGTGTCATATATGAGAACTGGGCAGGTGCTGACATACAGTGTAATATGTGTAATATATGAGTATTGGGCAGGTAATGCAGCACAGTGTAATATTGTGTTATTTGGAGTACAATAGAGAGCTGGGAATACAATAGAAAACAAATCTGAAAAGGTCTGTCACTGGTGACTGCATTGGGCACAGCATACATCTAATGGTGTCTGACTGACTGGGCGAATGTTTCGGATACTGTGTATTTGTACTTCGGCTCCTTCAGTGAGGAGCCTGTTGTATTGTTTGAATTCTCAGCTGCCGTTGTATCAAGAGTCTTTTTGCCGTATTTTCCATATTGTCTGATATTTATCTAAAGTTTGTTCAGTTTTTGTTTGTTTGTTTTTTCCTCAGGGTGGACTCTCTTGGTTCAGCTCTTGAGCTGATGGACTCAATTGATCAACGGATACCAGATATTTCCGAACGACTGGACGCGTTCATCAAAGAGCCAAAAGACATCAATGGATACACTCTGGCTAAGACGAATATCTTGAAGGATATAAAGGTGGGAGAAATTAACACAGACACAGGAAACTAAAGGAACCCCACAGTGGAACTCTACACAGTGGAAATACCACATAAAATACTTTATTTTTAGTTTTTATCCCTACTACTTATTTATCCTGTCATCTGCCTTTACTTCTTTCTCTATTTCTCTTGCTCATCTTTCTTACCTCTCTCTGTCCTGTTTCAGGACCTGGATGAGAACATCCAGACTGAACTGGACCGGCTGTCGCGCTTTGACTCTGAGCCCAGTAACCTGGATCTGAGGGACCGCTCCCCCTTGACCCAGGTGGTCCTGGCCCACAGAGCCGAACTGGACAAGCTGAGGCAGCAGGTGCGAAAGAGCGAGGCTGCAGCTCATGCTCTGGACCGTTTCCTCTTGTCTCTGCACACAGTGGACCAGGACATCTCCTGTGTGCACAGCCTGCCCTGCAGCGAGCTCGCACAAGCACAGGACAGCCTATCCAAGCTGGCTCTTATCCGGAAAGGGGTGGGCAGCCTTAGGGACAAAGCCCCACAGCTGGACCGGCTGTTGGAGGGGGCCCGACTGACAGTAACTTGCAATGGCTCTGCAGTGTGTTGCCTGGATATGGTGGAGGCACTGGTGGGAAGGGTGGACAAGGTGGAGAAGCGTCTGGAAGCCCGTCAGCAGGAGCTCCACAGGGGACACCAGAGTCTGTCTCTCAGGCTCAGGGGGAAGAACCTGCTGGGGGAGCTGAGGAAGGTGCAGGGTCTACTGGAGAAACAGGGTCTGAAGGAGCCCACCTTGCCAGCAGTACAGCACAGGTGACAGTGTGGTGTTAGTCTGGATGATGTTAAAGGATAGTTTGCAAACAAGTGATGTTTAAATTTTTCATCATTAGCAAATGACTGTACCAAAAATCTGATCAAAGAATTGCTTCCTCCACTGATTTTACTTTTTCCTGTTTGACCCCTCTTCGTAAGGATGGGAGAACATGTGAGCTGCACTCTGAAATTCTCATGGCCGCATTTCTCTCATTGTGAATTCAAAGTTCTCTCCCATTACAAAGAATAAAAGACAAACACGCCTCATTAGCCACTTTGCTGATCATTGGATTTTGTGTGTGTGTGTGTGTGTGTGTGTGTGTGTGTGTGTGTAGGATACGAGCTCTATCAGAACTGGAGACTGACCTAAACTCACTCTGTCCTGAGTACCAGAGCCTCAGGGAGGCTTTAGCACAGCAGTCCCAGGAAATGGGTCCCCCTGGTGTTGAGGAGGAGGAACTGCAGTCCCTTTGGGAGGATACTCAGAGAGCTTTGTCTCAGAGGTGAGAAGGAAGGAGAAGGATGAAAAAACATTGGCCAATGATAGAAACTAAGAGGAATGGGAAGAAATGGAGAGAAAACTGATGGGATGCAATTATGTTAATGTAGTGTTAATTTGCATTGCAAATTACAGGTTTTGCCTTAGATTCACCAACACCAGTATGAGCCACCCACCTGGATTAGACAACAACGGGGAATGCACCACAGTGTTCTCATGTCAGTGATGAGTGGGAGACATAGAGAGTTCAACTCCATGAGCCAGGAGATTAGAGATAACTATGTTGCAGTGATTTTGAGAAAGAAATATAGAGAATCTAAGATGGAAAATGAGAGGGGAGTGGATGTACAAACTAAAGAAAAGAACTTGGGAATTAAGGGGATTTAAACAAATTAAAAGGATTTATGTTTTCCACAAAAGAGAAAGGGTGAAGGCAGTGTTGTAGTACTCAAGATCGGGCTTGGTCTCAAGACCACTTTTTGAAGGTCTTGGTCTCGTCTTGTCTCGTAATCAACCACATTTTTACTCGGTCTTGTCACGGTCCCAGACATAGAGGACTTTTGATTTTATTTCAAGACCAGTCAAAACCACAACTGTGAAGTTAGCTTGAAATCAGACATTCGCCTGACATTTACCACATAGCTAGATCTCTGTCTCATTAAAAGTTATATAAACTACTTGGACATTATGTTATCCTGCCTTGTGAAATTATAAATAATTTTTTTGAACATGACATTAAGAAGGTCTCGAGTTTGATTCCTAGCCGGGTGGCCAGGGTCCTTCCTTCCTGCACTTAGATGGCGTTTCAAAATAAAAGTCCATCGAAAGCTCATGCATACTGAATTTGTGTGTTGCAAGTAGAATATCGGTGAAGTATAAGGCCAGGCACGGTCAACAAACTTTGAATATTTATATTTTATGTTCAGTTTCTCTTTAAACAGTAGTGAAGGATTACTCATGATTGCTGTTCTGAATAATAACAATAACTTTTGAAAACACATTTTGGGATCTGTTCAGAGGTTCGAACTAGTTCTAGTGACCAACCAGGCATCTAGACATTTTATTTCAACTTAGATTTCAGGAACATACTAGTATCGACGAAATGAAATGTAAAAAAGTATGTATATATATTTTATGTATATAAAATTATGATTGTGAAATTTCTCAAAAAAAGTGACATTTGAATATATATCTAAAATGAGTCTGGGTCAACTTCAGAGGTCAGGCCTGGTCCTAGTGACTAACGGATGTCATTTCATTTTAAATATCAATAGCACACTGATATTGATGAAATAAACACATAAATACAGTTTTGAAGCTTCTTGGAAATTTCTGAAATTATGTAACATGTAAAAAAGTGTTTTTTGGGGTCAGCCGTAAAGGACAGGCTAAGTCCTTATGTCATCTTATGCGTCAGTAACACCCTGGTATTGATGAAAAAACATAAAAATACAGCTGTGAAACTTCTCAGAAATTTGCGAAAACAGATTATATGTCAAAAAAGCACTTTTTGGGGTCAATCTTAAAGGTCAGGTCTAGTCCTAGTGACGAAACAAAGGATGTAGACATTTCATTTCATCTTATATGTCAATAACACTCTAGCAATGATAAAATAAACACATAAAAACAGTTGCGAAAGCTGTCAGAAATTTGTGAAATCAGAAAACATGTGAAGTCAGAAAACATCTTGCACAGAAAATTGTATTGTGTTAGCTGGATGGTAAAACAGGGAAAAGGAATGTTGAATAAAGATGGTTAAATTGATTTCAGCTCGTAGTGTTTGTTTGTATGTGGATGTTTTTATGGGAATGTGGATCTTTTAGATCAATTTGAGAAGTGCCTATGGTTTGCATGTTCCACATTTTATCATAAGTGTGTCATGCAGTGTGGGACTCGCATTGTTCTGGTCCTGATCTTGACTCAGTCTTGTCCTCCCTTGGTCCTGGTCTTGACTTGGTCTCAACCCTTCAAAGTCTTGGTCTTGTCTCGGTCTTGATACACTCTGGTCTTGGTCATGATTTGGTCTCGGTTTAGGTGGTCTTGACTACAACACTGAGTGTAGGCTCCTCACAAAAGAACAGATAGAAGTCAATTAACATTTTTGAGTAACATTTAGGATGTTTGTGTCAAAATCTTTCATTGTAAAAGATTATCAAAAACAGTGGAGATCTGAGTGAAGACATTTGGCACTTCTGAGTGAAGGAGCTCACTGTGCCATTGGTGTTTTTGCATTGTTGAGTTCCTGTCTTTTTTTTCCTGTCATAGACAAGAAGAGTGCGACTGTCTCATGGACCTGCTGAAAAAGTTCCAGGGTTGTCGTGGTTACCTGAGCAGCACTCTTCAGAGAGCAGAAAACACCATTGGTGAGCAGGCCTCTTACATGGGCAAAGACAACCTTCAGCGACTTATCACAAAGGTCTGCACCTCCTCGTACCCACAACATCACAGACAAAAGTATCTTCATACTGATGGTCTCTTTACTACTCTGTGTCTTTAAGGAGAAGATCACCCTGTTTTATAACCTTTACTTCGGCATTTCTCAGTAACCCAGGGTTTTGTTTTTTCAAATAAAAAACTCTTGTGTGAAGCATTTTTGGCTTTTCTGTATGTTTCACAAAAAGGTAATTTTCTTTAATATTCAGATAATCTGTAATAATCAAAAGTATTGACTGTATTGACCTACCATGCTGTTAATGGTGTTGGCTTTGTGAAAAAAGGACTTTACCATATAAGTGACTTTAACATGTCAAATTGTTGGGGAAAAAAAACACCAGATGTCATGCAAGTGTCAAAGTGTGCCATATCTGTCCAAGCTTCCCTTATTATTTTAATGACAGTGTTCCTGATCTCTTCTAATAGTAATCTGTGTTTGATCAGTAATGTCTTGATTAATATATATCTCTGTGTCATGATCACACTGCTTCAGGTCCATGGTATAAAGGAGGACCTAAGTGGTCTGGGACCCAAAATGGAAGAATTCAGAGCCATGTGCAGACAGTTGCAGGCTCAGCTGAAGAAAATCCCTGACTGCTCAGAAACGCCATTTGAGGCTGAAGCAGATGCTCTGGTGGACTCATGGCTTGATGTGGGTTCCTTCTCCATGTCTTACACACACACACACACACACATGCACACACTTTTAATGAGTACGTTAACCGTGTTGTGTCCAGGTGACAGAGAAGACAGATGCCTATATGGACAACCTGCAGGTGGGCTTGGAACTGTGGGAGAAACAGCTCATGTTGGGTGGAGAGGTGGACACCTGGGCAGGTGCCAAAATTCGCATGTTTGCAGAACTACGCCCTTTCAGCAGCGAGAAGGAAGTGCTTGAAATGAAGGTACATTAAAGTGAAAACTCTCCAGTCCCGGTCACAAGACACGACAACATGCTGTTTCACACATCCACAAAAGTCCAAAAAACCCGTCTTTATCTGCACACACCACTTTCATTAAACTTTACATCAGTAAGTTCTGACATAGAAAGGAAATAAATGGAAACATTTTCAGAATATTTTGGGATTTACAGTACATCTCTTTGTTCTACATTTTAGTTATTAGTTTATTTCCTACTGTTTGACATTTAATGTGTTTTGCTGATGTCTCTGTTTTGGGGTCAGGATGAGATCCAGACTGAGGAGAAGAACATTCAACATTTCCATAAGAAATCATTGGAGATCCAGGAAATGCTACAGTCCAAAGAGGCCCCACTAGAGCTACAGGTAACAAGACAGTGTCACCTCTCCCACCTCTACCATCTCTCTCCTCCTCCATCTCTCACCATCTACTTGTACTGTCTTATCGACCAAACCAAACACACATGCTCTCCCGCACATTCTCTCTTTCTCCGACCCCCCCCCCCCACTCTCTCTCTCACTCATTTTCTCGTTTGTTCATACACACACACACACACACACACATATACACACATACACAATCGACACACACACAAATCGGCTTTATGGCCCTGTTCACACAGGTGATGGAGACTGGATTGAGGAAGAAGATGGATCAGGTGAAGGAACTCTTCTCTGATTGTAATGCCGTGTTTCAGGAGATGCTCACTGTGAGAGCTCACCTAACTCAGCGAATGGCCGGCCATCAGTCGTCTATCCGAAACATCCACTCAGCAGTCAGCAGACAGAGCTCAGAACAGCTACAGGTGTCACCATAAACACTCTACTGTGATTTATTTATTATCATATACAACCTTCATTCTTCCTTGTCTTACTTTTCTCTTTCAAATTATCAAATATTTTTTGGATTTGATTGGGGGATTAGCCAGAAGTGGTGGCTAAGTGGTGATAGGTAAGCACCTGATGTGTGATTTCACGTGTTGGTTGGAAAATCTAAATGTAATTTGCAGTAATGGTGAAAACAAATAAACAAACCTCTCCCCCAAAAAACAAAATGCTGAAGTCCCCTGTGGGACCATTCCAGTGTAGCTCCATATCTGAAAATATCCAGGGTCAGATGCTCCATCAGCTCTTCAGGCTTTTCTGAAGGAGTAAATGTTTTGCTTGACAACGCATTAAAGTAATCCAGATGATATTGGATGTGATATGTTGTGTGTCCTTGCAGGAACTGTCTGAGCAGCTGCTGGAGCAAGAGGAGCACTTGGACTCCCTAGTGAAGGAGATCAGCCTGATGTCCAGTGTGGCAGGACCTGCAGCTCTGCAGGCTCTGACCAGAGAGAGCCAACACCTGGAGGATTTAATCACCAAGACCCGAGACGACATTCATCAGCAGAGGGAGCATGGGAGGAAGGAGTTCCAACAGTCCATCAAAGGTACACAGAATCTACTGCCACAAGGTCTATTCATATTTGTTGTTTAACAACAGTTTGACTCAAGGCTAGTCTTCAGGATACCTTTATTGCATTGTTGCCAAAATAGAAATAAAGCACCAAAATAACAATAAAGTAGCCAAAGCCCGTGAGTGTTAGTCATAATTTTACTGAGTGTGAAGACTCTGGTTCTGTCTATTTTTCGGTAGATGAATGCCAGTCATTTGAAGACTGGTTGCAGGACCTGCAGCTGACTGTGAACGAATGCTTTGAGAACCCAGAGAGAAAAGAGGATGTGGAGGCATCCATACAGAAACTTAAGGTATGCGGCTGGTTGACACTGAACTGCGTTCCATTATGATGTGTCTGTTTGGGAATTGCAGGACGCAGTCATTGTAGCCCCGCAAGTCCCTAGTGGTAAAGACACCAGCATCTCCAGTTCTAAAATGTTTTGTAATCATGAATATATCACACAAAAAAGATTTAGACAACAGAATTCTTAGCAGTGCCCTTGTTCTCTGCTACTAAAATGTTCTATATCTGTCTCCATCATCACTACTAAGCATTCACCTTGCCTGCTACCTGTGAATAAAGTTTGGAAACATTCACCATCCCACTATCCCCTGCAACCAAGCAAACACCGTAACAAAACCCTGAACAACTGATTTGAGTTTTCTCATTATTTATTGGACAATTCTTTTATTTAATTCATAGCCTGCTTTTGAAGTGTTAAAATGATATTTTCTCTGTATCTTGAGATGTTAATTTCTTTTGGTTGTAAATCCATGTTATGTTTGTTATAATCAATGATAACAATGGTATGAATGGTAACAATCCTTTGCATTACAATAGTACACTACCATCTGGAGAACACATACAAAAATCCTCTACCTGCATAGTTTAACAAAGGGGTTACTCCATCTGGACCATGGTATCTGAACTCTAATGGTGGTATCACCTGGTTTCTGTATGTTTTCCAGAATTTTCTGTCCTCTAAGGAAGGGGAGAGGCGTCTGACTCAGCTGAGGGAGAAAATAGAGAGGAGCAGAGAGGAGAAATCAACTCCAGGGAACTCTCTGAATTTCTCCCCCTGGTTTCAGGAACAGGAGTGTGAACTGGCTACCTTTAGAGCTCACTGCCAGGGAAGGCATGGCAAACTGGAAGACATTCTTCATGACCTGAAAAAGTACTGACAACTTTGACTATCTGTTAATGCCCAAATATAGCGATCCGTTATTTCAAGCAGAAACTTAATTTCTTAATGTTTGGTAATTGCTTCTCTTGGTGTTTAGGTTAGAAGAAGAGTACAGCCATTTGAAGGAATGGCTTCAACCCAGAGAAAGGCGGTCTGAACAGGGAGAAAACATCAGACAACTTTATGAAAGTTTTCTTCAGGAAAGGTACTTATGCTCCAGTCAGTGTGTGAAATTAATTGAAAACTCTTCAAGATTTTTTTTCTCTTTATTCACCACAATGCTTTGGTTAGGACGTTGTGGCACCTACAGGTTTTCACAGCTTCTCTGATGGCCATTTAGTGTCCTAAATTTGTACTTAGTCTTTGAGTCTGTCTTGTTCCTGCTCTGTGTTCCTGTACCTTTGTTTCCTGGTTTACTACCTGTTCCAATAAATCTGGTCAACTGCATGTGCACCTAGTCTCTCACTCATTTTGTGAAATGGGGCATTATGATAAACCATTCTCCATGCAAGTGCTAAGTGTCATACAACTATTAAATTAAATTTATTGATGATGTTAACTGTTTGTAACTAAGACTGTTTCTTTCTCTCTGATCCCCAGTGGCCAAGCTGAGGCATTCAGCAGTTTACTGTCCTCTGTGAAGAAACACGGTCTGAGAGGAGAACCCTTGCTCAGAGATAGTCAGATCTTGCTGGAGAAGTTCCACAGCCTCAGTTCTTTCCTTGAGAAGCAGACTCAAGCCCTCAGGTCTCTGGAGGAGGAGCTGGAGGCCTTCCAAGCTGAGGAAGAGGGCCTCCAAATGTGGATCAGAGAACAGCAGCAAAGGCTGGATTCACTGAGGAGAGACACTCAAATACAGGAGAGGCTCAGCAGAGCACAGGTTGGTCCTCGGGGAGTTATCCGTTTTAAAGCTATTTGTTTGGATCACAAACTGATATTATAGTTTGATATGTTTGTTTGGTCACTTGTTTCATATGAGTGATTTATTCCTACTCTTTCCTGACATAAAGATGTTAGGAATTTGGTAAAGCTAGCAAACACCAATAGTTACAAATTGGAAAATCAACAGTTCTGTCTGTCAGATGTGGCTGTTTAAATATGAATGTTCTGACTGCATGTATGTCTGGACTATCTGAATCGTCCAGGCCGTTTTGAAACTGCGTGCTGAGGGTGACTCAAAACTGGCTGCTCTCGGGAGGAGAGGGGAGAGTGTTTGTGAATGTGAACTCCTTGAGGAAAATAAGAGGTGCACACTCCTACAGAAGCTCAGAGACGCAGAGGGGGACTGGAGAAGAGTTCTGCAGTCTGCCGAGGACCATAAGAACCAAGCCGAGCTCCAGGATTCCTTTAAAAAGGAACTCCAGGCCTTCCAGGCCCAGGGTGAGGGCACTCGATCCTGGGTGAGAGAACTGAAGCATGGTCTTGACTCTCTGGACAAAGACCCTCACATACAGGAGAAAATGAGGAGAGCCCAGGTTAGACAGAGGAATTGAACCGCCAATGCAAAAAAAGTTGTTTTAGAGAGAAACCTGTTCTGACTGTACTCTCTCATTGTTTGCATCTCTTAGGTTGTTTTGAACTTACATCATGAGGGTAAGTCAAAGCTGGCAGCTCTGAGGAGAAAAGCAGAGAGTTTTGGTGAACATCAGCAGCTGGAGGAGAAGAGCAGACATGCTCTCCTGCAGATGGTGAAAGATATAGAGGAGGAGTGGAAAGCAGTTCTCCTGGCTGCACAGGAGCTGCAGAGTCAAGCAGAGCTCCAGGACTCCCTCAGGAGGGAGCTGGAGGCTTACCAACTCCAGGAGGAGATTACTCGAACCTGGATCGGAGAGCTGAAGCGCAAACTGGACAGTGTTGACAAAAGCACTCATGGGACCAAGGACCCGACTAAGGAGAGCTTTGTGCAAGCACAGGTGAGTGATAAGTGTTAAAAGGATGTTTTTAGTACATTTTCAAGCCAGAGCTAGACTCTCTGGACAAAGACCCTCAGAGTTTGTTTACAGTCCGCAAAAACTCTGGGTTGTTACAAATGTAGGTTTGTTGTTTATGTTCTAATGAGTTAGTTTGGCACTTAAGATGAACAAAGATTGTCAGAGTCGAAATGTGCAATTAACTTTTGTCTTTTGATAAGATTAGGGCCCTGTGTTTCAACAGGTTCTGATTCAAATTAGTGTTAGCCTGTACTAACTGTGTATGCTGTTGCTTTGTAAGTTACTCTCCGAGTGAAACATGGTTTGAAGGTGCTAGAAGATACTTCAAAGAACATGCAAAGCCCTTATTTCTTTAACTTTTGTCATCTCCTAGGCCATTCTCAATCTGTGTCCTGAGGGTGACTCAAAACTGGCTGCTTTGAGGAAGAAAGCCAGTAACATTTGCGAACTCAAACATCTTGAGGAGGGTAGGAGACACAGACTCCTGGAGGTGCTCAGAGAGACAGAGGAGGAGTGGAGCAGAGTCCAGCAGGATGCTCGAGAGCTGAGGAACAAACTGGAACTTCAAGACTCTTTCAGCAAGAAGCTACAGGCCTTCCAAGACCAGAGAGAGAGCACTCAAGCCTGGGTCAAAGAGCTGAAACAGAGGCTGGAGTCTATGGATAAGAACACTGGGGTCCAGGAGAGGCTCCAGAGAGCTTATGTAAGAGAGCAGGACATTTTTCAATAATCTTATCAAACTTTATCATGCAGTGCTCATTTATTGTAGTATTCTGTTATCATGTGATATAACTAGATAACCTTTAGTGATATGTTAGCCTATTTAGATTCTGTTTGCACTTTGAATAGTATCACATTCACATCAGCAGATAACCATAATCCTGTCATGTCAGAAGAGACAGAAGAGAAGTACTCTTATAAAGCAGATTGGGGTCAGAAACAGTACTCTGGGAGTGTCCCTTACAAAACAGGAAATATGTGACATTTGATTTGACTGATTTGATTACCGACATGGCGTTTGTAAGCATCTCTGTGCCAGAATCCTAATATTTTAGGGATATGTTAGGGATCCTAGTATACCCACAGTAACTTACATTTTGATTTGACATCTTTCTTGTCCTCTAGGCTATTCTGAATTTGCAACCTGAGGGTGAGTCAAAGCTTGAAGCTCTGATGAGACAAGGGGAGAGCATCTGTGAAAGCAAACAGCTAGACGAGAACAGTGGGCATGCATTATTGCAGATGGTGAGAGACATAGAGGACGAGTGGAGTGCAGTTCTGCTGGCCGCCCAGGAACTGCAAAGTCAGGCAGAGCTGGAGGACTCCCTCTGCAGGGAGGTGGAGGCACTGCAGGCAATGGAGGAAAGCACCCAATCCTGGATCAGAGAGCTGAGGCATAAACTGGACAGCATTGACAAAAGCACTCATGGAAACAAGGACCAGATTGAGGAGAGATTTATGCAGGCTCAGGTGAGTGAGAAGTGTTAAAAGGACATGTGTAGTACAAAGCCAGTGAAATTTAAATTCACCACAGATGAACTGGCTGTATTGGTTATTGCTTACTTTAACTCTTGAAACCTCACTATAATGGTGTTGTTCCTTAGTGATGAAAGATTTAATGGTGATTAAGTGAGAACAGTCAGTTTTAAGCAGACAGCTTTCCAGGGTTTCCTTAAGTGATGAGGACAAGTCAGCTGACTTAAGTCAAACCCTCAAAGAAACCTTTTCAAAAAATGATCTGCCCGTTGTTTTTACCAACTTGTGTCCATTTATGAGTGAAAATGTGCTAGGGCTTATGCAGGATATAACCCCTCATATGGCCTGAAATGTTGAGAGTGTGTCAGTAGAAACAAATGATCAAGGTCTGTAGTGTTGATCATGTCTTTTGGCCGCTTGTATGCCATAGCTGTCGGTGATGGTCTCGATATGTGATGGAGATTGAATTATTTTCTGTATGTGTTCCTTAGGCAATCTTGAACTTGCGTCCAGAAGGAAATGCCAAACTTGCAGCTCTTAAGAGGAGAGTGGAGAGTGTGTGTGCATGTGAGGAGCTGGAGGAGGACAGGAAACACACATTCTTTCAGAAACTGAGAGAGGCAATGGAGGAGTGGAGAGACATGTTACAGTCTTCACAGGAACTACACACGTAAAGCACTAATTTAATGCCTGTAGTAATAACACACTATGATATATAACTGGAATAATGACAATAATAAATAACAAAAGAAATAATAAAAAGAATAAAATAATTAAAAGAGCCACATTATATTGTAAAAACATCTTCATAGTAATAATGTTAACCCAAATCCATTCAGGTACTTAGCAACATTATGATTCTCAGGTCTGGAATTAAAGCGGGGGTTATGAATGTGAAAAGCTTTACATTTTCTGTTATCTCCTTTGCTTCTTCATCCTCAGTCAGCTGAGGAGCGTGATGGAGCGCGTGGTGTCCGCTCAATGCCAGTGGCAGCAAACCCAGGCCCGTTTGGACCGGCTGAAGCAGCAGGCGGCGGGCTTACCTCAGCTGTTCTCATGGCCTGGCCTGGGGGAGAGGAGGCATGTGATGGAGCAGGTCCAGAGTCTATTGGACCGCACCAAATCACTCACCACGACACTCTCAGCACTGCGGGCCCAGGGCAGGGAGATGCACCAGCTGACCCGTGACCAGAGCTGGACTGACTCATCCTGGACGGCCATGGAAGAGTGCGTTCCTGTTCTACTCAACAAACTTAAGGTGGGTTATATCAATATATGCGTGTGTGTGTGTGTGTGTGTGTGTGTGTGTGCGCGTGTGTGCGTGTGCATGTATGTGTGTGCGTGTGCGTGTGCATGTGTGTGTGTGTTGTAAGATTATAGTAACATCTGAACAGACATGGTTCAGGATAAGAGATATGTTTAACCTGATGGTCTTATTACCATAGATACAGAGAAAGCTTCACACCTTTGGCGCCACGTTACAGTTGGAGCCAAGAGCAATTGATTAAGGCAAAATACAACCGGTAATGGGCAAATGGCAGCCATCATAGACGAAAGGGGACTTTAGCATTAACACCTAGATTCTGATTTGCATCAAGCAACGTTGTAACTATTGTCTGTTTTCTTCGTGGTATAAAAGGTCGATCACGGTAACAGTTCTCTGAGTTAAGCTTCAGCGCAGGCAGACACGCTGCCAGATTCCACCACCACCAAATAAAGCTTTTCTCCAAGTGCAGTCCGGTTCGTTTTTGGTCCAATTCGTTTACTTGTAAAATCACAAGAAAGTCCAACAGTGTGTGTGTGTGTGTGTCTGCGCATGCATGTAATGGTCTCACAAGAATTAGTATGGTATGGTATTGTTGGAATTATTTAAAGAATTAACCTTTATGTGCAAGACGATGTGTTGACTCTGTGTGTGGGTGTGGGTGCGGTGTGTGTATGTGTACTTGTGCGTGCATGTGTGTGTGTTTGTGTGTGTGTGTGTGTGTGTTTGTGTGTTTAGGAGGCCTATGAGTGTCTGGAAGAGGGCATACATGCAGAAAGACTCTGTACTCAGTTGGTGGAGCAGCACAACGCGGCTCAGGATTGGCTAACAGAGCAGGTCAAAGGTCTTGGACCATTACCTTCAGACCGACAGGCGTTACAAGGAGCCATCAACACTCTGAAGGTTGTCTCACTGCACTGAGCTTGTCTCACTGCATTGATTAAAAATTGAAATAACCCAGTCTATAATAGCAGCAACAGTTTTCATTCATTCATTTATTTATTTAACTTTTTTTGTTGTAATTGTAAAACTGTGGTAAGCATTATCTAGGTGATAGTAATGCATTTTACTCTCCAGCATTCACGTACCATCTTCATTGCTTCCACAAGGCCCTGCTCCAAACTGCTGATCGGGAGGAGAGAGAGATGAAAGAGCTGAACACTGCCAAAGACTCTCTGCTGAAGTTCTGTACACCTGGCGGTCGTGACGCACTGACACTAGAGGTCAACCACCTCCATGAACTCTGTGCTGCTTCAAAGACGGAGATTTGTGAGAGACTGGCTGTTTGTGAGGCCAGACTGGCCGACATGGAGCTCAGGCTAAGAACCAGGGCACAGGGTTTCAGAGAGCTGGCAGAGGGTCTCCAGAAACAACTCCGGGACACTGACCACTCACTTGACTTGGATGAAGGGCTGAGGAACATTGGTGAGCTGCAGGAGAGATGGCATCATTTCAAGGTACCATATATTATAGTATTTCTGTAATGTGGGTGTGGATTTGATAAGCGAGGTGTCTGGAATTCAGTGATGTTTGGAAATTCTGTTGAAAACTGTTCATACAGGATGATTTAGAAATTAATCAACTGAATTTCTATAAATTACCTCCTTGTCTCCATAACTGGCTGTGTTGAAATTGGACCTCAATTCTTCTTGATTTCCACTATCCTTGCTGGTATTCAGTAAGCCTTAATATTTGAGCATGTCCATGGTTGTTGCGCAAGTTGAGCTTTTGCCTCTTTCAATCAAAGAAGAACAGATACAGTGAGTGTGTGTTGGATAGACTGTCTCAAAACATTGCCAATTTTATACTGCATTTTTGTCATTTTGTCAACTTTTTTTAGTTGGTAAGAACAATCCAGAACATATGTCATTCTTTACAGTAAAACTCTTTTTATTTATTTTTAATAAATCCATTGACTTGGTTTTGTTGATCTAAAGCTAAAGACCTAAATGTTGTTATGTTTTCTCTCAGTCTTGTGAGAAGACCCTTGAAGATTTAGAGGGTAAAGTTCGTGAACTAGGTAAGGGTCTTCACATGGTGCCTTCTGATGAAGACCTGCCTGGTAATGTGATCTCTATCATGGACAGTGTGACACAACAGTACTGCAGGTACCCAAACCTTCAGAAGAGTGATTATATTAAAAATAGTTCAGGTGGGAGACCTGTTATGTCCTCCTACTCCTTTACTCTGAACATCAGCAGAATGCATAAATTGTGCTATAATAAATCTTAACCTTTTCTTTGTCTGAAACGTGCTGTGAATATGAATTATCTTTTTTGTCTGATTCTCTGTGTCAGTTTAAGGTCCAAACTGTTGGATAGGCAGAATGGCTGTGCTGACAGTATTGTGAGGTGTGCCAGGGAGTCTCTTCATGCTTTACAAAACTGGAACCAGTCAGTTCAAAGAGAACTTCTCACCAAGTCCAAGTCCTCCATACAGGTTCGTGAGAAGACTGAAAACTCATAGACAAATAGAGTTTTACACAGGATACAAAATTGAATCCAGTTTTACTCGCATTTAATGTTTGAGTGCAAGTGTTTAGTTTGTCATAATCCTCATAATTGCGTAAGCTAATATGCTGCACTTCCAAAAAGACTCATCAGTATGTGAAGAAAAGAGGGTAAATGTGTGTGGATGATCTGAAATTGGAGAATTCATTTTAATAATAATTTAAGAATGAATTGAAATGTTTTCATGCATATGACTGCAGAATTTATTGACCAAAATTACTGTAAAATCTACTCGAATCTAACCTTCTGTTCTTATGCTGTGCCAGGATATGCTAGAGCATGGTGCAAGACTACAGAAGGATCTGCAGGAGGTGCTGTCTCACCAGCTGAGAGATTGCCTGGGATGTGAGCTGGCAGCCAAGCTCGACAGAGACAGCATACACACACTAAAGGAGATGGATGCACACACATGTGAACTCAAACAGAAGCTACAGGTGCGGTTAACATGGAATTAAACCCTAACATATATGTAAAATCTTTGTGGCAAGGTAAAGACTCAAATTCAGGTCCTTCACTTTAAAGCACCCACTCCATGAACAGTTGATTTAACTGATTAAACCCATTTTTGCTTTACACTCCAAACACATGGCAGAGGTAAATTTGTTCAACGGCACACCGATACATCATTGAGAAACCTCTTTTCTTTTGAAGGTCATAAGGTTTTTTTCTGTATTAGGACTTGGCTGAGAAGCACAAGCAGGAGATCCTGAGATCCTCAGTGGAAATGCAACCAATCTCAGTCTACTCACAGGTACATTGGCAAAGTCTTGTAGTGTTGTTTGTAAGACAATAATTGACCATGTTAATCTTTATCCATTATGCTCTTAAACGGAAAGTACACATTGTTCTTACGGTGTTGTCACATTGAAATTCCTGACAACAAAATGAATGTAGAGATCTTGATTTAAGTCATTATTTGGAATTCCAAATATTTTTAGGTTTCCAGTGTATATGAAGAAAGGCCAAGCCCAATTAAAGGGACCCCTTCAACCAGCAAGGTTGAGTCTGATCTGTCAAAGCAATCAGATATTCCTCCATCTCCCCTGACAGTGGAGAGCTTTGTTAAAATAGAGGACAGTGAATATATGCAACCCTCTGAGAGCATTATTACACAAATTCCTGTTTCATTCAGTCCAGAGGTTCCCCCAAAAGCAGAAAGACCTACCAGAGCTAAACCCGTAGCTGCGATAGTTTTGGAGGCTTATGACTCTGGACTCCAGACAATTGAACTTCCAACCACAGTGACCCCCCGACCACCCACAGTGGTCAGTGTCTCTCCCATTTCAGTGAATGTCTCTGAAGAGCATGAGGGACAGAGTGAGTGGAGGGTTGTAAAGATCACTGTGGATACTGAAGCCCAGGAGAGGCAAGAGCCACAGGTCCAGAGAATAGGCTCAGTCTGTGAAAGGACTGATCATACAACAGTTCCCCCAGATAGTGGTAAAGACCTCCCTGTCCAGTCCTCACACAAGGAAAGCTTATCAGAGACACAAAGTGGACATGAAGATGCGCAAGAAAAGTGCCCATATATACCTGACATTCAAGGTAACCATTACAATGAAGACACACAATCACCATCAAAAAAGAAAGTGACTGCCCTCTTTTTGGATACTGACACAGTGCACATGCAGTGTGGTCAGACAGTGAGTCCTACACATAGTGACACAACACGAATTGTCTCAGCTGGCACTGTGGGGTATGATAGCTCATACTTCCAGCCAGAATTCAAGCTGAATACTGAAACTCTGATCTCTTCAACTTCGAAGGATGCTGTTGTAGAGAGTAGTTATATAACAGAGGAGAGGCATCAAACGCCACTTAGTGCACAAGGACAAATAAGCGATGAGGACCATTTCAGTGAGATAGACCTTGAAGAACTACCAGAGGAGATGACAGATGCCAGAGCTGATGGAGGTGCTAAGAGTGCCGAGAAAGTGATTTCTCCCACTCTACTATACCGGACAGTATCTACCGAAGGAGAAAATAATAGAACTCTGCCTTCTCAAAATCTTTCAGCCCAACCCATTGAAACACATGTAGCTACTGGAGATTTAAGGACCTTTTCTCGGGATAACGGACCATATGAACCGCAACCTATCGGAACCTGGACCACAGATAACGGCCCTCAGGGGCTTCGAGGAGGAGTGGAACCACTGGGTGTAGAAAATGTGACAGCAGATAATGGTCCTCGTGAAATTCAACGTCGATACATCATTTTAGACAGGCCATCTGAGCAGGACATACCGAGAGACACTGCTACTGAGGCTAACATCCCTTGGTTGGACATATCTGCCAGTCAACCAGTTGCAACAGACATACCTTTAACTGAACCTGCAGAGTCAGAGGGTGAGAGGAAAGCAAGTGGTATGGAGCAGATGGAAAAAGACTCTAATATTCAGACCCCTGAACCACTAACTGAGAGGGAAGATGTGAAAAGAGAACCACTCACAGCCAAGGAGAAATTGGACATGCTAAAGAGTAAGCCAGTACCACCAAGCAGGCAAAAGAAAGACTCCTCAAATGAGAAGATTTCTCTTTACACTGAAGACACTACAGAAGAAGGTGGAGGAAACATTGCTATTTCAAGGGTAAAACTGTCAGCCTTCGCTTCAGAGCCTCAGAGAGAGGAAGGACAAGCAATGGACCAAAAGTTTGATATTGATGAGACAAAGGGGATGTCATTAGCTGACAAAACACTGTCGACGGAGGATGAGTCCTCACCAACTCCACCGACCAGACAAGGGAAAGAGGGCAATGGGTTGTCATTAAGTCTAGAAACCCAAATAGAGCAAGCCAAGGTCTTACCAACCCCGCCAAGCAGACGACGCAAAGAGATGTCAGGAAATGAGAGGTTTTCCGTTAATCTTGAAGACCAACCAACTCCACCAGCAAGACAAAAGAAGGGGAGGGGAGAAGGTGAAATGTTATCCACTTGGGAGGTCCAACCAACACCTCCAGCAAGAAGACACAAATATAAACCAGAGGATGTTATTGTAAAGCCAACCCCACCGATGAGACGAAAGGCTAGTCACGTTGAGGGTGATGTGGCTGACTCCAGACTTCTGGTGGGAGAGGAAACTATGGTTTTGCCAATGCCACCAACTAGGAGAAGAGACAGCAAAACTGAGAGTGAGAAAACATCGGCAGAACCTAAACCAAAACTTGAAGAAACAATGGCTAAACCAACTCCACCACTGAGGCGAAAAGATAGCAGAGTAGATGGTGAAAATGTATCAGTACCAACATCCCCAAATCAGCAAAGCAAAAATAAAATCGAAATAGAAAAGATGTCAGTAAAAGAAGAGGAGATTTTGGTCAAACCAACTCCACCAGTCAGACGAAAGGAGAAGGTTGATGTTGGTAAGATGTCTGCAAATTTAAAACAAAGTGAATCTGATGGCCAACCAATCAGTAAACAGGAAGACAAAGTGGAGGCTGAGATTAAATCACTCACTGACCAAGATGAACCTGAGGTGGCACAAGGTTTTGCTGTAAGGGCAACAGCACTTGCAGAAGATTTGAGTCAGATAGAGGGAGCTAGTGTGGTGAAGGTATGGAGAGGATGCTTGTAAAAGTCATGCATGTATTGGATGTAACCCCCTAATCCATGTTTTTCACACAATAAGAGGGCTTTGCATGTGCATAGCAGGTGTCCTGGAATGCCATGCAGTAACACAGTAACCATTCTAATCATATGCCGTACACATGGATGGACATCTAAATGCCACTATTTCCTAAAGCAGAGAAAGACAGTGACATGGTGTGTTACCTCAGGCAGCCCCATGGTACTCTGTCTATGAACAGAATATTGACTCCACTAATTTTAAGAGCGGCTGAGTGGACATTTAAGTCAGTATGCATGTATAGCAGAGAAGAAGTTTAAGTTTCAAAGTGAAATCTTTACATCAGGCCCTCCTCAGGCACAGCTGTTCCAACCCCAAGACTAGGAACATGACCTTCTCCATTTTCATGATGCTCACTATGGACAGATTTCTGGCAGTCTTAATTTCTCAACGTTCCTTCCTTACCAAAATGAACACGTTTGAACATGCATTTTGATTTGAGTCTGTGGCTACTGAAAATCTCAGCTTGTCTTGTTTTGTTGTAGCATAAACTTGCTCATGTGCTGACATGCTGACATGTTGATTTTGCTTTGTCTCAACAGGAGCCTGTAGATTCCAGTATTCAAGATTCAAGTACAAGCCAGTCTCTTGTAGGTGTTCAAACTGCCTTTGGTGATGGGCATACTGAAAGCCTGCCCCAGGAAGAGGAAGAGCCCCTGGGTCCCACAATGCAGGACATCTTCACCGAGATCCAGCAACTGACTCAGACAAACCTGCAGAGTTTCCTTTCGGAGGTAAAGCTTTGAGCAGTGTTTCTGAACTTCACTGCACTGCACATATTGGTTGATGCCTTGCATTAGTGCACCTGGTTGAAGCAATCAGTAGATAAGTTGAATCAGGTGTGGTAAAGCAAAAAGTGCTGGGTCACAGGGAGAACAGATGTCTTACCTTCACTTTTAATGTGACATGATATGAGGCACTGTACGAACAGTGTAAATTCACTCATTATCTAAGCTGCTTATCCTGATTAGGGTCGCGCTCATAGGGCGAAAGGCGGGGAAACACCCTGGACAGGTCCATTGCAGGGCAGACACACACACACATTCATACCTAAGGGCAATTTAGTGTCTCCAATTCACCTAACCTGCATGTCTCTGGACTGTGGGAGGAAACCAGAGCTCCCGGAGGAAACCCACGCAGACACAGACATGCAAACTCCACACAGAAAGGACCCTGGCCACCCGGCCGGGAACCGAGCCCGAAACCTTCTTGCTGTGAGGCGACAGCACTACCCACTGCGCCACCGTGCCGCTCCGGGATATATATTTACACATGTATATATGTATATCTATGTGTATGTATTTTACATAAATACAAACACACGCACACACACACACACATATATTCCTTTATCAGTTTATACCTTTTATATATGTATTTAAAACATAGTTAAATGCAAGGGCTTACTTTACATGAAATCTGCATGATCAGTTTGAAATAATATGGATTGTTTTTTTGGAGAAATGTATTTGAGTCCTGGTGCATACAACATGTTTTTCGATAATAAATGAGTGTTTAAACCTGTATTTTTATTTAAACATCACCTCACACTTCACACCATGTGACTTCAGGACAAATCTCGTGAGGATCCATGGACTCTGGATACTTCACTCCCTGATCTTGAGGCTCAGCTGAACAGACTGGTTTTCAACATACTGTGTTGTCACAACCAACCAGCAGATCTCAGTGTTGTAAATACAGCCAGACAAGTGGAGGAAGCTGAGGTGGGATGCAAGGAATCATTTCTTCTTCTACATTTTTGTAGCTCTGCTTTTCGATCCAACACAAATAAGCGGTGTATGGAGTATGTGGCTTGAGCAGATAATATTCAACTAGTTGTATGTCTACGGCAAAGTTTGTTTTCACTTTATATTTCAGTATTTTAAGCAGAGTGCTCAGAAACAGGTGTCAGCACTCTCCAAGCAAGACCTAAGTGATGCTGATGTTAGCCCTCATGACACAATTCAAGAACCTGAGGCCACACAGCAACTAGCGAAGCGGTGGAGAGCAGTGCTCTGGGATGCTGC
Organism: Chanos chanos; assembly: GCF_902362185.1. Classification (NCBI taxonomy): domain Eukaryota; kingdom Metazoa; phylum Chordata; class Actinopteri; order Gonorynchiformes; family Chanidae; genus Chanos; species Chanos chanos. The sequence goes on along the minus strand of NC_044498.1, from coordinate 30,638,792 downwards.
TGCTGCTGTCCAGTCCAAGGAGGCCCAGCTGCAGCTTGTTTCTCACTACACCAGACAAACTCAGAATGTTAAAGATACTCTGCAGACGCTGACTGCTGAGTTTGAGACACTGAGGACGTGAGTGCTAACAATGTCATTACTACTTTCGTATGTGTTTGTCTGCAGTGCCAGGATGGACTTGGACTACTGGCACAATAGTGAAATCTATGGGGTGCCGTTTGTAAAACGTTGCACCTTCTGTTTTCCTGCTCAGTTGTTTCACATTCAGCACTGCCAAATTTTAAAAAATGCACTACAACTTTCAACTGTCACTTTTTTAAACATTTAGAAAGAAATTCATGTAAAATATACAAATGGTGCCCCATAGAAATCAAAACAGCAAAGTTAAACATATAATCTTTCAACAGCTGACAAAATAACAACTGGTTTCTAAATGTAGTCTACCCTTGATCTTATGCCTTATATATGTGTAGTTTTGCGTAGTCAATGTTGCTTATTTGTATAGCATACTAATGACTCTAGCTGTTTTTGCAAAATGAATCTGGATGGCTACTCACTGATAAATTACCATTATACAAAATCAATACATTGTTAGTGAATAATGTTGTACTTCAAACACCTGATTAATCTTTTTTTTAATTGACAGTGACTGAATTGGCTAATACAGAGCTCTCCCTCAAACAGAGGAATGTGAGCAGGTTAGAACAGAAAGACTAGAATAATCTTGCAGGTTTGTCTCTCTGGATCTTAGTTTACAGATCCTAGGTAGCTTTGGAAACACAGCATCCCACGGTCAAAGTGTGATCATGAAGTTATCATGGAAAACCTTATTTCTGTCCTCCCTCTAAATCTGTCATCTCATGCCTTACTATAAGAGAAATGTTTAACATTAATGTGACTTCAAAACAACAAATCAGTTTATATAGCTTTCATATTAAATATTGTTCATACACAAAAATCCGAAAGAAACAGAAGGTTCAAAACTTCTTTATGTATTGCAGGCATTGTTTTCCCACTTGGTATGTGTCATGACTGTGCTCTATAAATATCTACAGATCTCCCATTGAGAGCTGTTTTGTTGATGAGGAGAAACTGCAGTCATTACTAAGAGACATGGAGCAGGAGAGGAATGTTCTGGGTCAGCTCATTCAGACACATGCCTTGCTGTCACCTTACCTCAGTCAGTCAGACAGAATGGCTGCACAGACTCAACAGAACAGCTTGCAGGAAGAATGGAGGGCGCTGCAGAGATCAATCGAGAAGGCCCTCCATCTTGTCAAGGCTTATGCCACAGAGAGTGCACACCTCCTCCAGGAGACCAATGCTCTGTCGGACGACCTGGATGCCCTCAGTCAGGGTCTAGATCAGATAGATCCAGAATCTTGGGATCGTCAGAAGGCCCAACAGTCCATAAGTCTTGCAGCTGACCTCACTGCTGCTCAGCAATGCTACCTCCACCTACAGCAAAGCTCAGAAGCTGTGGCTCAGGCTGGTCAGTGGAAGACAGAGCAAGCCAATATAGAGCAAGGCCTTCAAAATGTCAAAGATAAGCTTGACATGTTAGGGGAGCGAATTGCAACCAAAATGCCTAAATGTAAGAACCCAACAATGGGTAAGATAGTGAAAGTGCTGACAGATGCCCTGGCCTGGGCCAAGCAGACAGAGAGTGACATAGAGGGTAGACGGAAGAAGGTTGCTCTGCTTCCAGAGGAGGTGCACCGGCAGGTCAAAGACCTGAAAAAGGTGCAATCAGAAATTAGCTCTAAACAAACTCAGCTGGAGGCTTTGGTGGAAGAAGTTACGGAGCTTATCCCAGAGCTGGACGAAGCCGACGTTCCCTTGGTAACATCATCTCTTGAGAATCTCAAGGGGCTCTCCAAGTCAACCTCGGAAAAACTTGCCCGGGCTCTTCATGAAAAGGAATCTGGTCTCCAGATGAGGGAAAAGTTGTCAGAGCAGATGGCGGATGTCAAGTCCTGGGTAGTGGGGTATCTCCAGAAGGAGGCTCTGAGAAGAGAGGACATTGAAAGCCTGAGAGCCAAAGATCTGGACAGGAGGTTATATGAGGTCCAGGAGACACTGGGCAAAGCAGAGGAACATGCTGCATTCACTGAGGCACTCTTGATGAAGAGTAGGGATATGGCAATAGAACTCACTATCTTGGAAAATTGCCTACTTAATGAAAAGCTCATTAAGCTACGGGAGGACATTAAAGGAATCATCACACGTGAGAAAGCCTGTAACCGTGAGATAATGGAATTTCTACATAATAAGGACTCTTCTCAGAAGAAAATCACTTCGCTTGAGAAGAGCTTAAGACAAATGCTGGTGGATCTGAAAAAGTATAGATTCCCTGTTACCAGAGTCTCTCTGTCAGATACAGAGCAGTTCAAACACACGATTATAGAGCAGAAATGTCAGGTGGAACAACTTCATCCCTGTGGAGAGGACAAGAGGAAAGCGCTGCTTTCTATGATTGCTGAATTACACCGCAGAATGAATGCTTTGGACTGGCGAGCACAAAAACACGAGAGGTACCTGAGCTTGAGGCAGTCTTTGAAGAACCAGAGGGAAAATCTTGAGGCCCAAGTTCCACGGACTAAAGATGAAAGCTTTAGCAAAGAGGAGCGCTACAGGACTTGCCAAGTCCTCCTGAATCAAATCCTTCTGATTATGCATCTGTGTGAGAGGACTAAAGATGAGCTTCAGAACATCTCCCAAGATCTTTACCCATCTGAGCTGAGTGCTGAACAGCAGAGGCTCAGGGAGACTCTAGACAGACTGAAGACCTGGGAGATGGCTATCCAAAATAACCTCCATATCGTGGAATGGGACCTTCTTAAAGGGGTTCATTATGCCTCACAATGTAAAATTCTGGGCAAGTTCCTCAAGCAGGCCAACCAAACACTGGACAAGCCATGTAAGATTGACTTGAGGGAGGAAGTCATTGATAAAGAACTCATGAAGTATAAGAGTCTCAGGAGAGACGTTGAATCTAGATTACATGTACTTGAAATCATGAGAAACAAGAGAGTAGTTGGGTATGAAGAGAAGCAACATGAGTTCAAAGACCTAGTGGACATGAAGAAAATCATCTTGAATAAGATTGACCAACGAATGGTAAGTTTGTATTAGGATTGGGCGGTATCAAGGTATTATGGTATACCGGGGTATTTAGAAATCCCAAAGGTATAATTTTCAATACCGTCAAAAACAAAGACGTTCCTCTTTCTATTAAACTGATATGGAGATGTTGTACTGAGGCAGGGTGGCCAGGCGTCCCGCTTTTTGCGTTGTACTGCACAGCATTTTGACCCTTCCTCCCGCATTCCGCATACTGAGATAATGTCCCGCTTTTTCATTGGTCATTTCATTTCTAATTGTCAGAAATAAGAACACATGGATCCGGCACATGAGCCGCTTACGCTTATGCATAGTGTCTACTCTACTTAACAGCGCTAAGTCAAAAGCACCGACCTGCCTCATAAAAATGCAACCTAGCAAAGCTTTTCTAAAAACCTGGCTTTCATCCAATGGCCTTCTTCCATCCAATAGAAGAGAGCAGTGAAGATGGTCATCAAGAGGCTGTGACAGCTGTCAGTCAAACTGTGTAGACATGCGGCCAGTGAACTGCACGGATATGTCACAAGAAACAAACTTAAACAAGCTCTGCAGATATGAAGATAAGCTACCAGGTGATATCATGGCCACAAAGAAAGGAAAATGTTCTTTTAGTAAAGAATGGGCTGTGACATATTCCTGGGTTTTCTTTAAATTAATGTCTTAATTATATTAGCCTGCTCATCTCGGCATTTTATGCTTCCGAGCGATATCACATAAGACTGCTCTAACACTGTGAATGACTTCTCTGACTGCTATCACCAGCAGCTCAGTTTTTTTTTTTTTTTTTACACAAATACCGTCATATATACAGTATACCACGGTGAAATGTACGGAAGGTATGATGGTATGAAAAAATTGATACCGCCCAAGCCTAGTTCGTATTGTTTCAGCTTTTTGGACCCTGTTATTAATTGTGCTACTCAAATACTGTTTCAGAGCATGCATGTCTTAATGTGCCATAATATACATAGTGTTTTGGTCAAAATCGTATTTGACATTTAGTGAATTCATCCGCAGTTTTATCACGCACACTATTTTTGTTTGATTTTGTTTTAATTTATTCATAACTAGCCTCTCTTAAAACGTGCAGTACTTTAATTCATTCGCACTGATTTATTCTTCCAAGGAGAGCCTATCTGAGGCAAAGAAACTGTTGAGGAATTACATCTCCGAAGTGGCTGGTGCCATCCATTTCCTTCAGGGAGCAGCGTTGATGCTCCTTCCATCCTTGTGCTCTGCCAGAAGCTGTTCAGAGAGACTGAAGGACACCCAAGAGGCTTGGTCAAGACTGGACACAGAATTCCAGTCCCATGTCACCCAGCTCCAGAATATAATCCCAGATCACCCCTTTTTCTCCTTGCAGAAAGTGCAGCGTCTGCACAGTTTCATTCTAAGTCAGCTTATAGTGCAGCTGTCCACACTGAAAGGACAGGCCCAGTTTAGACTGGAGGCTCTGCAGAGGTACAAGGAGTTATTTCTCAGATGTGCATTTTGCTTTCTCTTTTTTTTGGCCACAAAAACTGTTTTACAGACTGCTTTAAGATGCTAAATGTTAGCAATGAGTCCACCTGGATTAGGAGTTCCTTTTGTGTGGTGGTTCATACTTTTCTTGGTTTTAGCTGATCTTTCGTCTTGTCTGGTTCCTGTTAGGTGTGTTGACTGTCAGAGAACCTCACGGAAACGCTATGAAGACTTTTGCCAGTGCATCAGGGACATGGAGACAACACTCTCTGAATGTGCCTCTTTCAAGATTACCTCACATACAGATTGCATTGAACAGCAAAAGAAACTAAAGGTAAAGGACCAATAATAATCCACAATATGCAAAATAAATGTTTAAAAGGGATCAGCACTTTACTCTGATACTCCATTGATGCGCTCACACCGAGGTTGTCCTTTCCTCTTCCCTCTTTTCCAATGATAAGGCTTTAGTCAAGGACGTGAGCTACCTGCTAGAAAAACTAAAACAGCTGAGAGAGTGGTGTCCAAATCAGGGTTGCCGTGCCAACAGGGATATTGCGGCCAGGGCCCAATGGGTCCAGGTGGAGAGATTACGGTGCTTTTCACAGGATCTTTACAAACATTCAGAGCAAAGAGAACAAGAATGGAGCGACATTACAAAAAGTGTAAGTCACATGAAAACTCTAGCTGTCTAGCTGTTGAAAAACTGGCTCTGCTACGGACTAATTCAAATCAAGCTATTTGTGTTCTGTACAACACCCATGTTCAGGCAGTCCAGTTTGTTCAAATCCAGTTTAGTTATATGTTTTAAAGGGCATTTATGACACAATTTGTTTGTGATTCTATGACATAAATACTTGTCTCTCAGGTGGAGCGGTCGTCCATCATTTTGGAGCAGATGGAGGCAGAGCTGCCTGAAGGATGTAAAGAGAAGGCCTTGGAGGAGGAACTTCAGGAGCAGCTCCAATACTGGGCCCAGTACCAGGACAGACTGGACTGTGAACAACGCGCCCTCTCTGCTCTTGAGCTTCGGGTCGCCAGGTTACTGGGAATCCCCACCCACCTGGAGCAAGCTCCATCTGTTCTACTCTGCCAACAGTTGCAGGCCATGCAGGAGCGGTACCACAGGTCAGAGGTCAAGGCTGACTAAATGTGTCACTTTCCTGGTTCTTACCCCCAACAAGTTTTAGCTCAACAGATTGTATATAGCATGTCTGTGTTGCTTTAGTCTTTGTTCCACTGGCTGCAATTAACACTGCTACAATTGCTTATTATCATACACTACAATACCTTTTAGATGTGTTTTAAATTTAGCCAGTGAGTAAGTCTCTTAATAGTAATGCTTTTAAAGAACTTCAACTCCCTGCACCCTCCATATGCTTTACACTTCACTGGGCATGTTGGGAAAACCAGACTGGCAGAGTACCCCAACATTCCTTTTCAGGAAGAATACACAGTCAAATGCATGCTTTTGCACTGCTGTGTATGGACCTAAATGAGTTGTTATAACAAAATATGGAGGTTATTATGATTTTCAAAGAACTCATTTGGCAAAATTTGATATTGTATACAAAGTCAAAAATGAGGTCAGTTTTTTTTTTTTTTTCCTGAGGCATCTGATTCATCTGATCCATCTGATAGTCTTTGTTGGACTGAGGATGTTTCTAACCCATCATGCCCTGTTTTCCTCAGTGTGCTGCGATAATTTCTTTTAACCACATAATGTTTTGGACCTGGGATCTCTCTGCGGGATCATTCAGATGGAGGATGGCTTTAGCTCTAATCACTTTTCTTTCTTTCCATCAGCCTGAAGCAGCAGAGTGTGCAAGGGTGTAAGACAACTCGTTCAGAGATGGAAGCGAGAGAGAAGGTGCGGCAGGAGCTACAGGGTATCAGGGAGTGGCTGACGGCGACTGTAACACTCCTGTCAACGCTGGACGAAGCTTCTAGCTCAAAAGAAATCCAGGTGAGAGAACTCTGAGAACTCTGTCCTCAGTGCTGTGCTTGAATCATGATGACAGTTATTCTTAGAAATGAATAGGATTAAAAACAAACCGTCTAAGTGAACACTTAAATTGGCAGATTAGATTAGATTAGATTAGATTTAAAGAAATCTAAGAGACATCATAGTGCATGCTTTTTAAATAGGTTTTATTTCTTGGAAAGCACATTATTTTTCAAATGTAGCCAGTGGGTAAATTTACAGTGATTCTTACCGTGGTCATGACACAACATGAATTTGCCAAAATATTGAGTGTACTCTTGTGTCATTTTTTTATACTCAAGAAGGGTAGACTTTATGGTTCAGAACTCTTTTCTTGTGATAAAATTAGATGCTCTCTTTGGAAAGAAGATTTTTGTTGAAAACCGTGTTTGTAAAACTGACTGTTGTGCCCTCTCAATTGGGAATCAGCTCCTTCCCACAGAAAGCAGGGGTAGTGCCGCAGTAATGAGGGGGTTTTGGTAGGTGGGGGCTGAGAGGGATAATGAGGCTCAAACAATGTGTCGTTTGTCCTGAGCGAAACCCAACTAGGATCATCTCCACTGACAGTCCTGACATAACTTCACATTCTCTGTTATGTATCCATCCTCAAATGCCTCAGTGTTAAAGCTGTGCTAAAGAGGCTTTGCATCAGTCACTGGTCCATGACACAAGTGAATGTTCAGATGTTTCTCTTACTGGCACTTAAACATCGTTTTAATGAGTGTCATGAGTGACTAACCCCTGAGTCTGACAAAGCACAGATAAATGGCACTGACTCATCTCAAACATTTGCATCTGAAAACCTGTTCAGGTTTTAATCAGGGACTACTCTTCTAGACACAAACTCATTTTCTCTCTCTCTCTCTCTCTCTCTCTCCCTCTCTTGTCTCTGTCTCACGCTCCCCCCCCCTCTCTATCATCCATAAAAATAAAAACTGTGAGAAATGACATTGTTTATGTTGTGGGCAAAACGCTGATGCCGATCTAGTGTTCTCAGACCATTTTGCCATTCACATCATTTTTCCCTCCCTCTTTTAGGTCAGAGCAATGTTGAGATTATCGTATCTCACACACACACTCACTCACACACACAGACACCATGTACCCTGCAGGTTCCCAAGTACGTTGTGTGAATGTGTATATGTAGAACTGTCTAATATGATCCTTTTTAACTTTTGAAAAGCTAGCTTCACCGCTCTGCTTTACCTTTTTTGTTTCTCTTTCCTGAGTTTCAGTCTCAAATGTCGCATTAGAATTTGAATGGCTTGCTGTTTGTCTCTGAAAGCTGAAGAGGTCCGATGCTAGTTGCAGAGGGAAAAAACTGAGAGTACAGTTAACTGTATCAGTCTTCCAGCATGGACAACACTAAGGATCTTAAGTCTGAACCTGAAGGGCTAATGAGCGGACTCTGACGGTTGATGGTTAAGATAGTTAATAAGGTGAAAGTTTTATTAGGGTGTGAGAGATCAGTACTAGACACTGTTTGAGAGAGGCACTTCGCTGACTTTTTTTTTTTATCTCCAAACTTGTGAATGTAAGTCTTTGTTTCTGCGCAGCTTGTACTGTGTTAACCATCTAGGGGATATCCGTTTAATATTACTGTTTTAATGTTAATATTATGTATGTTTTAATATTTGTAACTGATTTTGCTGACTTATATGTGATAATTATTTATATAATGATTAATAATTCAGGGGACAAGCCTGTTGAAATGGACAAGTTATATTGGATAGATTGAACTTTGGTTATGTTTTCAGTAAAATAAGTTAAATTTTTCAGTGATTAAGATCTTGGAGAAGGTTTTAACAGTTAGATTAACAGTTACATTCTTAAAATAAGTGATATTAGTGACATCTTTTAAAAACTGGATCATGTTTGTCACATGAGAAACAGGCAGATACAGATCAATTTAAATAAAATAATGTGCAGTTTTGATCATATTTTGCATTTAAGAAGAAATAACAGATAAAAGAATGAAAACCAGGGAATCATGAGCTGTGGAATGTAGGCTATTCTTCTGTTACGCTGGTGTTTTAACGCTGATGAACTGACTCGCTTGTTTCAGATCCAATAATTTACATCTATTTATTCATTTTGCAGATGCTTTTATCCAAAGTGATTTCCAATACAGGCAGAATACCAAGCAAAACATACATTTATTTAATCAGTTTAACTTTTTCCTCTACCTGTTTGGTTCTTTAGATGCAAGTGCACCCAGGAAATGACACTTTTATCAGGCTTTTCCTCGGTCAGCTGCTTTTACACAAGGAGGCTTAATATGTGTGTTTGTTAGTATTGGCACAAACAACTGAGAAAGTCTTTGCTTCTCTTACCCCCCACCTTTAGGAGGTTCACTCTGAGCTGTGCTCCCAGAAGGCCATTCTACAGCGCATCATGGAAGGTCTGAGGATGAAGTACTCAGACCTGTACGCTCTGGTTCCCGTGGAGATAGAGGGACCGCTGCAGGAAGTTTTACACACACTGCAGGAACTCGAGGAAGAGGTAAAATTTTACGTGGAATTTAGACTGAGATGGAAGAGAGAGGATAGGGACAGGGCGAGACAGGGTGAGACAGGGTGGGAGAAGGGAGAGAGGGTAAGCGGTAAGAGAAGACGATATAGAGACGAAGGGATGGGATAGGCATGTTGAGGAGCCAGTAGAGACTCCCGTGACATGAACTGCAGGTGTGGGAGCATGATGTTTGGATTTCTGAATGTTTTACCACAGAAAAAGAAAATTTAGGTTAAAAAGTGTCCACTGTGCAAAAATTTAAAGAGTTTGACTTGTAAGTCTTTACATTAATTATGGCACTGAAATACATGCCAAGTTTCATTTGTCTAGTCTGAAAACTGTTTAGAAGAGAAAAAAAGTGGTGAGGAGAAGAAATAATAATAATAATAATAATAATAATAATAATAATAATAATAATAATAATAATAATAATTCTGTCTAATTTGTGACATTTGTAGAAAATCCTTTCTCGCTCTCTCTTATGTGGCAGGTGGAGGAGGCCGTGGAGAGGAGTGGTCCAATCCACAGACTGGAAGGGAAAGTGTCAGAACTAAGAGCCAGTCTGGGATCCGTGCGGAGCAGAATGGAGCAGAGGAGCCCCACTGTCAGTGAGGCAGAAAAGACACAGAAGGTGAGACTTTCTCCCACTGTCCTCGGAACAGTGTTCATCTGAAGTCAAGAAAAGCACAGTAAACATTTTGTGTTTTATACTGTCAAGTCATATCATGTAGCAGTGTGTGTTATTTGACCACTGAAAAATGTCCTTTAATGATGTCATTGTGTATTTTCTGAATGTGTCTGTAATAACATGCTTTTTGCATTGACTTTTTCCGTGTGTGTGTGTATGCATGTGTATGTGTGTGTGTGTGTGTGTGCCTGTGTTTCATGGGCGTCTGTGCAGCTGGTGTGGGATGAGTTGGATATGCTACACTCTCGCCTGGCTGCGTTGGAGGTGGAGGTGCAGGATCTCAGTGAGGAGCACTCAGAGGAGTCACGGGCCCTCACAGAGAGGCTGTCAGACACAAAGGAGCTCTACACACGCCTCGCCAAGCAGGCGGAGCAAAGGACCGCCCTCCTCAGCAAGGTGTGTACAATTACCCCTCTGCACAGTCACACAAGACAGTTTTTTGATGCAAGTAAAATTTTGTTTGTTGGATTACATAGATTACAATTACTTTTCAAGTTTAAATGATGATGAGTCACAGTATTTTATTCTTTGAACAGTGACACAAGAGCGTCTAACAGAACACTCTCTCTCTCTCTCTTTCTCTGCTCTGCGTGCTCTGTGTGTGTGATGCAGATTCATGGCTGGCTGCAGGAGCATGAAGAGATGGTGCGTAGCTCTCAGTCCTGGCTCACAGAGGCTCAGTCCTGGCTCACTGCTCCCTGCACATACACCACCGCCAAGTGTCTGGACAGTCACGTGAATGCACTGCAGGTACTGCACACACACACACACATGAACACATTCAATCAATACTCAGGTACTACATAAAAACTCACACCAATACTCAAGTACTGCACACACACACTCATGTCAGTACTTAGATAATGCACGTACAGTCATGTCAATACTCAGGTATTGCACACACAATCACTTATGTCAATACTCAGGTGGTAAGCTCTGTCTGCTCAGTTAGTCAGGCTGAGATTTTTCTTGTTCAAACCTTAATAATTCAATACAGCATGAGTATGTTCTGTTTAAACTGATTACAGAATTAATTACCAAGAACCCAGCACACGGCTGAACATCTTTAAGAGACTGGAAACTCATAATTTTACTGATAACAGGTTAACACTCATGACAGAACAGGACTGTCATGTGTGAAGAGAGATCAATTCAGTACAGGGAAAGTCATTATGAATCATATTAATTCATTAGCAATCGTTATTCTTTACCTTTACTGTGAACTCAGCTTGGTGCTGCCACCTGCTGGTGGAATAGTGAACTCAGCGTGAGTTTCACCCTCTTTGTGACTTTACCTCATTTATCATAAACTCTGTAGTACACTTCAGTGTCAGACGGGTGTGTGTGTGTGTGTGTGTGTGTGTGTGTTTCCGTATGTCCTACATGGCTGTATGTGAAACTTTCTCTGTATGTTTGTGTTGTAGATGGTTCTGGATGACTCGGCACAGATCCGGGGCACCTTGCAGGGCTTTGGGAGCGTGCTGAAGGAAATGGCGACTGTGTGTGAGACCAGTGATTTACAGGAGCAGCTGAGTGAGGCCGATCACCATGTGGCTTCTATGCAGCAGAGTTTCATAGGACCTCTGGCCCAGCTACAGCATGCCGCCGCTGTCAGTAATGACTTCATACAGCCTCACACAGCCTCATACAAACTCATGCAACCTCAAACAGACTCACACAACCTCACACAGCCTCATACAGACTCATACAACTTCACACAGCCTCATATAGCCTTGTGTAAGTTTAACTTTTTCAGATTACCTCATGCAACTTGTTTAGACCACCTCATATAACTTCATACAACTGATCTGAATTAACTTACCATTGTATGAGGTCATCTGAATAAGCTAGTCAGCTTAGGTCAACATGACTGACCTGTTATTGAGGGATTGGTAGTAGATACTGGCATTATTAGAGCATGATGTTTGGAAACTCTATGATAATTGGAAACTGATAAAGGTACTGTTTAATGAAAGATATTTGTGTAATGACAGTGAGTAAGTGTTTCATAAAGAGTGATGTTTGTGTAAAGACAGACTGTTAGGGTTTAATAATTAGTTATATTTGTTTAATGACAGGAAGTGGATGCCATTGAAATGGAGATGAAAGTTATGGAGAAAGACATAAATGACATCAGATCACTGCTGCTCTCTGAGGAGATCACCCCTTCCTCACACAACAAGCTCAAGGTAACAGCGTGTGGGTGTGTGTCTGAGAGAGAAAGAGATAGAGAGATACTGTAAAATATCTGCTTCTTCTGAATTATAGAAAATGTATGTGTCTGTGCATCTGTAACTGTGTATATGTGTGTCCATGTTTGTGTGTGTGTGTGTGTGTATGCAGACGGCCCAGGACCAGCTGAAGCTGATGAAGAGAACAGTGGAGGAGATCCAGAGATGTCAGTCTGGACTCTGTCTTCCTGATGGAGCTGAGAACAAACTCGCTGTGTTCTCCAGAGCAGAGCAACTCCTGCAGCAACTACTGGAACTGCAACAGGTAAATGCACACACACACACATATAGTAATACCAATTTTTTTTTCATAATGATACTCTATCAGTTTGTCTCATGAAGAAATGGCTGAGTCATCTGTCTGTCTCTGTCATAGCTGCTGCTTGAAAAGTATGCAGAAGTCACAGAGCCCTCTAGTGCTTCACCTGGGAAAACTCCTACACACAGTCTGCCCCCTGCCATAACTGAGGAGGCACAGGTGAGACAGAGAGTTTCTGTCACATAACAGGGCTGACTCTGTTGTCTGCAGCTCACTGTTTTTGGAGTTTTGTATCTAATATTGATTATTGAGCAGATTTGGATGTATACATTGTGATACTGGATGTAACTATTCAGCACTTTGGATTTGGGGGTTGTGTGTGTGTATGTATGTCATGTGCGTGTGTGCATGTGTGTGTTAGGAGGATGGGCTGGAGCAGGAGCAGGGTCAGATTCACATTGCCCATGTGGAGGATGACGTGCTGAAGAAGTCTGGAGCCACGCTGATGACTGTGGAGGAGTCATCTCCTAAGGAGAGACACACCCAGGGGGAGGAGAAGAGCAGCCAGGCCAAGGTAGACAATGAGCATGCACGCACACACACACACTCTTTCTCTCTCTCACGCTCAACCACCTGCCTTGTGTGTCTATGTGTAACATAGGTGTGTGTGTGTTTGTGTTTGTGTGTGTGTTTTACCTTTTTGCTCTTCCTAACACGTTCTGTGTTTTTTCTCTTGTAGACAAATGCATCTCACTCTCGTGGGAGGAACCATTCAATATTTAAACGGAAAAAGAAAGAGACGCGTAATAGGAAGTAGTGTTAAAGTCATATAAAGATTTTAATGACGGAGTGCAATAAATGCAAATTGCACGATTTTTAGCCTCACTGTCAAACTTATTCTCTTTTAAAATCACTGACAATTTCACATTGAATTTGAGTTATGATTGAGTTATAATTTATTGCTTTTAAGACTCTGATGCTGTGGCTCCTCCTGAAGAGAAGACCTCTTTATCATTATTATTATTATTATTAACCTTTGGCATGGCACAAGGCTGTCTTTCAGTTATTTCCTGCAGCTGCTGTAGTTTGTGGTTTGAGATGCTTTAGTTCCTCAAATTGCTTTGATTTTATTCCTAAAATCAAATCAATTTCTTTATTTTATTTCACTTACATGAATGAACGGCTTTCAGAGGTTGATCTGAATTCTAAAAGCAGTTTGCAATCAAATTTTGGCAGAGGTGGAAAGCGAAAGATAGGGAGACACAGATCCAAAAAGCTCAGAGATGTAGAAGGAATCAGAGGAGGAGTCTAGGAGAAAGGTCTAGTCACATGGCTCACAGACATGTGGGTGAGGAGACAGACACACACACACACATACTTTCCCATGGTGCACTGCAGCCCATCTTGGCTTGGATGTGTGACTCAGAGGACCAGTGAGAGCAGTAAGTCTGAACCAACCCCCCCCCCCCCCCCCCCCCCCCAAAAAAAAATGCTTTCATTCCTGTCCATAACTCATTAAATAAAATATCCTAATGAAGGGACAGAGAAAAGAGTCTTTACTTCAGAGCAGCTCAGGAGCTTTGCCTCACCTGCCTGCAAGAAAGACCGAGACACTTGTAATGGAGCAATAATATTTGAATAGGATTAATTAGATAAATAAGATTAATGTTCATAGTGTCTCTAAAAGCCACTGAAGCACTGAGTGCTACTCACTGTTCATACTAACAGTCTGCGTGTGCTGTACCTGTTCTGTATTATGGATTTAACTAAAATCTACCCCATTTTTCTGTATTGACTGTGTGTTTGTATGTGCGCATGACACAACCAAGCAGAAAGTCTGGGATGTGTTGGTGAATGAGGAGAGTTCTGGGAGAGTAAAAGAGGAAGAGGAGGAGGCTGATGAGGATAAAGAAAACCCTTTGTATGCACCACCCACCGATACTTCCCCTAGCTGTCCCACTGACACTGAGGTAAAAGGAGCAGTTGGAGAGAGCTGGCTTCATCTCGCATTTCCTTTGACCCTCCTTCTCTCTTCTTCACCTCATTGTTTCATCATTTCAGTCCATCTTTTCATTTTTCACTCTCCTCATCCTCAGCCCAATGCTGAGTCCGCCTGGTGCTTATTAAATTCAAAGGTTTGTTTCACTAGTCTAATCCAATGACCATGTTGGAAACCAAATCAGTATGTTACAGCACATTACCAAAAGGTTTTGTTTTCCACAGACGAAACAACTAACTTGTCCATTTTGCTGTGTCATACATTTCTATGTAGCCCCTCTTTTTGATTGTACATTATACAGTGTCCTTTTTGACTGCATATTGTATATTCTGTTACTTTTTATATCGACTGTGACTGGGTGGTGGAGGAGGCCAGGGTAGGTAGGTAAAAGGGTAACCCCCTAGGACAACGTATATACTGACAATGCCACTTTGGGAATTTTGCCCAAAGAAATAGTTTTATACCTAATCCCTCAGTAAACAGCAAGTATTGCACAGGCCCTTTATTGTAAAACAAGAGCAGAGATGTGGTCTTCAAGTGTCATAAGAGTAACGTTTTTCAATTTGCTGTAATGGGAGAAAAATAGTTGCAAGAGAGTGTTCATGCAAGAGAAACACTTTAAATACTAAAAAATTTTCCATTTAATAAAGCAATAGAGATTTAATTAACATAAGGTGTTTCTGTACCTACAGCTGTCACTAGGGTTACCAGGATGCCACAAGAGGGGCACCAAGAAAGGCAGGCCGACCTACTAATGGGGGAATTACCTAGTTTGAGAGCAGTGTTAATTTCGTTGACAAACTGTGACAATGTTCAACGAATTTTCCACGACGATAACGCAACGATAACTAAATAAAAATGCATCTTTGAAAATAAACTGTGACGAAATATAACCTTTTTCGTTGACGAATACTAACGAAATGGTCAGAGACAGACGAATGGACAAGCAATTATAGCCTCCCTCCTCTGGAAATCGAACGTTAAACGTTTTAAATAACCTTAACTTGGCAACCAGCCAGAAGTCCCATAATGTACGATAATTTGATCATTTTGTGACACTTCGCATTAGTTGTAATCAGGATGGGCTCTCATCTCAATTTATTATACAATACAAATGAAAATAAAACGCACTGCAAAATGGGTGCAAAATCGATTGGAAAAAATACCTCAAACCTCAGGAGGCATTTGAAGACGCGCCACCGAGACATGATTAAAAGGTAGACTTCCATCAAAATAAATTTAAAGGCTTGACTTTGTTAGCTAGAAGCTGGCGGCTGTGTTTTCTTGGTCACTTGATTTGGTAACGTTAATTGTGCATACCTATAGCAAGCCTAAGAAGATATGTACTTGATGAAATCACTTGTGAGTCACTTGTGCGAAACAATAAGCTAGTGGCCAAACGGTTAGCCAGCAAAACAAACCTTTAAGAGGCCAAACAGAAAGCCAAGGACTAATCGATTAAAAGAGAGGCAAAAACAGCAGTGGCTACAACCCTAAAAGACAACAGAACACTGATTAAAACTTGTCATCCGGATAAAATAAACACTGATAAATACTTCAACTGATAAAATGGTTCACCCCCACCTACCTGGGTGCCGCAGGGTAGTGCTACTCCGTCGTGAACATCCGCTCTATAAAAGTAGGTCGGCTAAAACGAAACAACGGTAAGCGACGAGTTGGGCCAACATGAGATACTCAATTAACCTTAAAACATACCTTCTCGAACAGAACTACCAGCACAGACCACGAGGTGAACAGAATCACGGACCCTGCAAAATATTAGTGGTCAGCTAAAGCCATAAACCCCATTCAGAAAAAAACGATGGCTACATGGCACCTACCTATGTTAAAACTTTCTCGACCACGACGTTACTTCGTGGAACTTCTTGCAACCCGACTTATTTCCTAAAAACACCATGGCTGCGTCCAAAACCGCATACTACATACTGCACACTAAACTTGCATTGAAGTACGGAGTACGTACTAAAAGATTTTAGACAAGAAAGTATGCTAGAATTTGGACGCACTAATGAGGTAATAAAATTGCGCCACATTTTTGCGCGTGAGCTTTATAATCGCGGTTTAATGACGACTACCTGTAAACGGACACAGCAGTACATTTAAACACCGCATCAGAAACGCCCCTTTTTTCATATAGGCTGTGTCCGAAATGGCATACTACCGTACTACATACTACATACTAGCCTAGTATACACTGCATACTGCGCACTACTCCACACACTAGTATACAGTATGGTACACAATTATGACAACTTTCGTGTAGTGTACTACACGTTTGCTATCGGTTGGGCTATCTGTTCTGTTAAAATCGAACAACACACGACAACCACAAATATGTATCGAAAGTAGCCCTATAAGAAAGCGTATGAAGATTTATTACACCAAAATATGCAGCTGATACATTTATATTCGGAACTGCAGCTGCAGTTGTAGTTGAAGCTGGTTCGGTCGCTGTCCGTCATGTTTTTAAAATTTTTTGACAGTTGGAAATCACCGCGTTGCTTCATGGGATGCAGTAGTCGGCGAAGTGAGCTCGGGATGTATACTAGAAATTTTCGCCAATGTAGTACATCATCCGGGTAACTGTCGTGTACTGCAAAATTTTTATTTTTCATGTACTGCATACTACATACTACTTTTACGTCATAATTAGTATGCGAGTAGTATGTAGTATGCCATTTCGGACACAGCCATGGTCTTATGGGATTGAAAAGTGTCGAGTGCTCGCATACTTCGTTTTTCCAACGGAAGTAGTACGTCATCCGGGTACTATTCACATACTACTCCATGCATACTATGTATTTGGACGTACTACTAATGGTGGCGTACTGTTTTGACGTACTATTTAGTACGTTAGTATGCGGTTTTGGACGCAGCCCATCTACAGCACAGTACCGGAAACCCAAGGAACATTCATAAAACCGGACCAGGTGTGGCTATTTATAAAGTGGAGTAAAAATGGAGAAAGTAAAAAAGTATTATACGGTAAAAGTATTTGGACGGATAAACAGAACATGCCATTAGGGGGAAACCTTCTCCCCGTTACACTATGTTAAAACTAATTCTTTTCTGGAATAATTTGATCATAATTCTAGAAACACAAGTCCAGTTCTGGTATATTCAAATTATATTCAGTTGTGATAGAGTGAATGAAGAATATTCTAACACAGAAGTATATTTTATATAGTTCTCTGGCCATTTTTTGCACAATAGATGGTTTAAAGATTTATAATTTGTTTCCAGTTAAATTGATTTTATTTGACCTAATGGTTGGTTTTATCCTTACATTTGAATCATTTGTGGCATTTTTTAATGTTTCTCTCTTCGCCTCTAGGGGGCACTGCACCTGCATCGTCCAACCACAAGACTTTTTTTCAGTTTTACCCTGCGCCTGACAAATTTCCTTTCTATGTGCTAATTACCTACACACACAACATTTATAGTCTCATTTTGTAACTTTATTTCTGGACCCCAAAACCGTGTGTTCTGACTAAACTGTTGATGTTTGAACTGAGGCTTCTGAATATAAACTTTTTAAAAATCTTTTTTTTTTTTAAACAGGATACAGAGAGTGTCAAAGCACAGGGTATGGAACAAGCTCAACAAAGAACAGATCCCAAGGTAAAAAAAAAAAAAAAAGAAAAACCACACATGCCTCCTTTTTAAAAATCAAAACTGTATAGATTCCTGTAAAGTACTAATCAACAAATAGGCAGGTCAACATATGGTTGAACCCCAAAAAATTGATACAAAAGGTTTTCTGATGGTTTCTAGTACTATTTGTCATGCTAATCAGCATACCAAAAATCTAGCTGATTCTGACCTTAGGAAAAGGTTCATTTTCAAGATGGCATCCAAGATGGCCACCAGGAGCTTAAAATGGTCAATCTCAGTTACTATTCAGCTTAGAAAGGTGATTTTGAGGTCAAATAATAGGTTTTAGGGCCCAAAGAGTCTGTTGAAATTACCATCAGTTAATCATTCAAGTATTTAATGACAAATCCAATCTGCAAACTAGTAAAATAATCTAGTAAACCAGATTTACCGGTCCATGGTCCGATTTTAAACATACAGTTAATTATTATTCATCATCATCCTCTAACTCCCCTGGAAGAAACTTGTTTTGCAGATTGTCACATTTTTCATGTTGGCACTTTCCACAGGCAGTGCTACATGGTAATACAGAGGTAGTTCTGTAGGTACACAGGTAGTTCCATAGGTAGCAGTACATTTTACTAGATTTTTAGTATATTATTTGTATCAATTATTTTAGGGTTAGGTGATTATTTTTCATATACTGACCCATCTAAAAACACAGTCTTCCTTCCTCCTATGAAACTTCTTTATTTTTGACTAGACCACAATTAGTGACATTATGTGACTAAACATGTTGTGTACTGATCTGACAGCTTAACACAAGATAACATGGCAACAGGAGGCCAGAAAATCTCATGTTTAACATGTTGCTAATAATGGCTGATGACCAGACACTTTTCTCTTGTGATTGTGTTTGGGAATTAAGTGCATGACCCCTAACCTCCTTGACCTTGTGCTTCCTGTTCCTGTAGGCAGTAGTGGGCCTGTCTCTTGCCTCGGGGATGAGCGTGTCGGAAGCTTTATCAAAACCTATGGCCCCAGTCAGAGCGCAGTCTCTTCCCCGAGACCTGGTAACCCAAAGCTCTGTTAAAGAGCTCTCCAAATCCCCCTCCAGAGGCCAACAGAGATGTGTAGTGTCATAGTCATAGTTGCCTTTATGTCCTGGCCTACACCTAGACCCTCAGCTTGTCATCTAGAAGCTTCCCAGAGTTAGACCTTCTCAACTTCAGACATCTGTGACCTAGAAGGACTCATCTCGACTCCTTCCAGATCTAGACCCTTCTCATCTAGAAACCTCACAGATCAAGATTTGCTTCTCTAGAGTTAGATTGTGTAGAGGTAGAACCTTCAGTTCAGTGCATTTACATGGCTGATGTGTTCTGAGGAGATTTTGAGGTTTGAAACATCTTAGCATCTGACAGTGTTTTGACCTTCAGCTGAAATTTGATTTAATTACACGGAGAAAGAGGGCACAGATCATAGCTACAAAGTGTTCCCATTAAAACTGTGAATGTGTCTAATTTACAAAAGTGACAAAGCACTGACAACAGTGGCTGGCATCCTTTTCCTGATGAAAAGCCTGGCCTTGGGCTTCAGTTTATGTTGAGCTTGTGTACATTTTGAGAAGTGTACTTTTAAGTATTGCAATAGAGTAAATGACATTCTGTGAAAAAGAAAAATGTTTAAAAGAAATTCTGCAGGTAGAGGATGCCAGCAATTTGGACACACACCTCGCAGTATTTATGAATATGACATGGAGAGCTAAGAAAGCAGTAATTCAGAAACTTTATCGCATGTTACAGTTCTTTTGTATACTCATGTGATTTTTAAATAAAATATATTAGATCGATTTTACTTTGACAAACAGTGTAACTCTAACGCAATTTGTATACTAATGTAAAATTAACACTGATGTTTCACTAAAGTAGTTGTTAAAATGCATGCTGATTTATCTTAGTTAAAGACTTAAATCATTAATATAGTAAGACTTTTTGAGGTTGTTTACATAACTTATATTATAGCTGCTGCTGTGAATGGAATATGACCTGTTTTTAAATTTTAACTGAAATTGAGGGAGAGAGGGCATAGCCATGTAAACGCACTCATTCTTTAGGTCTTGTAAATGTTTCTCTTTCCTGTGAGCGTATTGTCTGTTTGCTTGTTTCTTTGTTTGTTTTGTTTTTGTTTCTTTTTGGCCTGTTTTTAAAATAAATAAATAAATAAATAAAAAACAAAGAAAGAGAAGCAAAAATAAATCCCAAAAATGATATACTCCCCCCTCGTCTCTCTCTTTCTGTGTTAGGAACTTGTGTGGCGGGGGCATGAAAGCAAGCCTGCAAGGCAGAAGACACACACCAGTGACACACACACACACACCGATACAGAATCTGACTCTCACTCGCTCACAGAAATCCCCCTGGACAGTCACACTACTGTGGCCACACGGTTACGACCCCCAGAGTCCCAGATCACGTCAGCCCCATCTGAGGTCAGAGATGTAGCGCCAGACAGAGGCAGATTAGCTGAGGTGACCTTAGAGCAGGTAGCAGTCAGCCAGATGCTTTGCCCTAAGTCTGTGAATGCTCCAGAGAAAAGTGTCTTGGAGCAGGGTAAGGTCATGCTAAGCCTTGAGCTATGCACAGAGCATTTGCCTCAAATCCCAAGCCCAAAATCTCCAGGTATCTCAGATACACACGCTGCCGACACACACGATTGTTCAACGGTTGTACCACTGCTTCTTGCTGGTACACACACTTCAGAGGCCCTGTCACACACTCAGGGCTCATCCAGTGCATACACACACCCTGAGAAAACACAGACAGAAGTCAGACAGCTCCAACAGCAGAGTGGGGCAGCACCTGAAGCTCCAGCACTGGTAAGCCCACACATAGCAAAGTGTACCATTACCCTGATTTCTTCCCTTAATCACCCAGTCTGCATCTTGTCCTACACCCAGACAGTGATCTTTCCTCCACACTGCACCCTAACCATCCACCTCCATGCTCTCTACTCCACACACTGCACTGAAAACATGAGTGGAGTGCTTCACTTGTATGTTATATACTAACCATCTACTCCACACAGCATGGTAATAACCACAGTCTGAACCCTCAATGTCACAACCCAAACCACCCTCACCATATCCCAACATGCTCTCACACTGACCAGTACAGCACAGCCTGCTCCTCACAATGGACACTAAAGATCTGTCTCTGTTTAAAAGTGTGCATTCCCCTGTTGCTATAAACACAGTGACCAGGCTACTGGGTACACTGTGTTTATGAGAACACACTCATACAGACAGTGAGTCATGGGCTGCTATATAAAACAGACAGACAAACGTTCAGGGATCCAGTTACATCCAGAGATCCAAGGGATCATCAGCATTCGACAGTTAAGGAGTAAAACAGAACTGTCTGGTCTAATAAATGCTCATGTTCTTGTATCATGATAAAAGCAGAGTTAGGATTTGACATAAGCAGCATGAGTTGCGCGGGCCCCTCCTGCTTTATGTGAACAGCGCACAGGCCTATGATTTTACTGTACTGGTGTGAATGTTTCACTGGTTTATATAAACAGTGCCCAAGCTTATGATGGCACTGTACTGGTGTGAATGTTTCACTGGTTTAAATAAACAACACACAGGCTTATGATGGTACTGTACTGGTGTGAATGTTTTACTGGTTTATGGAAACAGCACAAATGCTTATGATGGTGCTGTACTGGTGTGAATGTTTCACTGGTTTATGTAAACAGCACACAGGCTTATAATGGTGCTGTACTGGTGTGAATGTTTTTCTGGTTTATGTAAACAGTGCACAAGCTTATGATGGTGCTGTACTGGTGTGGTGAATGTTTTTCTGGTTTATGTAAACAGTGCACAAGCTTATGATGGTGCTGTACTGGTGTGGTGAATGTTTTACTGGCACATGCACATACTTGATATCAACTGAGCATCATCTGAATATCACAGCACATTTGAGCATTGTTGATGAACCGCATCCCCTCATGGCTAAAATTTACCCTTTGCCATATGAAAACTTTCAGCAGAATAACATATCATTTAGGGATGTTAATAATTAACCGTTTAACCGTTAACCGACAATAAGGATTTTGACAGATTAATACTATCAGTTAATCAACAGTTAAAAGGGGGTGTATACATATATATATATATATATATCGGTAAAATCGGACATCGGTAAAATCTGAGCGGGTATTCTCCGCCGCGTGTCTCACAGTTATCAGACTGCGCACTAGACTAACCCCGCAGTATGTCGACATATTGCTACTTCTAAATAAAAACCAGTACACAAGATTCCGCTATGCTAAGGTCTGAGGCAGGCCAGGCCTGTTTATTTTATTTTGAGGTCTGAAAAATCAGTCTCAGTTTTGCCGACCCGTTGGTTGTTTATGATCATTAATTAGCCGAGGAAAGAGGAGGTTTTCGTTACAGAGCTCTTGGCGCTGGAGGATCCAACGGGTGCTTTCGTTTTGTTAAAATGTTTATGCATTAGAAAGTCTGGCTACTATTTGCTATTTATTTTAAGTTATAAAATATCTGAGATCTAGGCTATTATGCCGGTTCTGCACATGTAAAAATAAACCCCTTCTTATGAACATTTGTTGTATTGGTATTTTTTTAACGGGTCACAGACAATCGTTCATTCTAAATTGTACATTTTAATCTTGTCGGTCAACGGTTAATGGTCGGTTAACGAGCGTCGGTTCTCGGTCAGAAAAAAATTCAAAATGAGCATCCCTATTATCATCAATAGAAAGCACGCAGTGTCTCAGAATGGTTTCAGGAACATCAGCGTGAATTTGCTGAGGGCCTGTGCAGGCCTCCAGACTGTCACCCGTCTCTGGGATGAGTTGTCCAGTCCAGTCAGCTGTCCAGTCTGCAGCATCTGGATGTCATGCTTGCCTCAGCATAGGCCCTGTGGAACCTTGTAGAAAATGACAGTTCAGCCTGTTCGGAGGCAGGATGGGTCTTACCCACTACTTGACAGATATGACTAGCAAACTAGCCTCTGTGTCCAAACTTTTAAACTAGTTCCTCTGTGGCTACATGCCTCTAAAGTTTTAATATGAAGTAAAGCATTACCTGATTACCCTGTCCCTTTACTCAGTCAGACCAGTCATTCATCATTGACATGGGCTGCGCAGAACCTCAGTGTAATCCCAGAATAATGATAAAACGTGAGAGAGAGAGAGAGAGAGAGAGAGAGAGAGAGAGAGAAAGATTGGAGAGGGTTGCTTAGAAATCAATCAGTAATAAAAAAAAAATGAAAGAGAGACAGTATGTTTGAATATGTGTCTCAAAATAACAGGAAGACCACTGATAGAAAATATCAACATGTAGCAGGACCAAAGCTTGAATAGGAACTTTAGAATGGTTATTTGCTTTTACGAAACAATGTGTGTGTGTGTCTGTGTGTGTGTGGTTGTTCTGCCATAATGATATAAAGCTGGGATTAAAACATTGGGATTAAGTCTAGCCTACATGTTTGGTAATTTTTCATGTCCTGTTGTGGCAGTCACCAGCAGCAGGAAACATGAACTACAGATTAAACTGGGGCTGCTTTTCTGGTCCAGGAGATGGCACTGTTGTTTTATGTGTGCACCAAAAGTTTGTTGTTAAAATTACCGACACTGTAGTGGATGTCCTGTTAAAAGCACTGACATTGTAGTGGATGTCTTGTGTAAAAAGACAGGAACTGATGCAGTTATGAGAGAGAGAGAGAGAGAGAGAGATGTTATAAACGTGTGAGAAGAAAAACAAACAGTTTGGTGCATAAAGTTCAGGTCAGTGACATCAGCTGTCAAAAAGGAAATGTAGCTCCATTATTCTCTCTCTCTCTCCCAGTCTTCCTCTGTTTCTCTATCTCTCCATCTGTGTCTGTCTCTACTCAAGCATTGCCTGTCATCACATGTGCATTTGCATGTGCAAGTGTGTGTGTGTTTGTGTATGTGTGTGTGTGTTTACACTCAGTGCCACTAGAGCTGTGTGAGACAACTGACAGGACTTTCAGGAAGTTGTTTAGCCACAGGTGGGTGGAGCACGTTATAGAGAAAGAGAGAGAGAGAGAGCGAGAGAGAGAGAATGTATGTGTGTGTTTTTGTGTGAGGAAGAGAGATAGAGAGAGAAAGAGAGAGAGAGAGAAAGAGAGAGAGAGAGAGAGAATCAGTGAATGGTGGGTGGCGGGTGAGGCAGATTTTGAGGTCCTGTCCAGGTTAATGGTCACGCCCAGTGCCTGCGTTGCTGCTTAGGACTAGACTAGACGAAACTTTTCTCATACACTCTTCTGGGCTTCTGCACTCTCTGTCACTCTGTCTACGAGTTTCCTCTTCCATCTGTTCCTGTCTTCTCTCCTTCCCTCCCTTATTCTCCACAACTCCTTTGCCTGTCTCACTTCCCTTTTGCTCAGTGGCCTGTTGTGTCTGTCTTTGTAGGCCGTGGGTGAAGCTCTGACCCCCGCGGGGGGGCCCCGCCCCACCCACTGGCTGCACCATGCTTACAGACAAAGGGCAGGCCAGCTGGAGCAGTGGCTAGAGAAGGCCCGTCACAGCCTAGAGGTCCTCCAGCACCTCCCCACACCGACCGACTCCACTGCTGCCGTCATGCAGGAGAGTGTGGAAGACCAGCTCCTCAGCTGCCAGGTAAGTCCTGAGAGAGTGAAGATCTCCCCATCACAGGTAAACTGTGTGGGAGCAAAACATCTACCTGTCACAGGTAAACTGTGTGGGTGTGAAACATCTACCTGTCACAGGTAAACTGTGTGGGTGTGAAACATCTACCTGTCACAGGTGAACCATGTGGGAGTGAAGCTTCTATTCATTGTGTCAGGAGTGTTCTTGGTGTATTTCTGGTTGTCTTGACTCTGATGAAGTGTAGTTAAGGGATGAGATAAGAGTTTATATCAGTGTTTTCTGAGACTGGTGAGTATCATAATTTTTTCTTGGTTATGTATGTTTTGAGAGCATGATACATTTCCCGCTCGTCACTGCCTTGTATGTTTGCGTGTAGATGTGCACGCATAGGTCTTTGGAGCTAGTTAATAATTTGTAGGCTCTGCCCCAGATGTATCTGTGTGCCTCTGTGTGCCTGTGTGTGTGTGTACGTGCACATGCCTGTGTGTGTGTGTATGTGTACGTGTACACATATATGTATATGTATGCACGCACGCATGCCTGTGTGTGTGTGTGTGTGTGTGTGTGTGTATCTATTACAGCAGCTTCAGAATCTTACCATAGGCAGGTTAGCTCACCTGCTGACCCACATGTGAACCTCAGACCTCTGCAGTCCATCCCATCTATCATCTGGACACAGTTCTCATCAGTTTACAACAGGCTGTTTTTTCCCTCAAAAGATGAACAAAA